>NC_046159.1:113517903-114117903 GCF_011064425.1 Rattus rattus
AGGAGTGTGTGTGTGTGTGTGTGTGTGAGAAAACTCTCGAATGCAGCCAGCAGCAGTCAAACTCCTTTCAGATGTAATGAAGAAAATTTCAAAATTCTGTCTGTCTTCTTCTTCTTTCATGTTTTGTTCATTTGTTTGTCCCACTAGATCTAATCAAAATTTTAAATTATTTGTTCTGAGATTTTTCCTGTTCATTCTTCTTTTATCGCTTTTGAGGGTACTAAGTATCAATTTATTTTTGTTTCGGTCTCTTATCCATGTACCTCATTCTCTCAATAGCCTTTTCTGATTATTGTTTTATATGCATAATTAACACGCTGGCTTGAAGACACGCCCCTTCTTGCAGTACTGCTTGTCTGTGGCTGTTCACAACAGTTTCATGTCACACAGGTGCACACACAAGCAAATGTCCCAGTCCTCTGGCCTTACAATGCTCTCGCCTCTGTTCGTGATGATCTCCATTTCAGGTCTGGGTTTTATTGTCATTGTATCGTTCACATCATGATTTCAGCTTGACGAGATTTTCAGGGTGTCTTCAGCTCATAAACACACATTCCCACTCACTTTATCTTCTGCCTTCTTGCTGAAACTGTCTTTTCAATGTTCCCACGTTACATGCTTATACCATGAACACAAACCTCCCCGGAGGTGACTCCACACGAAATGTCTGGCTTTCAGCCATCCCCTCCTGGTTCTCACAGAACCCTGTCCTCCTCTGGCTCCACATCCTGGCTCCCACTCTTGGCTGGTCTGGTCCCATGGAATTGCAGTCCTTCAACTCCTGCGCTCAGTCTCACACTGGTCAGAGCATCTGCCTCCTGTCTCCTGGCAGCTCAGCCAGGCTCCTGCCCATGTTTCTGCATCTGCAGCATTGGCTCATGTCTGCAGATCGGCCTGCAGCAAGGTTCTGACGGCCTTCATGCCCCATGCTTGTCCCCATTGCTCCTTGATCACGGGTTGTACTTAGAGATGAGGAAACTTCCATCTCAATGATCTTGTTGAACCACTGACATGGTTCCCTGCCTCCCCTTTGTTTGCCTTCCCCTGTGTCTCAGCCGCCATGAAAGTCTGGCCGGTTCACTGCAGTCATCGCCGCTGGGAATCACGCATGCTGAGAATCAAACCGCGTGTCATGTTCATGTCTTTTTGTTCGTTTATTCACCCCGGTCTGGTGTCATGTCTGTCCAGAGTTCTTCTGTCTCACTGTCTCATCATGAATCCTGCATCCCACTCCTGTCTCACCTTCCCCTGAGTCTTTCACGATTCTCAGCTAAGTATAGAGATATTAAATAAATAATTTAGACCTTGATCTCATGAAGATCAGGGCATGAGACAGCAGAAGCACCATCTCAATGGTTAATACTTGTTTAGATTGCTTTATTTGCTTTGAATTGTTTTATTTATCAAAAGGAGTGTGGTATGAGTTAGGTGGTTATATTAAAATTCCTGTGGGAGAGAGGACAAGCTAAGTGTTCAATGAATCTTGGTTACTGGACCAAGGACATGCTTTTTTGGTAGAAAGTCTCTGCATTTGTGTTGACAGGAAAGAAAAATAGACTCTGGAACTCTTCCAGAGTGATATGGACTAGATATCATAGGGGAAGGCCCCCTCAAGAACTATAAAATTTTGAGACAATTATACAGGACAGGTAAAGATTCATCATGCCATTCTTCACATGGCATGAATGAAGACTTAGCTAAAATTGGTTGTTGATAAAATTAATTCATAATTCACAGAGAGCTGTCTTTCACCTGCAAAAACAAGGAGCCGAATTTCACCCATAACTGATCTGTGAATCTTGCACAACCCATACAAAAATCTTATTCAAATCAACATATAGGTTTTCCATATGTTGTATCCTCATGCCATCAGGACTGCTATTTATCCTGTCAAGTAGTGTGTTTAGCACATAGCACCATGGAACCTAGAATTTCTTCTAAGATTTCATTTCATACACATGATTGTTTATTGGCCATATGCTTGAACTCAATTTCTAGTCCTATCTTCTTCAGAGTTTGGAAAATTGGAATAATATACATGACATGCAGACCGATATTATGATCACCTATTTGCCTTTTTCAGCATGATTACCTTACTATGAAGATATCCTGGGACTCTCCATGAAGTTTCTTACTATCACAAGGAAGTTACTTCAATAATTTCCCCTAAATTCCAATGATTAGGATTTCCCCTTTCAAGAATCTAAACATAATGTTTAGGCAGATTTATTAATTTATAAAATCATATATACATCATATGTACCCACCATTCACAAAGTATATTAGCATTTAATAGTAACACAGTTATTATATTTTTATTATCTTTTATTGTCACTAAAAATAGGAAAAATCATATATTGGTGATACACTGTAGATTTATGGGTTACAGTTGTGCACTATTGGGAGGTGAGATGCAATTGAAGACTTGTGGCCTTCATAGGGGTTTATGATAGTTGTAATGGGACTCCTAAGCCTTTTCTGACAAAGTAGTTAATGACCTCACAGGAGCCCTGAGTATCTCTGATCTCATGTTTCGAGATGTGATATCTTTCTCCTGTGTATTTCCCATTGTGCTGACCCTCTAACTCCTCTGCAGGGGCAAACCAATGAGAGTACATAATCCCAGACTACATTTCTGAACAGTGAACTAAATAAACTTTTCTTTATAAAGTTAACATGCTTCTATTACACTTGTGGAAACTAGACTAGTACAATATCTAAAATAAGTAAGTCCCATAAAATGATTGTAACTCAAATTATGTATCTTATTTAAAAATGTAAAGATCTACAAAATGTTGCTAAACCTGTGCTGTTAAAGAGGGACTAAAATCAAAACCACATAGTAAAATGGTACATAAAATTACAGTGAGATTTCCGATGTCAGTGTTTGTGAATAAAATAGAGCAAATTAATTTCAAGAGAGACATTGGGCTGGAGACTACACTCTCCTCCTCATGCAGGGTAGTTGTAAAACAATTTTTTTTTATCTAATATTATACTCTAAGCCAATGTGGAGGGAGGCAAAGGAACTTACACGTTTAGAAAATATCTTTCATTCTGGAAATGTATAAGTCCTGAATAGATTTTTTTTAAATGTAACTGATTTGTAGACCCCTAAGGGGTGAAGCTAAAATTATTTTAGTGCTACAAAAGAGGGAAAAAGAAATAAAAGAAAGAAAAACACATGTGTGGAAAATAAATACAAAGGGATTAAAGTATAGAAAATGTCAACTCCATGTTATGAATTTTCACTCACTGCAAACAAATCTGCTCACAAACAATAACAACAGAAGGAAAAGAGGTCATTTATGAAAACAAAGATAAATCAAATGATCTAGGAATATACTTAAATGAATGTGTTTAAAGCCTTTGAAGTAATAAAGAAAAACAATATTATAAACAGTGGGAATATTAAAACAGCACAGGTGTTTATGAATTGTGAGCCCATTAGAATCTGTGTAATTAAAAACTAATTAAAATGTAAACCCAATAAACATCCTATTTGAGGCAGTTGAGGCAAAAATTATGATATAGAATTTTGAAAATTACATAGAGCAGAGCTTAAAAGTATAAAAAATAAAAATTTCCAAAGTAAAGTTTAGATAAATATGTCATTTATTTTATTTATGTATTTTTTGGTAAAATCTACAATGTTCAGAATGGGAAACAATTTCCAATATTAAAGAAACACAAATCCTTATGTTAAAGGAATTTTGAAAATCTTAAATTTAATAAATGAATAATAAGTCCAAGTGGATAAAGGACCTCCACATCAAACCAGATACACTCAAACTAATAGAAGAAAAACTAGGGAAGCATTTGGAACACATGGGCACTGGAAAAAATTTCCTGAACAAAATACCAAAACAAATTTCCTGAACAAAATGGCTTATGCTCTAAGATCAAGAATCGACAAATGGGATCTCATAAAACTGCAAAGCTTCTGTAAGGCAAAGGACACTGTGGTTAGGACAAAACGGCAACCAACAGATTGGGAAAAGATCTTTACCAATCCTACAACAGATAGAGGGCTTATATCCAAAATATACAAAGAACTCAAGAAGTTAGACAGCAGGGAGACAAATAACCCTATTAAAAAATGGGGTTCAGAGCTAAACAAAGAATTCACAGCTGAGGAATGCCGAATGGCCGAGAAACACCTAAAGAAATGTTCAACATCTTTAGTCATAAGGGAAATGCAAATCAAAACAACCCTGAGATTTCACCTCACACCAGTGAGAATGGCTAAGATCAAAAACTCAGGTGACAGCAAATGCTGGCGAGGATGTGGAGAAAGAGGAACACTCCTCCATTGTTGGTGGGATTGCAGACTGGTACAACCATTCTGGAAATCAGTCTGGAGGTTCCTCAGAAAATTGGACATTGAACTGCTGAGGATCCAGTTATACCTCTCCTGGGTATATACCCAAAAGATGCCCCAACATATAAAAAAGACACGTGCTCCACTATGTTCATCGCAGCCTTATCTATAATAGCCAGAAGCTGGAAAGAACCCAGATGCCCTTCAACAGAGGAATGGATACAGAAAATGTGGTACATCTACACAATGGAATATTACTCAGCTATCAAAAACAATGACTTTATGAAATTCGTAGGCAAATGGTTGGAACTGGAAAATATCATCCTGAGTGAGCTAACCCAATCACAGAGAGACATACATGGTATGTACTCATTGATAAGTGGCTATTAGCCCAAATGCTTGAATTACCCTAGATGCCTAGAACAAATGAAACTCAAGACGGATGATCAAAATGTGAATGCAGATCGCTCCTGAGAGACACAGCCAGAATACAGCAAATACAGAGGCGATGCCAGCAGGAAACCACTGAACTGAGAACAGGACCCTGTTGAAGGAATCAGAGAAAGAACTGGAAGAGCTTGAAGGAGCTCGAGACCCCATATGTACAGCAATGCCAACCAACCAGAGCTTCCAGGGACTAAGCCACTACCCAAAGACTATACATGGACTGACCCTGGACTCTGACCTCATAGGTAGCAATGAATATCCTAGTAAGAGCACCAGTGGAAGGGGAAGCCCTGGGTCCTGCTAAGACTGAACCCCCAGTGAACTAGATTGTTGGGGGGAGGGCGGCAATGGGGGGAGGGTGGGGAGGGGAACACCCATAAGGAAGGGGAGGGGGGAGGGGGATGTTTGCCCGGAAACCGGGAAAGGGAATAACACTCGAAATGTATATAAGAAATACTCAAGTTAATAATAATAATAAAAATAAATGAATAATATATTGTGCCTTACAGCCTTAAGATTTCAAAAATCTATACCTAGCTAAACTATTAAGAGGAAAATAAATGAAATTTAGAAAACCCAGCAGTGTCTACAGAAAGAAAAGGACTGAACAAATAGTTTTATGGTGTGCTTAATATAGTATAATACATTATGGAAACTACATACTTATCTCAAGTATAATTTTAATATTAAGTTGAATTAACTATATTTGGAAAATTTACAGATTCTTAAGAGAAAGATCTCAGTACCAGGTTTGGGATACCTTCCTATGAGTTGGGTTGTTGACCACAGAGTTCACAGAAGCCTCCAAAGCAAGCAGGGCTGTTACCACTACTTTTGGTTGGTTGCTCACCAGAACCTGAAAACGAGACCCTGTTGCTGAAGAGAACACATCCTTGGGTCATGCGAGTTTAAGCAATCAAATTGGAAATTAGCTGGAAACATCTCCCTGTCTGCTGGCTAGACCTCACAGTTTCTGAGGTTGCTATGCAGGGTGCTGAGGGAGAAAAGTCATCAATGATACTATTCACCAGTGTAGCTACAGTAATTATCTACCTGTTAAAGAGGCACTCATTCGTACAATGGCGGCATGACTACTATATATGTAGCTGACCACTTTCTGATTGGACTCAAGAGTTCTTCAAGGAAGGAACTCATGTCTAGTATTATAAAAATGGTAGAGGCTGGGAAGATCATACACCCAAGGAAGGATATGTGGTCAAACTCCCTTCTAATACTCTCGTTTTATCCATAGATTACTGATATTCTCGGCCTCCTTCAGAGAAACTTCCTATTGCATCAGGTAGTGGTTGAATGCAGAGATTCATAACTGATGAAAGTACCTAAAATAAGGAATGGTGGAGTGCTCTGTTTTAAATCGGGCAGCCACACAGCATACTTCCAATGAGGCTTAGAGAACTCTGGAGCAAGTGGAGCTGTGACACCAGATAAAAGAACGGGTAAGGTCAAGCAGATTTTTAAAAACCCGGTAAAACTCATAATAGAGAATGGTTAAGTGTCAAAATCAGCTCCTGACCAGGTTCCTGTCCTGGAGCATGTGACCACGCCACCCCACTAAGAAAGACATGACAACTGGCCACATAGCATAAAAACCTAGTGTTCTCCATGCTAATGAGGTATCTAAATAGGTCCCAAATATTTAGTCAATGAGTTTCACTTCCTGGGTATCCTTTCCTACAAAAATATATTTAAATCTCTGATTCACCCTGTGTAAGACTATGTATTCTCATTCACCATGAAAAACAGTTTGGGCAAGCAAAGACCATATTCACATACAGAGTTTCGAGAAGAAAGCCCTTCCCTACTCCTGGTACACACTCAGAGCTAAGCCAGATTTCACCCTGCCCTGGGCTCAGGCCCACCGGCTCCTGTTCCCCACTTTTCGCAGTCCTCAGCTGCATCTGGATACGAAGGAAGATGAGAACCACAGTTCTCAACTCATCGTGGTTCCCAGCGGCGACTGGGTAACACAGGAGTTTGAGAACCACAGCACTGGGCCCAGACTCTGCTGTTTTCACCCAGCGAAACACGGGATGGGACCCCTAGGTGGTTCAGCACTCCAATGTCGAGGCAGAAACACAAAACAGAGAACATTATGGAAGTGACAGTAGAATGAATGGAAGAACTAAAATGGGGAGGAGTGTTTCAAAAAGACATCTTGTGGAAACAATGGGGTCATTGTACACTACTCATGAATTCACTGTAGATATGGTTACCCCATCAAGCCCTGGAGAAGTTATGGCCTGTCAACATTTCATCATGGGACTTGCTTGTCACAGATGCTAGGAAAGAAAGAGGCTCTCAGGATACAACAGGGAGAGATTAACAGAAAGACCAAACAAAGGGGAGGGAGAACCTGTAGAGACCATATCCAGTGGTTCAGCAAGGTCCCCAGTTGGGGGATGGGACCACCCACTCATCTCCAAATTTTTAACCCAGAATGTCTTGTCTAAAGGAAGTATGGGGACAAAGCATGGGGCATAGACTGAAGGAAAGGCCATCCAGAACCTGCCCCACCTGGGGATCGATCCCATATACAGACACCAAACCCAGATACTACTGCAGATGCCAAGAAGTACTTGCCGACAGGAGCCTGACATAATTGTCTCCTGAGAGGCTCTGCCAAAGTCTGACAAATACAGAGGCAGATGCTCACAGCCAACCATTGAACTGAGCACAGGGACCCCAATGATGGAGTTAGAGAAAGGACTGAAGGAGCTGAAGGGGTTTGCAATTCCATAGGAAGAACAACAATATCAACCAACCAGACCCCCTAGAGCTCCCAGGGACTAAACCACCAACCAAAGAGTACACATGGAGGGACCCGTGGCTCCAGCCGCACATGTAGCAGAGGATGATGGCATTGTCTGGCATCAGTGGGAGGAGAAATCCTTGGTCCTGGGAAGGCTTGATTCCGCAGTGTAGGGGAATGCCAGGGTGGTAAGGTGGGAGTGGGTGGGTGGAAGGGGGTTCACCCTCATAGAGGTAGAGGGAGGAGGATGAGATAGCAGGGTTCTGTGGAGGAAACCAGGAAAGGGGATAACATTTAAAATGAGAATACATAAAAACGAAACAAAACAAAACAAAACCCAACAAAAACCATTTCATTATGGAATTGTATCATGAGTCACCTCCTTTCCGAGGGGAGAGTTAATGATGTCATTTTCTTAGAGGTATATCCACTAATGTTCATGGTATATCCACTAATATTCATGGTATATCCACTAATAAGCTGCCCGAACTTCAGTAAAAAACCTTCTAATCATGCTTACACAATCAATTCTAATTACACTTGCTGTGTCACACATAGTAAAGACATGGCAGTAGAGAGGGACATTTGGAAAAGACGAAGGATTTCAGCCAAGAGAAGGGTAAGAGATGAAGAAGGTGAGTGGGGTGGATGTATACAATGTGTTTGTCAAGAAACCCTGAGAAGACAGAGACCATTACAGAAATCTGCGTCAAAGGCAAAGAATCGCTGATGGTGGCCAATCCATCTCAAACTGATACAATGACAATATAAAACCCCAGACCTAAGGCTCGGAGATCATCACAGACAAGGGGGCAGAAACATTGTAAGAGCCAGAGGACTAGGACATTTGCTGCAATAGTATTTTCTAATATGTGACACGAAGCTCCACCCATAACACTACAACTTGACATGAAGCCTGTACAATGACAACCGCATCTGACGTCCCTACGGGGATACAGAATCTCTAACAGAGGCCTACCCCTAGGTGAACAGCCACAGACAAGCAATTGCTGCCAAAAGAGGGAGCATTGGTCTTTTCAAATTCAGCGTGTTTAATTTATACATATATAAAAATAATAATCAAAGAAGAAAAGGCCTTTAATTTGAGAGGAATTGGGGGTACATGGGAGGAATTATAGGGGCCAAGGCATAAAAATGGTGTAAATTTGGTACCCAAAACACCCTCAAAAATGATAAAAAGAAGAAAAAGAAAAACAGATTTTCAATTCTATAATAGACAGGAAAAAAAATCCTCAAAGATTTAATGTAAATCTTTCATTGATTTAATTTCAATGTAAATATGAAATTTAAACTGCGTGAAGCTAGTCTCAGTGAATCCTAGCGAATACAAACTTTAATTATTGGCTAAAACTGCATAAGTAAGCTATAGCTGTTCATATTTGGCACACACAAGATTAAATGACTGGATGCTGTGAACAAAACTCCTTCAAATTTTTAAGTGGACCTGTAAATCCCCAGTGGAATGATATTTACACATGAGGCCATTGGGAGGTGTATGGGTTTTGTAACACAATGTAAGCACCTGGATGGTTGACAGCAGAGATTATTTTCTATTGTTGAGCATCCAAGGCTATCTGGAATACATGTGGTGAGAATATGCTTTCTTGTGCACAAATGATAACTTCTCACTGCTGTCCCATGGTTGAAATAAGGAGACCACTGTTTTCAGTTTCTTTTACTAAGGCAGAAATCCTACTGAGTTCTATCCTCGTTATCTAACCATGCCTCAATTCTCTGCCTTCTTAATTCTATTTCATTGGTGATTAAATTTCAACATATGAATTGTAGGGAACACAGACATTAGGTCACAGAAGGAAGCATTAATTAGGTCATGAGATTGGAAGCTTCATAGTATGATTAGTATCTGACGTGGGCAGGGTTTGCTAGAAGGCAGAACACTGACTTTAATCCCAAGTAGGACAAATAAACAAATGAACAAAAACATAGAAAAGAAAGAAGAAAGGAACAGGCAAATGAAGATTTTTTTAAATTTTATTTTTCTTGGATATTTTATATATTTACATTTCAAATGTTATCACTTTTCCTCCCTCCCCCATACCCCCTCTTCCTTCCCCCTGCTTCTATCTTCCGCCCACCCACTCCTACTTCAACGCCCTAGCATTATCCTACATTGGGGAAACCAAGCCTTCATAGGACCAAGGTTTTTCTTCCTACTGAGGCTGGATAATGCCATCCTCTGCTACATATCTGGCAGAGGTCCCTCTATTTGTACTCATTGGTTGGTGGTTTAGTCCCTGGGAGCTCTGTTGGGTCTGGTTGGTTGATATCGTTGTTCTTCCTATGTTTTGCAAACCCCTTCAACTCCTTCAGTCTTTTCTCTAACTCCTCCATTGGGGTCCCCTTGTTCAGTAAATGGTCATCTGCAAGCACCCTCATCTGTATGAGTAGGGCTCTGGCAGAGCCTCTGAGGAGACACCTATATCTGGCTCCTGTCACCAACCACTTCTTGGCATCAGCAATAGTGAATGGTTTGCGTGGATGCATATGGGATGGATCTCCAGGTGGGGCAGTCTCTAGAAGACCTTTTCTTTAGTCCCTGCTCCAATCTCTGTCCCTGGATTTCCTCCCATGAGTATTTTATTCTCCCTTCATAGAGGAAATGAAGCATCCACATTTTTGTTTTCCTTATTCTTGGGCTTCGTATAATATGTGAATTTTTTCTTAGGTATTCCAATTTTGGGGCTAATATCCATTTATCAGTGAGTGCACACTATGTGTGTTCTTTTGTGACTGGATAACCTCACTCAATGATATTTTCTAGTTTGTTCCATTTGCCTATGAATTTCATGAAGTCATTGTTTTGAATAGCTGAGTAGTACTCCATTGTGCAGATGTACCACATTTTTTGTATCCGTTTGTCTGTTGAAGGACATCTGGGTTCTTTCCAGCTTCTGGCTATTATAAATAAGGCTGCTATGAACATAATAGAGCATGTGTCCTTGTTATATGATGGAGCACCTTTTGGGTATATGCCCAGGAGTGGTATAGCTGGGTCCTCAGGTAGTGCAACGTTCAATTTTCTGAGGAACCACCAGACTGATTTCCAGAATGGTTGTACCAGCTTGCAATCCCACCAACAAAGGAGGAGTGTTCCTCTTTCTCCACATCCTTGCCAGCATCTGTTGTCACCCGAGATTTTATTTTAGCCATTCTGACTGGTGTGAGGTGGAATCTCAGGGTCCTTTTGATTTGCATTTCCCTGATAACTAAGGATGTTGAACATTTCTTTAGGTGCTTCTCAGTCGTTTGTTATTCCTCAGTTGAGAATTCTTTGTTTAACTCTGTACTCCATTTTTCTAATAGGATTATTTGATTCTCTGGAGTCTACCTTCTCAAGTTCTTTGTATGTATTAGATATTTTCCCTCTATGAGATGTAGGACTGGTAAAGACCTTTTCCTAATCTGTTGGTTGCCGTTTCAAATGAAAGGGTTTAAGGCATGGACGTGTTGCTTTCTCTCTGACTTCCTTCACTGGACTCTCCAGCCCACTGCAATGTACTGCCCACATTCAAAGGGGTGCGATTCCCCCAGTCACTGCTTTTAACATTGGTCTTTATAGAAGTGCCCTTACAAGTATACATACAGGCATATTCTCAGCCCTAAGCATCTAGCGATGTTGTACTCATCCTGCCATGACAAGACAAAACTTCATAGTAATTCACAGATGAAAGCATTGATACTTCTCTTTGGCAACTGAAGGTGGCCTAGTACAATATAATGGTTCCTCAGTACAGTGTATCTGTCAGCCCCATGATCACAGATGTCCCAGTCTTCACAATTGTCTTAAAACTCTGTTGTCTTCAGTACTAGTCTTTAGTGCTTTTCCTTTTATAGCAACCTAATCATAATAATGTACGGGACGTGTTGTGTTGAAACATGGTCCAGGAATGAAATTGTGTGAAGAAAATTCTAAGTGCCTGTGAAAAAAACTCAGAGAAAACAACGGTAGTCTTGTGAATCACTTTTATCAAAGACCCACACAATTATTTTTGGATTATGCTTTCATACTCCTTGGGTTGAATGGATAGGAGTGAGTTTGCTTAAGGTTATTCGTTACAACTAGCTATTGTCATTTGTTTATATGCCTTTATGGAAAAAGCACACATTTGCCTTGTGTGTCTTGTCTACAGAGTCAGAGGATCAGGGAGTTTTCTGTAAAACTGTTTCTTAATGTTGAAAATTATACCAATAGAGTCTCATCATCATAACTGACATGAGCTGACAACATTTTCTCTCCCTTTCCTCCTTCCAGGATTTCCCATATGCCCCTTTCCACTCTCTTTCAAATTGGTGGCCTCTTTTGCACTATTTGTTATTACATTCACACACACACACACACACACACACACACACACACACACACACACACTCCTATTAAAACCTCTTCAAACTGCTTAACTGTTTAATGTTACTTGTATTTAGGACTGACCATTTGGCACTAGACAACTAGTCTGTGTGCTACATCTCCTGCTCCTAAATCTTCTCGGTTGCTTATAATTCTTTCTCTACCCTCCTTGTGTTTCTTAGTTTCTCTACTTGACTCTTGTCTTTTTTTTTATTTTACTTTTGACCTTCCTGGAAACTAAATGTTTAGATAATATTCTCATAAAACTAACATTTAAGTGATTCTCAAGATCTTTCTGCCCCCTCTTCTGCAACAGTCTCTAAGTGTTCCACTCAGGAACTTTGTAGGTGTAGATATTTGGAACTGAACTCCACAGTGCCATGCATATCTTTACAGTAACCAACAGTTCTTTTATTGGATTTAGGATGCGCTCAACAGGAAAGAAATCATGCCTGGGCCTGGAAACCTAGAAAAATAACCAGTGCTAGAGACATCATGGATCTTGGAGAAGAACATGTGTCTATTACGTTAATAAAGCAGTTTAGTGTCTAACTACAGACTACTATTTTTTTTTGTCATCATCATAAGAAGAAAATACCTGGTAATAATTTGGATTCGGGCTTAGTAGATTGCACTTCTCTGGCTGTATTGGTGACTCAGTTCTTTGGGTTTGATTTCCACACATTCTTCCACATCTTTTCTGAGTCAGCACATCTAATATTTAAGCAACAACCATGGATGCCATCAACGCTAGGTCTTACTAGTAGTCACAGCACCAACTTTCCTCAAGCAACTTTATCTACCTATATTTAAAATTTTTATTGTTCATCTATGAAACTTAAAGGATGAATCTCCAAGTAAGATAACAATTCAAAAATTATGGGATATAAGGAATCAAAGTAAACTCTCAATAAGAAATGAGAAATTTCATCAAATATTCTATAGGTAAAGCTGATCTGGCTTCATATTTTCTCTAGGAAAATTATATATATATATGAAGAGAGGGGGGAGTGGTAGTGGGAAAACATCATCAATAGCTCATCATAGAATAGATCAAGTTTTTCTTCTTCAAATCATTCTAAAATTGTATAACCACTTAAATCTGATTTTATCCTATTATGTAATTAGTTGAGGATCTAGATAAAGAGATTTAAGAAAGAGGGACAAGTGATACATGGCATTTTGAGCTTACCCAAATCAAAAGTCTTCTCAAAGATGAATGTGACTGGAAAACCATGTGTAACATTATACAGAAATATCTACTTCAGCTTCAATCTACATTTTCCTTTAAAATTTAATTTCCTTATGTAGCATGTCTTGAGGTAGAAAAATATCTAGGGATTATTAGCCAGGCAGTATAGCTGAGCTGGTGAGTTTCAGGTTCATTGAGAATCCATGTCTCAAAAGAAGAAAAAAGAACTTAAGGAAAATAGCCTACAGCAACCTCTGGTTGTACATATATGTACATAGACATGTGCTTGGACACACCTGCACATACACGCACACACACACACACACACACACACACACACACACAGACACACACACACATCTATCTATCTATCTATCTATCTATCTATCTATCTATCTATCTATCTATCTATCTATCCATCCATCTATGATTTACTTTCTCTTTTTTAATTTACTAAAAACTTTGAATATATATTCATAATTCAGATTTCAAATATATTTGGGACTTGCTGGTCATCAGACATGTACCTTTGTTTATTGTCAATCTGTATTTGGGATAATTTTTCTATTATTTTGGTTTTACTGTCAAGGTATGCCTTGCTAGTTGTTATTGTGCTGGGCTTGTGGCTGTGTAATTGTTTTGGTGGACAATTGTGAATTACAGTTCATTCATTATGATGTTGTGTTATTTCTTCCAGATTGCACTTCCTGGGGTTTTTTACAATACTGAATCAGTTCAATTTTATTTTAAGAATTGAAATGATTTGTGCTTCCTCCTAGGATACAGTGCTTAGTTTCCCCTTTCGATTCCTACAGTCTTCAACTTTATTTGGAGCTTTTATCCTGAGTGGCCTCATGAGGTACAGCTAAATCTCTGTGTTCTCTGACATTTCATTTGGAATCTGCAGAGGAACAATATCTCACACTATTTCTGGGCTTGCTTGATTTCATAATCCTCTGGGTAGCTCTTTACTGCTTTGTTAAATCTGAGAGCCTTTTATATATATCTTGAATGGGTTATACTCTTTGATGCTCTGGTTGCTATGGGTTATCTTCCTTAATACCTTTTTACATTATTTTTTGGGATATGGGCTCTCACTGAACCAGTCACTCATCAATTCAACTATATCAGCTGGGTAAGGCTAGTATGATGATTAGCCATCTAATCACACACATACACACACACACAAACACACACACACACACACACACACACACACACACACACACACACACCCCTTCCTCATCAGCATTTGACTTATCATTAACCAACTTAATACTGACCAAGTTATCATTGTAACCAAGCTACACACAAGGTCTTCATCAGAGATGCAGGGCATTCACAGAATAACAGCATCATTGTAACATTCTGGTGGCGATAGTCAGAATGGCAGAGATAGCACAGCGTGCGTCCTTTGTCCTATGAACTGAAATCTACACAAGGCAGTCTTCCAGTCCCAGTCACCAACAGGCTTTGTGGTATGAAGAAGCCTTTGTGGGTAGTTGTAGCCTCTTCTGACCAAGTGGATAAACAGGAGGTGTTGCAGCTTCCTAGATACAGATTTGCTTTCTATTTAGTTGTCTGTCACTCACTACAGAGTGAGGAAAGGGCCAACAGAAGCTTCAATTATGGGAATTTCCTTACAAAGACTAGAATAAAGTCACTACTCCTACTGAGGTAATTGCAACCTAATTTTGCTAACAGAGAAAGGCCCTCTATGATTTGACTAATATTTGAGATATGTAGGCACACACATACATTTCAAACAAAGAATTATATGCTTTAGAAGTGTTAGGTATTTCACATATTAAATACATTAACAATTGGTACTTCAATAGTCTTAAAGCTTACAGTTGTTTAAAATGCTATCCACACATAAGGGCACAGCACATATATGCTCTTTTTTCAGTGTGTGTTGTTTTCAAGGCTATCTAAGGTGACCTCCTGGGATGCTGCTTCTTATTAGGATGCTTCTTGCTCTGCCCTCTGCTCTCCTGTGGATGATGAGGGGCTCCTGTATCTGTCCCTCCTGCCTCTGTATCACGGTCTCCATGCAGCGCAGGTCTCCCCCCTTTATTACCTAGCTTCTTATATTTCCCTCAAGTGCACATGAATGGCAGGTCTTACAGATCTTTTCTAACTTAATATTATATTTCTAGAAACACATCCACTTTTCTACCTGAAAAATTTCTAAGGCCTAAAATGTACTTTTTTTCTACCAAGATCTTTCCTTTAGTTCTCTAATATGCTAGCTTATTCAGCTACTACTGGGGTTTAGGGCTTCAGTGAAGAGTTAGATGCAGAACTTATGTTCTCCACTGGTATGAGCAGGCTCTGACCTCTACCCTGGCCATAGGAAACATTCTTTTTTTGTGCTTCCATTGGTATCACAGGACGTTTCAAGTTGTAATTAAGATTACTCCTATGCTAAACCTGGTAGAAGCTTATCTTCCCTTCAGAGAAATTATTTTGTCGATTATCATCCATGCTATTAACAGGAAGATTTTTTTTATGTTAGCAAGCTTCATGTAAATTATAGAATTAAAATATTGAAAGTGAATGTTAGAATTTGTTTTTTAACAAAAGAGATTGTGCTGCAGTGATTTAAAATGCTACCCTTGAAATCTTGATGCCAAATTCAGTTCTAGTATTATTCTTGGCTTGAGGAACATTTCAAAGGGCCGTCTGTGAGATGGATAGGCAGAAGATTAGATTTTATTGCTTTGAGTCTAGTGAATGTCTTTGTTGGATTCTTCTTCTGGCATCCATCTACCAAGCAGCCTGTCCATGGTCACTGTTAGCTCCAAACCTTTGCTTCAGTTGCTGACATCACTGTCCTCTCCCACATCACTCTGGATGGAAGCCACACCCGCCATCATTTGAGTCTGCTATCATCCTCATTAACTTAGCATTGTGCCTGCTACTGTGTCTGTCCCTCACACTGGAGGCACAATGTAGCTTGGCCTCTTTCTATCTCCCAGAATTCCCTAACTCCCGATTAGCAAAAGGAACCCCTGGTCTTAGGTTAAAAAGGCATTCTCCATTTATAATTATTCTTCCCAGAGGAACAACTCTGTTAGAAGTCTGTTAAATTGGGGTTACCAGAGTTTTTTTTTTTAATCCTCCGGCTGGCCATTATGAATTTTCTCTGTCAAATATCTAAAACGTATCCTCCTTATTTTTTACTCTTAGAAATATTTGTTCCTATATAGGTTGAGTCTTTATGGTAGCATAATATCATGGTTGTCTATAGTGTAAATGTTATTTGGATAAATGTTTTTGCCAATTATGCTGAAATCAGGGTAAGCAGAAACACCTGGGTCACCATTAGATGTGACAGGAAGCACCAGTTTAACCTTTATAGTTCTTAAAAAAACCTTTTTATTTGTTCTTTGTGAATTTTACATCATGCATCCCAGTCACACATATCTCCTTCTCCTCCCGTATCCACCATCCACCCTTGCAACACTCTCCCCAACAGAGAAAAAACATATTGTGGAGGCTGTATTGTGTCACAATGTGTCTCACAGTCCATACTTCTTTGATTGCAAACATTCATTGCATTGACTATTTGGTCTGGTACAGGTCTCCAGCTTCTGTTACCCTATCAATACTAGAAACTCACTATGATTCCTCTTGTTTCCCTGTGTCTTAGAGATCCTGTAGTTTTGGATCTGTAGGACTGGCCTCTTAATGCACTTCAGCAGTTCATGGATAGGATAGAGGTTGTGGTTGGCCAATTCAAAACTCTGGATCTTGGCCTGAGGTACATCTGAAATGGCCATTCCAATGGCTCTCCCTCTCTTATGTCCTGGGGGATAGCTCACCAGAAACCCTTGCAAACAAGGTCAACTCTACTTCGTTGAACTGGTGAGGAATAGTTGGTGAGGGACATGGCCAGTTCTCTCTATCTCATGACCCCAAGCCAGCTCTCCTGACTGCCATAGGTAACCAGAGACAAGATAGGAGGAAAGTAGGGCTTCTCTCCCTCATCTGTGCCACTACTCAGTAGAGAAGAGGCAGGGCTAGCTCTCTTGTATGAATGCTTTTGGGCTGGGTTACCTGTAACCCCCACATCCCTGACCAGCTCGAATGCCCTGTACAGGTACGTAAGAGCCCTCTTTCTTGAGTGCTACAGCAAGTAAGAGGCAGGGACATCACCTCTGTCCTGGATGTCTGCTTCAAGGTTAAAAGCATTAAGCCAGGCATTCTGTTGGCAGCCATAACGTACACAGGCATGAAAACCCATGGCTAAGTGTTTGCTAAATACTAAGATAGCCCAGGAGCCTGGTGCTAGCTTGCAGCAGGCAGGAGATCATATATCCTTTTGTTATCTCATGAGCACTGGAATGACATTGGCTAAGACATGTATGCCATTTCACAGTCTGAGAATACTCATTTACTTTAAAAAATAAAAAGTTGTGAAAATGGAGGCTGCACTGCTGGACAACATTGCTGTGGGAATAAATGAAATTATAAATAGCAAGTCAAACCTCATTGAGGTCTACAGCACTTACTGTCTGAAGTTGAAGCATTCATCCCTACCCGAATTCCCAGAGTCTTAGAAGCTTTGGGGTGTCTGCAAGCGCCTGGCTGAATTATTTAAAGTGTCTTTTGAACTATCTTAAAATTTAATAAAAGCAGGCATTTTCTAAAATAGGTTAGGAACCACTTTATACAGGCTGGAAATCACTAGGTTTACAGCTTGTAGTGTGAGGCTAGCTGGTATTGGGGGCTGATCTAAATTTCAGAAGACTTTCACTGCCATCAGTGAATTCTGAACATTATGGTTATAGTACAAGCCACATTAAACTGACACTGTAACATCCTTACAAGTGTGTCAGGTGGGCTTTCACTGGATAATGTGACTACTCCTGTCTGGTACAGTTAGAGAGATATCCAAGTGTGAAGGCTGTGGCCTGGGTGGAGAGCCTCGTAATGCACTGGCAAGGGAGCTGCCAATGTCTAGTCTTATTTGTATTGATAGATCATGCAAGAAGAAAACTTTTCTGTTCTCTTCGATTTTTCAAATCCATCTCTTACTAAGGGCTCTTAAATGCTTTAACCCACTTCTAGCCCACCACCCTCCAGAAGTAGTGGAAAGAAAGGAAGATTATTAAGGTACGGGGTGGGGGGAGTGAACTTGTTTACAAATAGTTCTTTGGAGCAAACCCAATCTTCATTCTCAGGATATATATACCAGCAGTCTTGTTTAGTAGTGTCAGGATAGCAGATACAAGTCAGCACCAGCAGGGATGTGAGAAGTTCTCAGCTGTACCTCTCTCAAGGAAGTGAAGATCAGTAAAGACATAGATGTGAGACCAATGAAGCATTGCAAAGCTGACTGTGCAAACCCAATTTCACTCTCCATTGAGTTCTCCTTATACTCTCTCCAAGCATCATGTGTCCTCCCATGGGTCTTGCTCCAGCAAAACACCTTGTGAGCCTGTCTGTCTTAGCAAAACCCCATGTGAATCTCTATCAGCTGATACCACTGCCAATGGGCCAGAGTCTTCGGAAGTGGTAAGAAGCCACCAGAATACCACCAGAAGTGATTTGGTGCATTTCTTTCTGTGAAGTCAGAGCAAATGAGGACCATTAAAGAATGACAAGGCATACCAATACCATCCAGAGTCATCCACCATCTGTTGGGTTATATTTATATTCCTTCATAGCATCATGCATCCTTTTATATGTTTGCTTTAGCAAAAACCCTTTCACCTGTGTCTGCTTCAGGAAAATATCCTTTGACATAACTGATATTCCAAAGAAACCAGAGGTTTCCACTTCACTTTTTGTGGTGGATTTGGGGAGTAACTCTGCCCTATTTCCTTTTGTTCTTTACACAGAATGTGAATGGGGCCCCTGGAACACTGGGAGCAGTTATTTCTCAACGAGTAGCAGAGGGGTGTCCCCACAGAGCTTGAGAATCCACATTAATAGCCCTGGGCTCTTTGTATAAGAAGGTAAGAATTTTATTCCATGCAATCCTTTCATATGAACAGATATAGCTTCTGTTTCATCAGATCACTATTATTTTTCCTTTTTTGTCGTATTCAGTTATATAAAGTCCTAAGTCATATTTTTCTCCTTGAGTGACTACAGAAACGATGTTTATACTTTTAAGAGGAGCTAGTAATTGCAAATAAAATGTCACAAATTATTGTATTTGATTTGTTTTTATGCCACTTATTATGTTAGCTGAGTATGAAAAAATATTTGCTAATGGATATTTAAAATATGTTGTGCATATATAAGAGGAGAAAAATCATAAATGTTCAAGATTAATTTTTAAGGTACTATAAAATGCCTTGACATGTAGTGGTCTATGTGCTTATTGGAGGCTGCAGAATGGAACATTCTGAAGATGAAACACTCCTGTAGTGTAAAACCAGAAGACCTGAAGAAGTTTTGAAAGCTTCATACATAACTTCCAAACTCAGCATCTGAAGTAAAATGATGTTTACACAGTAAACAGTATTATCCTTTGAGTTGGCATATATTTAGACTGTATGTAGTTTTTGGATACAGATCCAGTTAACATTCTTGGGAAAAAACTATTGGAAAAACTAATTTCCTATTTTTTGCATGCTTACTATAAGTCTATATAATACCTGTGGAAGAGTATATTTGTTTTATTGTTCCAGTTGATACGGCAAAAATGTGAGGTAAATAACTGAAAGGTAGAATGATTTTCTGTAGTTTAAAGTCTCATGGTAAAGTGGGTTTACTCCTTTGGGGCCTGAAAGGAGGCTGAACATCTGGTGAAGCAAGGCCGATTACCACATGGCAGACAACCAGCAAAGGCATAAAGGGGGCACAAACAAAACATACTGACTAGTCATACATACATAATGACCAGGTCCTAAGTCTATATAAGAAAGTATGCTTTCAATGAATTAACACATCCAGGAGATCTGATCCAATGTCTTTCCAAAGGTGCTGGGTACTCTCTGGCTATCAAGTATTTAACATCTGAGGTCTGGGGTACCCCAAGAATTGAATGATAAAAAGGGCTAAGTGTATGTAGGATTTATATTGTAATTTGTATCTCTTGTAGGGGCTTAGGGATATGTAGTCTTTTCAGTTTAATTGAAGAATGTATTTCCCTGTTCCATGAAATAAATATAGGAAAGATAAGTTGTGACCATGACTGCTTACTAAGATCTCCCTGGGAACAGGCAACTATTTTTCTTTCACAACAAAACTTTTAATTTGTATGTATCAAGACAGGGTGAGGTCATCATAGTTATATTCAGTGTAATAGACCAATTTCTTACAACGGGGACACATCTAGGCTTTTAAAAATGCATTTAACAACTTTTAAATTAGATTTTTATTTGTTAGTTGCAATGATGACTGAACCCAGTCTTCAGACAAATGGTTCATCATTAAATTACATCCTCAGATACTGTACTTTATTCCTAATAAAGTACAAATATTTAAATTAGTTTAAAGAATGTGTTTAACTTGTAAAAACCTGGGAAGGAGAATTTTTTATTACTTTTTTTTTTACAGTCTATCCATTACCTCTGTCCTGGTCCCCCTCTCACAGTTCCCTATTCCATTCCTACCCTGCCTCCTGTCTCTAAGAGGATGTCCCCACCCATCTCCTTCCAGGCCTCCCTACTCCCTGGGGCCTCAAGTCTCTGGAGAGTTAGGTGCATCTTCTTCCATTGAGGCTAGACCAAGCAGTCCTCCACTGTATATGTATCTGGAGCCTCATATGAGCTTGTGTACACTGCCTGGTTGGTGGCTCAGTGTCTGAGAGAATTCAGAGTCCATGTTACTTGAGACCGCTGGTCTTCCTATGGGGTCACTGTCAGGAAGGAGAAAATGTATTCATAATTTCACAAATTAATTTATTGTATATACTCATTTAGTGTTTTATATTTAAAAATATTTTCATATATTGTACACACACACACACACACACATGTATATATATACACACACACACACATGGGGCTTTTGGAAACCTCAAATCTACTCCTGACATACCTCCTCCAACAAGGCATCACTTATTCTACAAAGCCATGCCTCCTAACCTTTCCAAATAGTTCAGCTGGGGACTAAGCACACAAATATATGAGCCTAAGGGGGACCATTCTTATTCAAACAACTGCATTCCCTCCTTGACTTTCATAGTCTTATATCCATATCATAATATAAAATACATTTAGTTTGACTTTAATAGTTTTCTCAGTCTTCCACTATTTTGAAGTCCAAAGTCTCCTCTGAGACTCAAGGCTGCATTTAACTGTTACCCCTGTAAAATAAAAATGAAAAAGCAGATCACACACTTCCAACATACAGTGTCATATAATATGTATTATTCTAATATGGAGGAATGGAAAATATTGGCCAAAACAAGTCAAAGAACCAGTAAGCAAACTCTAAATTTGGTACTACTGTGTCTGACATCAAAGTATTCTTAAGATCAACTTCTTTTCAGCTTTGTTGACTACAACACATTTCTCTCTCTCAGGCTAGTTTCATAGCCCTTCAGCCCGTCTCCTTGGAGCTATCCTATGGTTCTGGCATCTCCAACATCTTGGAGTCTCCAAAGCAACCCAGGCTTCACCTTCACAGCTTCATGCAGTGCATGCTATTCACCTCCGTGCAGGGACTTTCCTGTCAAATGCCTGATCTCAGCTCCTTCCTTAAACACAGAAGATGCCGTAACTTCTTTGCATCTGTATCTTTTTTGACAAAGTAAGTACCATGGGACCAAGGCTGCCAAGTTTTGCTGCCTGCAGGACTGGAACTTGGCCACCTCCCTGAATTATATTTGCATTAACTTTCTGGTTTTGTTGTTGTTTCTGCTTAGGATGAGGAAAGCCCTCAGACATTTTCTTCTCACAGGCTGAAAGAAGAGCTGTGTGGGATCCTTCAGTGAGGTTACCGCTCCCTTTATTCCATGTAACACCAGGCCTTTCTTTAAGTTTCTCAACTACTTGAATTCAGGACTTAGCTTCACATTTCAGTCTCTGGTGCTCTTTTGCCTCTCAAACTGTACTATATTTAGACGACTTCCTATTTGTTCCGTTGACTGTTTTATATATAGATATGCATGTGTGTGATCACTAATAACCACACAACACAGTCAGTACTAGGTTATCTTGAAATCTCCTCTCTCAGTGATATCAATACCAATCTTTTCAATTTAGCGTGTAGTAAGTTTTTAAGAGAAGGGTTAAAATATAGCTTAGTTAGGGTTTCTGTTGCTGTGAAGAGTCACCATGACCATGATAACTCTTTATAAAGAATAATATTTAATTGGGGCTGGCTTCCAGTTTCAAAGATTTAGTCCATCATCATCATACTGGGGAGTATGGTGCTGAAGAATGAGGTGAGAGTTCTACATCTGGACAGGCAGATAGCTGGAAGAACCTGACCAGGATTGAACATCAGAGACCTCAAAGCCCTCCCAATTGACACGGTTCCTCCAACAAGGCCACACCTACTTCAACAAGGCCACACCTCCTAATAGTGCCATTCCCTATGGGTCTATGAAAGCTATTCAAATCAACAAAATAACCATACTCTTTGCCAAAATATCACAAGAATGGTCTCTAAGACTTTCCCCCTCTGAATCTTCTTGAGCTGGGCCTTCACAGTCCACATTGCTCTTAACATTGTTGTTTTCCAGGCTCCTATTGCAATGGTCCACTTACTTTGTTCAATTGCGGGGTTAGTCCTAAGTCTGAATGTCTCCTACATTTTTTCAATAATCTGCATAGTAATGCCTGTCACAGCAACACTCCAATGACTGGTACTATCGTTTGTTTTAATTTGTGTTCTGTTGCAGTGAAGAGACACCATGACCAAAGCAACTTACAAAAGGAAGAGCTTAATTAGAGTTTCCTTACACTTTTAAAGGATTAGTTCATGACCATCATGGCAAGGATGACACTAGGAAGGCGTGACACTGGAGCAATCACTAAGAGCTTGCATCCTGAACTGCAGCCAGAGAGAAGACTGGGCCTTGGAAAGGACTTTTTGAACGTCAAAGCCTATCCCTAGTGAACACCTTTTCCAAGAAGGTCACGCCTATGCCAACAAGGCTGTAACTCCAAAATCTTCCTAAGAGTCTATGAACTGGGAACCACACATTTAAAGATAAGAGCCCATTCTCATTTATATCCATCACACTGCCTTTCCAAAAAGAGCCAAATGATCTTTTTTTATAAACACTTTTCTTGTATTTATTTTCACTTGTGATTGAGCTCAAGGAAATCCTAAAGTTTGTATTTGTGACCCTGTAAGAGTTAAGTATAAACATAATGAGTGTGAACAAATGCCTTTTGTTGTTAAAGTTCCAAGCCTGCCCTGGTAACTTAAGTTGATATCTCTTGATATTTGTATCTGGGTTCCCTGATACCATGATCTGTCTATTCTGCAATATTCTCGTGATCTACATGATTCAGGAAAAAGAATCAGATGGGCTTTTGAAAAGAGGAGAATTATAATTGTAGAAAGCTTACTTTGGGAGGCAATCATGTTAATTTTGATTATCATTGCCTTCATTCTCATGGAAAGAAATCCAATGAGACCTACATGTGAGTTACTATTCTTTTTCAAATCTTTGCCTTAAAAGTTACATGAATCAAAATTGTGATGTCTATCCTGGAAGCAGATGACTATTAAAAAGTCTTAAGTTACTTGCATATTGTCTAAGATCTCTTTTCCAAAACCTGCTTTACAAAGACTAAATATGACCCATCTAACAATCAGAGAGCAGATGCAGTTCCCTAGGAACCACTCTCTGCTCAGAAGTGGACACAATCAGGGCTTTGTGTGCAGCAGTGACTATGGATTCTGGTGCACAAATGTCCTCTCACAGATGCTGAATTGCCCTGGAAAGCCCAAGAAGAGCTTTGTGCCAGCAACTTCCCTGAGCTGTCTTTGAAACTGACCTTATTAAATTTCTGCTGGGGTAATTTGCTCTGGGGAATCTTCTGAGTTATTTGAATGGTTTGAAATAAGCTCCCAGTCTTTGACCTG
This sequence comes from Rattus rattus, assembly GCF_011064425.1. Lineage (NCBI taxonomy): Eukaryota > Metazoa > Chordata > Mammalia > Rodentia > Muridae > Rattus > Rattus rattus. Next base: position 113,542,028 of record NC_046159.1, read on the forward strand.
AGTCTGGTTAGTAGAGCAAGGTTCATGAGAGGTTAGCAGGGCTTCTGTTTCAGGTTGTACGAAAAAAAACCTCTTGAAATGTTTATTGAAGCCTAAAATGCTTTAGTTCCTTCTAATTGAGTTATGGACTTCTTAACTGCCCTCTCTTCTCTCCTATCCTCAGCTAAATATTTAACAGTCATATTCATACAGATAACGACAATGACTAATACGTTATTTTATGGTTTTTCCACCCAAAGAGCAAATATAACACTGAATCAGGACTGAGCACAGACTAGTTCCAGATCTTAGAGCCGTGGCTGTTAACTTTTCTCATTTGAAACCAGCTCTCCTAATCATGTTAGTGACTGATGCCTGGACTTGTGTGAGATAAACCTAAATGTCAGTTACTAATGTTCCCTCTATTCTCCCGGCATCTTCTTTACTTGTGCACGCCAGCAGCTGTTATAGATGGTGAATGGAATCAGGTGCTCTTTGGTTTTGCACACAAATATTAAATTACATAGGTAACAGAAACAAACTTATAGAAAGAATGATGATTTTAAAAATGCCTAATGGGATACTAAATTAAATTTAAAATGCCAAAATAAAGGGCTGACATTTTTATAGGGTCTGATGAGTATCACTGATTAAATGGCACAGTCACCCACATCCCCTAAGATTAGCTCAGTCAGGAGGATATCTAAAAATGACACCAGCTGAGGGCACCTGGTAAAGATTCCAAATGAAGTTGCATGGGTAGGGGACAAAGTAGAACATCGAAGAAGAGTAGAATTTTTGGTAGTCTTCTGTCAACTTTTGAGAGGAGATTGGAAATAGGAAAAGCAGATATATGCAAATATTCTTCCATTTCTACACCTTCTCCTCATAGTCTTTCCTAGGGTAATGAACCAAAGCTTCAAAGCGCCTGGCTCTGCTAAGTACAGATTATGCCTAGGAGATGTCAGTTATTTACTGTGCATCTTAGGCAGCAACTTTAAGAAACAGACAGAAAACTTCTGATATGAACAAGAGAATGTGTTAAAAAATAAACTGATATAGGCTAGGTATGTGCCTTGCTAGTTAAGTATTGGTTTAATATCTACAAAACCCTGGGTTGGATGCCCATTAGTGGAAATAAAAGAAAAAGAAAGAGACTCTCTCAAATACACATAAAAATGGATTTCTATTTCTATCCATTTAAAAAATGGATATCTAGAGAAAGCAGAGACTGGAGGTAGATAAAGTGGCCAGGCAATACTCACCAACTCTTAGGCATAAGAATCACAAACTCACTGGCTACCTTTGTTTTGAGCCATCTTTCCAAGTGTGCTTCCATGGTGAAAGGCTATGTGCTGATTGTGAACCTTCCTGAGGGAACTGAGGGTTTGACATTGCTACTTGCTTTGCTGTGAGCAACGAAGTCCTGTGTGACCCAAATTTTCAATTTCTACAAGACAGCTCAGCAAACCCTGGCAAGCTAATGTGTTGCTTGAAGCACTAGATAGTCCTAAACTCTTACTCTTCTCTTTTTGCTAGTTGTATATTGATTTTGGATTTTGCTTACATTTGTTTGCCACGGGTTTCTCACTGAGTCTACCAAGCTATCCTCAAACTTGTAATCTTCCTGCTTCCAGCTTCTCCGAAATTATATAATTTCCCAGAAGTCCTAAAGCATGTCATCAAGTATGGAACAGTGTAGTTTCTGGTTGTATTTTTCCAGAGCTGTGTTTCCAAGGATATGACATTAATAAATGGTCTCCACAATCCAATAGTTAAGGCTTATTTTATAGGAGACATAGATGTTGCTCGATTCTTTTTTTTTTTTTATCCAGGAATCCTTCATTTCCACGTGATCAGTTTTTAATTACTAGAAGACACTGCTTTTGCTACAAAGGTGAGATGGGTGCTACAGATGTTGACTAAGCCCCATCTGAAATCATCAGTTCACGCTAAGCTCTGCCTTGGGCTTCTCCTCTCTGGGATTTCAGAGAAGTTATGGCTTCAAGGCAGAGTGGGTTTCAAGGATTCCTCTCATCAACATAATCCTTTTATAATTTAATCTTGCTCTTTTCATCTGCCTAAGTAAAAACAAAATAGGTATCTCAGAATATCTTTCCTATTTCTATCCAGGTCTTTCTCACCAGACGTGCATAGAGTAGATATTCATTAAAATATCTACCGCCCAAGAAACAACTGAAGTAGAATAATATAGATTAAGAATTAGGAGAAGTTGAAGAATTCTTTATTTTAATATTTACCCATATTCTAAAGTTAAAATTCTATTTAAAGTTGTTTAGTACACCAGCTTTAAACAGTATGATGAATACAAGGTATTTTAGAATTTTCCACTTGCATATTTTTCTTATTTTTAAACATTAATTTATTTTACATCTGGACAGCAGTTTCTCCTCTCTTTTCTCTTCCAAGCGCCTTCCCCTCACTTCTTTTCAGAAAAGGGCAGGCATCCCATGGATATCAACCAGCATGGCATATCAAGTTGCAGTAAGACTAGGCACCTTTTCCCTTATTAAATCAAAACAAGGCAACCCAGATAGGAGGAAACGGTCCTAAAGTCAGGCAATAGAGTCAAGGATAGTTCCGGCTCTCACGGTTTTGAGTCCTACAAGACTACACAACTATAATTTATGTGCAGAGGGCCTAGTTCAATCCCATGCAAGTGCCCTGGTTCAGAATTTGGTCTCAGTGAGCCTCTATGAGCCTACATTAGCAGAGTTTGCCATTTTTTTGACCCTGACTCTTGGTACTCACTGTAAAGTCAAATGGTTGATTTTAAAATTTTCATAGGTGTTTTCTAGCACTTAATCACAAGAGGTCAAATTCATTGAGCAGAATGACCATTTTCTATCTACATTCTTTTTTTTTCTGTCAGAATCATACCAGACAATATGCTTTAATTGGCAACAAGGTAAAAGGAGTTTATAAATATGTGATTATGTTAAATAAACCTGTCCCCTTATTATTTTGGGCCACTTTCCATATTTTCTTTCACAAATAAATGAAAGGATTGCATTTTAAAAAAGTTTTTCTATAGGCTCATAGTATTTTTATTTTCCCTCTAATAAATGGAATTTAATGAGACATTATGATAGTCAAATCACTTCCAGAATTTAGAAACTGTGTTAGTGCTGACTTTTCATTTGGCATCTCTCTGGTTTACAATGAGTGATGGCTTTCCTGTGTACTTCAGTTGTTGCTTGGGCAGTAGATATTTAATGAATATCTACTCTATGCAAGTCTGGTGAGAAATACCTGGATAGAAATAGAAAAGATATTCTGAGATACCTATTTTGTTTTTACTTAGGCAGATGAAAAGAGCAAGATTAAATTATAAAAGGATTATGTTGATGAGAGGAATCCTTGAAACCCACTCTGCCTTGAAGCCATAACTTCTCTGAAATCCCAGAGAGGAGAAGCCCAAGACAGAGCTTAGGGTTGATCAGGATTTCTGAAGTGTGAAAATCCAGATAGGGAAACCCTTCACTATTAAAGGAATCACCTATTGATTGTGGTTACACAAGCACAAAGACACTCCATGGTACTGTTCCTGGGGCAAATGTCAAGATGACCAAATGGCTGGGTGAGCTCACCTCATCACCATTTTGTTAAAGAGACTGAAGTTGCTTGTTAAGCCTCTCTGGGTTTGTCAGTTCTCTTCTGCCATGACAACTGTCTTGCACATAGGAATGTCTGTGGATGCCAGACCCTTTCTGTCTTATGAGTTATGACTGCATATAGACAAACACTAAGATGATCAAGTTCATTCTGTTTTGTCTGCCTTGTGTTCTTAGCTGTTTGATATTCAAAAATAATTTTGCCCAACAATATTAAGTACTTTAATGTACTTTTTCATCATGTCTTAGGTAAGGAGAATTTGGCTTGATAGATACAATACTTTTAGAAAGTTTTACAATTTTAAATAAAAAGAGAAATTTATGAAGAGTGATCAAATCAAATCAAATAACTAAAAGCCATTCAGCGTACAGAAGACATGGGCAGTATTTACACCAATATCATCTAGAATTAATTTTATTCAAAATATTTCTATGCATGTTCAGCATTAATGACCTCATGCTTTGGGAAGCTATATTTGACACTACTGTCATTTCTCTAGTGCAAATCACCTTCTCTCCTAATTAAGCCACTTGCACTGTGGGCCAAGAGTGAACCATTGGATGTTTTCTCTCTGCAAATGTTGTGAGCATATGGTTTACATGATACTGGATGTGAGCAACATCACATTTCCTTGATCCTTCCGTTTGTTTATATATCTTTTGTCTTAAAATGAGTGTCCAATGTAGTCACCTGGATACAAGTGAAGGTGTGTTACTTACTTAAATACTAATGGAACTACCAACCAGTCCAAAGGTATTCCGACAGCAATCAGTAGATCATCATCATCATTATTATTACATATATATATATATAATTCTAGTAAAATAATATTTTCATTTTTTCTTTCTTTGAGTTTAGCCATATATTTTTAGGTAGAATAAAATATTTTTCTCTGCATTGATCTGAGGCTCTTTGCTACAGTACCAGATGGTTCTTCTGTTACATTTGAGAATTTTACCACCTGACAGACTTTGTCAGGGCATGTGTCAGTAACGTCATTCATGGGGAAAGTCTTCCAAATGGCATGCCTGTCTCTGAGGGCACTTATCTAGGGCATGTGTTATGTCTTTAGAAGCCTTGAGTTCACACATTAACGATGTTAGTCCAGTCGTAAATTGCTGCAGGTCCACTAGCTCAATGCCTGGAAGAAATTGCATATGTGAAATTTACAGGGTCCGTTCTCTGTCCTCTTTTCTGTTCAGTCTCAACAAAATGTTGGGAGGAGGGGGAGATTCTATTTTCTTTTTAAAAAGTATTCCACTTGCACTATATTTTTTTTTCATGTACTGAAAACCAATCAAAATCTATTGGTGATTTTAACATCTATTAAGAATTGTACCTGGGAGAACATCCTGACTACCTTTGGCCTCACCCTGTTCTGCACTCAATAATTGATAACCACTTAAAACATCAGGGTGTGCTTAGATGATGTGTTGTTGTTTCTTGTAGAGGCAGCACTGTCGGCGCTCAGTGTGCTATTTTTAACAACAGAAACGAGTTGAGTTTCTCTTTCTGCCTCTTGTGACAGGTGACAGTCATTAGACAGTGAAGAGTCTGAAGGGAGCAGCTATGACTCTGGAACAGGTTGGAGGGTTCTGTGCAGCTTTGACAGCACAATGTACATTTATTAGTACTGTGCCCAGCTTGTGCACACATGATCAGCATTTCAGTGTTAGCTGAAATTTTTGGTGCAGAGGAATGTGCCTCTTGATTTGTTTCTCTACATCATGCAACAGCAATATAAAAATGATGTTGGCCAGGTTTCATTGAGAACTTACCTATCAGGTGTGCCTCTGTAGGGGTTTGAAACCATTTTCCAGCTAATCCTCTAGAGAACACACTTTTATCAGTATGCATGACTTTGTGTATTTGGGGAAAGTGAGGCATGAAAGATTTAAAACATTCACTGAGGTTCATAGAATGGATAAATAAAGTAAAGAAGTGCCTCCAATCTTCAGAGACCATATCCTGAAACCATCATTACAATGGAAGTTACAGTACCTCACTGGAAGAGTCCAAGTTTTCTTTGACTTTAATTTACTCTGTAGCTCAGAATAGCGTTGTATCTTCTGTGAGGAAAGCAGAGCTTACACCATTTCTTGTGTTTTCAGCTATATAAAGAGATGCATGTGAAGCCTGATAAGGTAACTTCGCAGCTAGCTTGTCAATCCCAAGAGTGATGCAGATAGTCTCAAGAGTAGGAGTAAAAGAAACAATCCAAGCCCATAGCATGTTAGCCATGGGGATATCGCCTGCTGTTTCTTTGGATAAAATTTGTGCCATTCATAAGAATTCTCAGAATTGGCATTAAGAAATTTAATTCAATGAAAGCCATGTGAAAACAATTTATAAAAAGTAGCTTGGTATATGGGGAAGGGATATAAGCATTTCTTGGTCACAAAAGGTCAGGAAAAAAGACAAAGATACCCACAATTTCCATCTTGAAAATACTCTTAAAAAGACCTGTTGCTCAATGCAACCAGAAGACAAGGAATTTAGTAGTTGTAAAAGAAAAATAATTAGACAAAATGGGATAAAAAAATCATAAAGAATGTTTTTTAAGGGCAACTATTTAGTAGTGAATAGAACAGAGTAATTTATGTCTTTAGGAACATATATATACTTACATTAGAATATATACATATATTAATTATATATAATTAATAAAAGAGAGACAATGAATTTGAAAAAGAACAAAAGGGATATATGAGAAGATTTGAAAGGTGGTATGGGAAGAGGAAAATGATATATTATATTAAATATTTAAAAATAAGGAAGTATAAAAATGTGGTAATACTTTCTAGTAATTTATTTTGTGATAATTTCTAGTAATATTTGTAAACAACTAGAAAATTATTTTTCAAAGATTTTGTTTATAGTGAAGCATATGTGATGCTGTAATAGACTGAATTGTGTTCATTTCAAAGTCAGCTATGTTGTCTGTGGTGATTTTAATAACTGCCACTCCCCCAGGCTTCTGTATTGAAACACTTGGTTCCCAGCTGCTGAAGATATTTAGGGAAGTTATGAACCTGTAAGATGTGCAACATTGTTTGAGGAAGTGTGTCACTGGAGTGGGCCTTGAGGGTTTGTAGCCTCGCTTCACTTCCTGTTCATACTCTCTGGTTCCTGTGTGTGGATGAAAATGTGATCAGTCAGCTTCCTGCTCCCACCATCATGCCATGTCTTCTCCTATTCACCATGATTTCTTCTATGTATTTGACATACAAGAAGATTTATTATAACAAAATAATAATTGAGATTAAAATTAAAATGGTAGTTAGATACAACTTAACACCTTTTCAATTACCCAAATTTTGGAATTCTGAAGTTGTCAACTCTTAGATGAGGTATGGACCAATGACACTTTCCACACACTAAACTTCAAGAACAAAATTTTCAGCAGCTCTGTTTATAACAAACACAGAATACAAGAAAGATATCAACAATAGGAAAATAGACAAAGTTACACAATGCAATGTTATATGTTCATGAAAATGGCTGACTGACTCTTACACAGTCAGGAAGGACTTTTAGTGATTGAGGAGTGGAGGCACAATTCCAGAAGATCATGCAGTATGGTAGCTTTTTTGAAACCGAACAAAACTAAGTTCTGAGGTTTGCCTCCACATCTCATGAGATGTCATTTCGTAGCCTTGCTTCATGCTTTAAGATCCTTTATCTTTGGAGAAATTAGATAACTAGTAAGGCAGAGAGCAAAGTTGGGGACTTTGCAAATCCTCATTTACGGAGTAGTCTCAATTTAGAAATATTTGTTAGTTTTAACTTTAATCTGATACAAAGAGCCATTCTTCAGTTTTCAAACTATGAATTTATTTCTGTTCTCAGTCCATACTAATATATTATTTCTACTCTCCAGCTCATGCTTTCATGTTCAGTGACTTGTATTTTTCTCATTTTGGCATGGATTGAAATGGAAACATGTCACAAAAATAATTTCCACACAGTGCTGCAAATCAAATTCTTTTACAAATATTCCTTTGTTTGGTTATGTAAGACCTTACTTTCAAATTTTCAAGTGGACTTTTATTTCTTTACCATTTGACAGAGGAATAAATTGTGGTTATCGGTTTCTCATCAAAAGTCACAGTGTTAGAGTATTATCTTAGTTTCTTTTCCTGTTGTCCTGGTAAAATGATCTTAAAAACAGACTTTAAGTGCGATGGGTTATTTTGGCTCACAGCTCATTATGGCAATAAGAGCTACAAAAAGCTGATCACATTGCACAACAGCCAGGAAGCAAAGAGAGACAAATAGCTTCATGCATTTCAGTTCTATTTCTCAGTTTCTTCAGGATTTCCATAAGGGAATGGTGCCACCCACATGTGCCTTCCTTAATTAGCCTACTAAAATAATCTCCACAGACCCACCAGGAGGCACCTGTCCCAGGTGGTTCTAGATCTAGTGAAGCTCTCAGCTGAGATTAATCATCACATAAAGCACTAAATGAATTACTGAACTCACACTCAGGCTTCTTGAGCGTTTAAGACTTTCATAAACTTTCTCTCTACTAAATTTCATTGAATAATTAAAGCTGAATCTATAACCAGAGCTATTTACATATTCCCATACAGTATTGTTTCAAAACTGAGAAAGGAGTAAAACTTTGGTGTTCAAATAGATTTAAGTTCTTGTAGAAAATAATTCAACTAAAATACTGGTATTTAGTATTATAGGCATATAATGATAAGTTTTGAGGAGATAGCAAAGAAAGAACAAATCCCTCACTTATCTAAACTATACAGGCTTGTGTCATTCAGACGTAAATGTTATTCCATCTGACTTATTGTAATTCTGTCAGATTTGACCATTTCTGTATGGAAATTTGCATGATTATAATTATTTCTTAAAGAAAAAATTGACTAGGGCTAGGTTTATATGTCATAGTCTTTTATATCACCCACGTAGCATATAAAAATGTGCTACATTTAGTAAATTCTGAAAAACTGAAGCACTAATATATTTGCATATACAGATGCTGACAAACATATAGTATTCCTGTGTATTGTAATGATGGATGTTGATAATATGAACTTTTCCATTACAGTTGGCTAAATTACAAATATCAGTTTTTTATACACAAGCATAAATGGTATTATATTTTTTTACTATAGAAAATGGGGGGGGGACAGTTCAGATATGGGAGGAAATGGGGGAGAAGTATAGGCCAGGAATTTGAAAGTGGGTGTGTAGGAATGTGGGTGAGGTTCCAGATGTCAAGGACCTAAGTGGTTCCTAGGACCCTGTAGTGGCAAATAAATAAATAAATAAATAAATAAATAAATAAATAAAAGATGATATATCAGCCCAAGCTATTGTTAGACCCGTAGGTTCACATGGCGTCTGTGGGATATTTTCATCTGTTAGACAGACTCAGCAGATTCTCTGGCCCAAAGCCCTCAAAACGTCTCTACCTGACTCACCAAGCTCCCAATTTCCATCCCAAGTACCACCAGCTATTCTTTGAGCCCTGTGGGGATCTTGCAACCATGGCTAGCCCCAGAAATGGCTGCCATTCTAATTCCTATGGCACAGGTCACCACTACTCCAGTCCCATTCAGCCATCCACCCCTGTGGTTATAGTCAAAATTCCCAGTATCCCAATAAAATCAAAACCCTAGAAACTTGTAATCTATCAATCAGGTTTATGTCAGTAAGTTTTCACTCCACAAAATGTCCACACAATAAACTTAGAGCCAATTAATGTTGATATAAATTGCCCACCTAGATAAGACAATTTTTCTTATAATTATCCATCCCTTATATGATTTTTATAGCTACTTGTGGCTATTTAAAGCCACATGGTGGTGGGTCATCCTACTCCTCCATCTTTATTTCTTTTCCTCCCTCTCTTCTTTCTCTTTCCTCACCAAAACTCTGTGCCTGCCTTACTTTTTCACTGTCTAATCACAGGTTTTGCCTTATCTTGTGTCTGTCCTCACCTACATAGAACATCGGTCCACAGGACCCAACAGGGAGGACATTAGTCAAAATACCCAACCAAGGGGAGATAGAACCTGTAGAGACCCTATCCATTGGATAGACACAGCCCCCAGTTTAGGGATGGGGCCACCCAACCACTTCAAAAATATTAATTCAGGATTCCTCCTGTCAAAAGGAAATGCAGGGACAAAGAGTGGAGCAGAAACTGAGGAAAGGCCATCCAGAGACTGCTGCACTTAAGAATCCATCCCATCTGCCGACACCAAACCCAGATACTATTGATAATGCCAAAAAGTTTTTACTGAGAGGAGCGAGCCTGGTATAGCTATCCCCTGAGAGGCTCTGACATAGCTGGACCAATACAGAAGCAAATGTACAGTCAAACATTGGACTGAGTGTTGGGATCCCAATGGAGAACTCAGGGCAAGGACTGTAGGAGCTGATCAGGTTTGCAAACCCATTAGAAGAACAACAATATCAACCAACCAGATCCCCCAAAGCTCCCAGGGACTAAACCACCAACCAAAGAGTACACAGGGTAGAGGGGACCCATGGCTCCATCTGGATATTTAGCAGAGAATTGCCTTATCTGGCATCACTGGGGGGGAGTCCCTTGGTCATGTAGAGGCTTGATGACCTAAGGTAGGAGAAAGCTAGGGTGCTGAGGCAGGAGTGGCTGGGCAGGTGGCAGAGTGCCCTCATAGAGGCGGGGTGTGGGAGGGGAAAGGAGCCTAGTGGAGGGAAACTGGGAAGGGAGATGACATTTGAAATGTAAATAAGTAAAACATCGAATAAAAAGATGAACAAACAAAAAACAAAAAATCCAAAGAAACAAACAAAAACCCTCCAAACCCAACAACAACAGCAAAAGAAAATGAAAACTGAATTTGACTGAGATGTTCCAAGAGTTTCTTATGTTTTTGCTAATTTTTAAATTGATAACACTATCTTCTTAAATTTCATGAGGCATTAGCTTGCTTCTCAGGGAGTGAGTAATGGTCATAATAAATTTAGTTATTTCACAGGATAGGGATGTATACTTGTCAGACAGCTGTAGCGATGGAGAAATAATATCCATACACAGGTTTAAAAGGATTTGTAGAAGCAAGTTTGACTGAGGCAGGAGGCTTTTGGTTGGGCTGGGCATTTGTTAGTGCACACTGAATAACTTTGAGGAAGTCACTTTGCTTCTCTGAAACTCAGCCTTCTCTATATGCAAGTTACAGAAGTAAAGGTTATTTAAATGATGAAATGCTCTAGTTCAAACTATTATTATATTCTAATTAAAATATAATTATATCACTTTCCTCTTTCCTTTCCCCTCACACTTCTTATTTCACATTCTTTTATCCCATCTCATGTCCTTCCCTCACCCTCTCAAACTGAGGTGCTCCTTTTCTTTGATGATGGCTGTTACATGAACATGCGTGTGCACACACACACGTGTACATATGCACACACACATACCCCTGGTGAGAGCATTTAATGTAGTCTGTGTGTCTATGACTTCAGGTCTGACAACTGACTACTGGTTCATCCTTGCTAAAGACTAATTCTTCCCCAGTCAGCAGTCATGAGTTGTTTGTAGTTCATTGTCTGGGCTGAGGCAGTGTGAGATTTTCCCATTCTACATAAGCACATCTACTGGTATGGTCATTGTGCAGCCATAAAGCCACACTGTTGAGGTATCATGGGTGTAACTTTGTCATTTCTAGGAGTTACAGTCTCACAGCTGATCTCCTTGTCTTATGACTCTTGCAGTTTTTCTACTCCCTCTTCTGTGTTGTTTCTTGAGCTTTAGGGACAGGCATTGAGTTGTAGATGTATCGACTGGGTCCTGGCACTCCACAATCTCCTCTTTATTTTGCTAAGTTGTGATTATTTGTAATTGTATTGGCTGTAAAGTTTCTTTGATGAAGGTTGTGAGCTACACTTAGCCTGATTATAAGGGCAAAATGCAGTTAGGGATTATGTTGATCCAGTAAAGTAACTACTATAGGTTCTCTAAGCTTAGTGAGTTCACCAGCTCCGGTAGTTCACTAGATTTCTAGTACCAGGCATGATTTCCCTTCTGTTTTGCAGGATTTAACAACAAGTAGGCAGCTATTGGTTACAGCCAACTTATGAGTGCCACTATCACACCATTAAAGGTACCTTACTCTAACGGCTGTTATTGGGCATCACATCTGGGTAGGATTAACTATAAGATTCTCCCCTGTTAGACTGCAAAGAAGCTAGACTTCAGGAAGGATGTTTTCACGTCAGAACCAGTTTGAATCTTCTGAGACTTATGTCCAAGAGTGTGGTTTCTTCAACAATGAGAACTAACAACAAATGAGAAAAACATAGGTCAATAGCCCTGATGAACACTGACTTACAAGATACATCAGTAAAATAATTATAAACCAAATACAAGAATATATTTAAAAAGTTTATCTGCCATGGCCATCTTGACTTTACCCCAAAGATGCAGGGATGGTTCAAATTTGCAAGTCAGTAAATGTAATAAATAATATAAATGGACTTACGGATTAAAAATTACATGGCCATTTCAATAGACGGCAAAAGCACTTGACAAAATCAAACTGGTTATAAAAGGATATAAGTCCATGAATAACTTGGTGCCTGTTTCAGGTTAGTGCAAGTTGGCACCCAAGTTCACAATGTGTCATCAGGACTCTGTCTCTTCTTCCAACACTGCATTACTTTGACCTTTGTCCTTAGCTTTAGGTAGACTCCTATTGCATAAATATAGACATCAGTAGTTTGACTGGTCAGCTCCATGGTGGCTGCTCAACAAAGAACTGAATCTGCCTCTGGTTGCTGCTGAAAGGCACAGTTGATCTTAATGCCTGCCATTCCAGAGGGGGAAAAAGGCTTTCTATTGGTTAATCTGCATATTAAAATAATAGGTCAGAGCACAACTTCCATAAGGTGAAACATAAAAGATAAAATTTTAGTCTTTTAGAAGAAAGTATGAGTTTACAATAGCAATAGGAATCGATTTTGTTATAAAACCATAAAACAGTGATAAATAGTACTTTAAAGAATTAAAAATTTTTGATCATAAAAGAATGGGGCTAGGAAATGAATAACTAGCAAAAAAATGAAATGCTATTGACAGTATGTAATTTTGATAATGAAGGTGCATATGGAACCTATATAGAACACAGGAAATTCAATATTAGAAATAGCTAAATGAGTAGATCACTGGAAGAAGCCTGAAGAAGGAGACACGTAAGTGAACCCAAGGAATAGCTGTGCGATATTAGTCTGCATATCATAACTGTGCATTGTAATATAACTGGAGCTTCAGAAGGACAAAAGTTACAATATACAGCTAGGATCTAATTTTTATTTTATTTTATTATTTTTTGGTAATGTCTCAGTAGCTTTGGTTGGTCTGAAATTGAATATGTAGACTACAGTAGCCTGGACGTCATAGAAATGCACATGTTTCTGCCTCCTGCATGCTTAGTTGAAGGCATTGTGGTGGTTTGGATGTGGCACTATTAGAAGGTATGGCCTTGAGGGAATAGGTGTGGCCTTTTTGGAGGAAGTGTGCACCAGGTAGGCAGGCTTTGACCGTTCCTAGCGCTCAAGCTCCAGCTAGTGAGAAAAAGTGAGGTTCCTCCCGTGTGCCTCCAGAAGGTAGTCTCCTTCTAGCTGCCTCCAGATCAAGATGTATAATTCCCATCTCCTTCCCCCAACCATATCTGCCTGCAGATTGCCATGCTTCCTACCATGATGATAATGGAATGACCCTCTGAAAGTGAAAGCCAGACCCATGTAAACATTTGCCTTGATCCACAGTGTCTTTTCACAGCAATGGAAACCCTAACTAGGACAGGCATATACGATCACAGCACAGTAGAAGGGTTTTATATCATCGAAAACATTACTTTTGTCAGGATGAATTACAAGTGATTTTTACTTTTTAAAAGCAGTGGACATGTGGTTTTGGGGTGAAATGCAGTGAAGAGTACATGTTTTTCATTCATATAGAATGAAAGATAATCAATGGCTTGATTCTTAGTGTCATGAAAAATAGACACATTGATTAGGAATAAAGCTATAGATGAATCTTTTCTACTTTAAATGGTTATAAAATTCTGTAAAATGCACCTAGTCAAATTATCTTTTTGTAGCCATGATAGCATCTTCTTTGTCTTTTAACAATTGTAATTTTAACTATGATAACAATCAAAGTATCATTTTTAATAAGAATGAATTTCTTATATAATTATGTACAAATTAGAAAGGAAGAAGTTTCTGTACTTGACAATATGGTAAAACATGCACATATTTTTCAATGCTAAATACCCATAACCTTTTTTGTCATTATCTTTTGAAGGATTTTGTTTTACAGATTTTTTGTTCATTTGTTTTTTAATGGAGCAAAAAGGTAGGCTTTTTTTAAATTAAAAGTAATTACATTTATTGCTTTAATATAAGAAATATCCTATATAGAATACAAAATGATGAATCAACAGTAATTGTGAGTGACCACGATGTCTTATATATTTTGTACATATATTTTCTTTTTAAAGATTTGTTTTTTTTTATATAGGAGTGCTCTATTTTTATGCACACTGTAAGAAGAAATCAGATTCAATTACAGATGGTGGTGAGACACCACGTGGGTGCTGGAAATTGAACTTCGGATCTTTGGAAGAAGAGCAAATCAAGTGCTCTTAACCACTGAGCCATCTCTCCAGCCCTATTCTGTACATATTTATATTACTATACCTTAACATATACTACGGTGCCAGAAATATAATCAGAGACTTATGTTTCATACTCGTCACTTAGATCAGGATGAGAACAACATTCTTGAAATCCCAGCTGCTTAGGAGGCCAAGGCAAGTGGCCTCAGAGCTAGTTTAAGGCTGCCTAGGCAACTTGGTATGAGTAAAGCATGTCTCAAAGAAAGGAAGGAAGGAAGGAAGGAAGGAAGGAAAGGCAAAAGATAGGAAGATACAGCTTGGTGATAGCATATCTGGTACATTTAAGGGAAAAAATGTACTGCTTAGTTATTTTCATAAAATTACCCAAATCTATCAGCAATGAGATTAGGAGGTATATACACCCACAGGGCCTATAATAAAGCATTTATAATATATGAAGCTTTAGAGAGCTGTAACTTGAGTTTCCACCAGCCATGGCAGGGTAATAGTGCTGGAGGTAAGCAAACAGGGTGCTACTGTAGTCCTGAGCTGCTCACTGAAGCTTCCTTGGCTTTGACAAATAGAACAGGAGAAGAGATTTGATGGCACAGTAGCTAACTTCAACAACTCAACAAGATTTCATCCATTTAGTTCCCAACTGACAAGCAGAGATGAGGTCAAACAAGGTCCACCACAGAGCAGAGGGGAAGAAATTGAAGAAATTGTCTCTAATGTTTCTCAAATTATGTTCTTTGAACAATAACAAACATCAGCAGCTTTGAAACATTTTGAGCTCTAAAGTCAGATGTGACTTTGTCGGGAATTGCTCAGATAGGACTGTCTTCTGTCAGCGCTCTGAGCAGTCTTAATGACTTTGTCATTGTCCAAACCAGAGGAAAGGAAGACAGCAACCATGACGAAGCAGATGCAGCAGTCGTTCCTGAACAAAGGGGAAGAATGATGAGTGTGGCTTATTTGTATTGCCTTGAGGATGCATGTGCTTGAGGATGAATTTTCTAGAAGGCAGTCTCTTGAATGTCAGTTTTTAGTTGGAATTCTTTTTTACTGCTCTCAAGGGCAATTGAAGTGCTTCTAAGGAATGTATTTTATGTTGAGAAGACATCTATTGGATAAAACCTTGATGTCTATTCAGAAGAACAGAGTCCTTTTAAGGGAATATTAAAGAAATGAACCAGATTGGTAATGAGGGATGCTTTTCTTTCGCTTTCATCCTTACCTTCTCCTTCTCACCAAATCCCAGAATGTCCATGAGAATTGTTTATTCAGGAGTAAGTGAGCAGGTCAGCAGAAGTTTTGAACTGAAGAGAACTCAGTTCACTGTTGATTAAGTGTTGTTTGGAGAGTCCCATTGCTTTTAAGGGCTCTGAGAGGCCAGGCTTGCCTGTTTCTTTTTCTTTCTTCATTTCTTTCTTTCATTCTTCATAATTTTAAAAATTCTACAATATTGGCACAGAAACTGGTGACGGAAACAAATTGGAATAGTCTTCCATTATGTTCAAAGCCGGCATCTAACTTAGACTTTCAAACTGCATTTCATAAACCCACATTCACATCAGGTAAAAATAAAGTTAAGTGAATAAGAAAGCATAGTTGACAGGAATAGGAAGGATCAGATGGGGAGAAAATGGAGGGGGAGAGTACTGGGAGAGAAAACAGGAAAGGTGAGGAGAGCCTGTCTCTGGGATTAACTAGAAACTTGGGGTAATGGAAAATCCTAAGTATCCCCGAGGATGACCTTAGCTAAGAATCCTGGACATGGGGGATATAGAGCCTGAACCAACCGTCATAACCAAGTAAGAGGTCCATTGGTGAAATTAAGACACCAACCCAGCCCCAAAACCTTCAATTTATAATTTGTCCTGCTTGCAAAATGGGCTGCGGTAAAGAGGAAGAAGAAAATATGAGAATGGCCGATCAACGATTGGTCCAGCTTGAGACCCATGCTTCAACAGGGACCATACCACTGCCACTGCCCATAGGGTCCAGAACCAGAGGTGGGATAGCCCAGAGATCTAGTATAGAACCAAATAAAATCAGAAAAATATCAATGAAATGATTCCTAATGATATTATGCTATACTTGTAGAAAGGAGCCTGGGGGGCGGCGGGCTGTGAAAGGTATTCTGGTTCCCAGTCGAGATAAGGTTGAAATCCCAATGAACCTAAGGGATGGTAGACATTTCCCTAAACTCCCATGAGGCGAGGCCCCTCTCATGTAGCCACACCCCCCACAGTCCCCTGTAGAGAGGCTTGTAGCCATCAGTCACATAGAAGCATGACCACATCCTCCCACATGTAGACAAGGCATTCCCAAGCTCTCAGACCAAGCCAATAAGAAGTAGCTACTGTCACACCCTGACCAACCCCTCCCACATGTAGATGAGGTATTCCTAAGCTCTTGCTGTCAGACCCTGACCCACCACAAAACTGTACATAAGAATCCTATTCAGAAGGATTAAAGTTATGGAGAACTACTCTGTCGTCTGAGAGCATCTGTCATAAGAGCTGTAACACTGCTGCTTGGGGAAGAGATCTGCTCTTTGGATACCATTACCAGGAGCTCCCCTGAACTCCTTGCTGGCTATCCAGCCTCCTGCTGGCTCAGTCCAGCCAACGTCTTGGAGCAACTGAAGAGGCAGCAGCAGAGAGGGGGGTGGAGCAGCTGCAGCTGCAGAGGCAGCAGAGGCCATTCCCCCTCCTTGCTCCTCCCCTTCGCCTGAAAGGGGAGGCTGGGCCAGAGATCTCCAGGGAAAGCCTCCAGTACAAAGGCCAATAGGAGCCTAGCATAATCAAGCCTTCATCCAGCAACCGATGGAAATAGGTGCAGAGAACCACATCTGAACATTAGGGTGAGCTCAGGGATCCTGAGTAAGACAGGGAGGAAGGACCCAGGAGAGGTCAAGGACACCATAAGAATATCCACTAGGATAACTAACTAGGGCTCATAGGGGCTCACAGAGACTGAACCAACAATCAGGGAGCCTGCGTGGGTCTGACTTAGGCCCTCTGCATATATGTTATAGGTTTATAGCTTGGTCTTCTTACAGGACTCCTAACAATGAGAGCAAGAGCTGTCCCTGACTCCTTTGCTTGTTTGGGGGGCCCTTTTCCTCTGACTCTGTTGCCTCATCCAGTCTTAATATGAGGGGAGATGCATAGTTTTATTAAAACTTGATTTGCCATGTTTGGTTGATATCTCTGAGAGGTTTGATCTTTTCTAAAGGGAAAGGAAAGAGAAATGAATTTGGGGGAGAAGGGGTGTGTGGGGGTAGGTGACTGGGAGAAGAGGAGGGAGGTAAAATTGCAGTTGGGATGTAACATATGAGAGAAGAATAAAAGAAAAGAAACATTAAATACTAGTTAACTGAATACCATCTTTGAAGTTAGAAAAACAGTCACAGCTTTTACTTTCTCACTCTTGTTTTGTTAAGAGGATGAGCCTAAACATGTGTACTGTTGCAAGGCACTTTATTCCTCATATAAAGTATATATAATAATATTTCAAATCATATGTTCTGAAATTATAAACAGACCCTTCTGCGAGGCAAGGCTTTCTTCACGTCTGACCTGCACATCTCACTCAGAAGCCGGTCCCCAGGCAGATTGGAGTCTGTCTCTTACTCAGTGTGCGCTTCTGCCATCCTGAAGCTTGTGTTAGCAGTCGGATAAATAATTCATCAGCATTAATAACACTGTCAACATCATCTCTCTCTTTCTCTCCTCCACCCAGCTAGAACCTTTCCAATAAACTTCAGGGCATGGCTTGATTGCTTTGCTGCTGAGATAAACAGCAAGCCTGCCCAGGGACGTAGCCTAGTTCAAGTAATAGTGACTGCAAAGAGCTTTCGAACATGCGAGGAAATGATGCTCTTGGCATTTAAACAGTGAGAAACCGTAATGCAATTAATGGTGTGAAGTTTTAGGGTCAGTTAAGTTGGAGGATGCTATGAGCTTTCAGCCATTCAGTAAATCTTGAGTTCTATCTTGAGAAATACCTCAAATAAAACATTGAAGAGGGCTGCCCTTCCTTCTTGTACTAGACTAAATTCATGCCAAAGAATTCTGTACCTTTTTATAAATATTCTAATATCTAGTTGTGATAATTATTTGAGTTTTCTTTACTGATTATTTGAGTTTCACATCATGCACCCCAGTTCTGTTCATCTCCTTGTCCCTTCACATTTGCCCTTTACTCTTGCAACCTACCCCATAAAATAATACACACACACGCGTGCACACACACACACACACTCACACACTTACACACACACACACTCACACTCACACACACACACACCCTCACCCTCACACACACTCATACACTTTCACAGATAAATAAACATAGTAAAAGGATCTAATAAATCAGTATTAACAGTACCGAGGAAATGTGACAGAAGATGTGTAGTTTAAGGCAGCTTAGTGACAGCATAACTGTCAGTGCATTTGTATCCCTAGTCACTAACCAGAAGGAGTTACAGGCATCAGATTTCTGTACTGAAATTTCTGCTTCTATTTGGCTGAAAGGAAGTACCCACAGAAGGCTGGGATGAATTAAAAAAATAAATAAATAAAATTTGAGTACTTTACCTCCTGGGCTAGACCTTTTGCTGGTTGATATTTGTCAACTTGATCCAAACCTAGACATATTGGGAAAATGAACTTTTAATGAGAAGATGCTTTTATATTGCTGATATGAAGACAAATCTTTAGGGGATTTTTATCATTACTGATTGATGTTGAAGGCTCATATCACTGTGGGTGGTGCGATGTGAGAACCTGTCTTAAAAATAAGGCAAAGAGCAATTGAAAAAGACAACCAATGCCAACTTTTGGCCTTCACACTCATGATCACACACACACACACACACACACACACACACACACATGCACACACATATACAGAGAGAGAGAATAAATAAATACATAAATAAAATGTTATTTGGTAATTTTATACTTATGTGAAGGGTATAATTCATATTAGAATATTGCACAATAGCATTATGAACGTTGACATAGATAATATCTGCATTTTAGAGCAGAAGAAGTCTATAATATATTCAATTTGTTTTGGTAACTAGGAAAAACATAAACAGATATCCCAGAACCTGTGCTTGCATGTACTGAGTGTGAAATTCTTCCTATATGTGAAGGATATTTTGTATTTATGCTTCTTTGAATTACATTTATACTCTTTGTGGTTTTGAGAATAAAATAAATGAAATAATTTGTTTACATCATTGACCACATAGAACAATTGATAAAAGATGACTTTTGATAACTTGTAATGTAGATCGTCTCTGATTCTGTAAATGAACTAGCCATGCATGAATGAAAGAATTTCCCTGAGATGGAATTTACATCTCCTCACAATCATTGCACAGCCTTCAAACTACTTCTGATTTATTATTACATTTACAATCTCGGTATCTCCGGACACACACAGGGTTATCATATCCCATTCCATTTTTAAAGGTGCAGAGAAATTGGCCGTTTGAGATTCTAAGCTGTGGCATGGAAGCTGTTGTTCAGTAGCAGGTCTCTTGTCTTCCTCAGGGGCGTGGTGATGACGTAGCGCTCTCCGCTCTCCACTCTTTCTGGGTCCGCTCAGCGAATGCAGGTTACTTGGCTACTGTAGCAAGCAGATTCTTTTCCACTAAATAATTCAAGACTGGCTCATGGCAAAGAAATGAACAAAGGGCTTCTCTTCTGTGGGAAAGCTGATGCGGAATTTGGTTATTTTATCATGTAAACATATTTCAGAGCAGCAGCCCAGGTTAAATGTGTGCTCTTTGCATTCATGGGGTTATTCTGGATCAAATTTTATTTTTAGCCTTGTCTGAAGATAAAACCAAAATGAAGAACAGGGTATTCCCTTGTCTTATGAACATAATATTTTCCTCTAATTTCATAAAGCCACAAGATTGGTGAGTTGAAAGGGAAATTTAATTAAAAATTTTATTTTACATTTAATAGATAAATTTATTTAACATAGGATATATATATATGTATATATATATCACCTCTTCTCACAATCTAAGCAAAGTAGAGAATTAATCTTTACATAAAATAATCTCATTGTTAACCAAGAAAATTTTCATTAACGTTTTTCCATTTGAGATGCTTTCTATCTCAAGCAATGTTTCCTAATTTCTCACACTTGTATTTACACTTGTATTTATTAGTATGGATATATTGGCTGTTGGTGTAGACAAGTTTACTAGGCAATAGATATAGCGTGTCATTCTTTACTACTCCACAGATCTTCCTTCCCTTCACAAAGTGCTACATATTCTTTTGTTTATTAGATGGATTTTAATAATAATGGGAAAGCTAAGGAAGAGAAATGTATATGTCCTATATATGGTGGTCAAAGAAGGAATGGGCTGGTATCCAGGCAATAAAGGGGAATGCAGTCATATGTGTTCTGTCCCCCCTCTTAGTCCATCTGCAGCTATGAAAAGCTGGTGTCAAAGGCTCTCCTTGATTGTGATTGCTTGTCTGAGACTCCGAGTGATGTGGAACACCAAAAGAATAGGACCTTAGAGAGGTTCAAGTTTTTCTCATCTTTTTTTGGTTGGTTTCATTCCTATAAAGAAATCAGCTAATAGAAATGAACAAGAGTTCATTCAGTAAAAATAAATACCTTTTTAAAATTTATTTCAGATGACAGTTTTCTCCAGCGTAGGACACAGCCAGTGGGAACTCATTGATATTTGGTTTTTATTTCATATTATGGAACATTTTGTGACATTGGCCCCTGTGTGTGAAACATTGTGAGAGAGGTATAGAGGGTCAGAAAATTGAACAAAAATATGTAGCAGGGGGTATGAGGAATTGGGGATACCCACTGGAAGGTCCCAGTCACCAGGGAAACCTGAGGCTCCCTAAACCCAACAGGGATGACTTTAGCTGAAATGCACAGAGAAGGGGGAGAAAACAGAATCTGTTGAGACCACATCCAGTAGATAGTCACAACCCCTGGTGGAGGGACGGGGCCACCCAACCCATCTCAAAGTTTTTAACCCAGAAATGTCCCTGTCCAAAGGAAGAACAGGGATAAAAAAATGGAACAGAGATTGAAGGAAGGGCCAGCCAGGGACCACTCTACCTGGGGATCCGTCATGTCTGCAGACAGCAAACCTAACACTGTTGCTGTAGTCTAGATGTGCTTGCTGACAGAAACCTAGTACGGTGGTTCCTGAGGATGTCCAGCCAGCAAGAGACCATTGCAGATGTGGATGCTTGCATCCAACCATCAAAATGAGCACAGGGAATCTGGTGGGGGAGCTGGCAGAAGGACTGAGGAGCAGAGAGAGATTGCAACCCCATTGAAAGAACAACATAGGCTGGCCAGACCACCATGTTCTCCCAGAGTCTAGACCACCAACCAAGGAGTGTAACTGGAGGGTTCCATGGCACCAGATACATATGCAGCATAAGATGGCCTTTCCTGACACCAACGGGTGAAGAGGCCCTTGGTACCAGGGAGGTTTGATGGCCCAGCATGTAGGGATGCTGGAGCTATGGGGTAGAGGAGAGTGTAGGTCGGTTGGCGAGCACTTTCATACAGGCAAAGGGGAGGGAGGAGTTCAGATGTGGAATGGGAGGTTGGTGGAGAGGTAACTGTGAAGTGAGATATCATGGGATGAGGGGTTGGTGGAGGATTAAGAGAGAAGTGGGATATCATTTGAGATTTAAACAAATGGAATTATTAATAAAAAATAAAGGTATGTCACCTGCCCTCCCCACCAAAAGTATACTTTTGGAATATGGTGCAACAACTCTTATCATGGTGCCTTCAGAGGCAAAAATATAAACTTCCCATTGTGAGTGGACAAAGTCCATTATACTGCTTAGCACATGGTCTTTTGGAGGAATTGAAATGTTAAGATTAAATGTTACAGGATTAAATGGAACAGAATTCTTACCGGGCTCAAAAGGCAAAATTTTATACCATCTTGTGCCTAGTCTCTCCAGTTTCATTATCTCCTCAAATGGAAAATAATTAAAATTGGCATGTAGCTCAAGTGAGTTTCCAGGAATTCCTGTTCACCCATTAATAATGACTGCTCATTTTACTACCTAAATATTGAAAACCTAATTGAATCGGTAAAAAAGATTTCAGGTTGATAACATTACAAAGCACTATATATCTTTCCGTTTACTATTTAAAACGGAGGAAACAAATTACTGTATTATTTAAGCATCTCGGCAGCTGACTTTATTTAGGACCCACAAAATGGGCTCTTGTCCACATACTATGGCAGCACACAGAAGAATGCGTTGTCCCGAACTACACAAAATCTCAACAACATAGAGGGTGGAAGTGGTCACAAAATCCTACCTCCAGCTGAGGAGGGAGCTCTTAGTGACTGATAGATGCTGGCAAATGGAGAGTTGGTTTTCCTCAAGGGCGTGGACCATGCTGGGTGGAACAAGTTCCGTGGATGGCCACACACCTAAGAGCATGTATCCAGCATTAAATAGACCGGATGGATTTTAAAAGAAAATAAAAGATGATGGCACAAATTTATGAGTGGGAAATGTGGAAGGTGGAACTTGTGCGTATTAGGAGACAGAAGTGAATATGACCGAAGTAAACTGTATGAAATTCTCAAAAGTTTAATAAAATATATATTCAAAGAAAGAGCAGCCTTAACTTCTATCTTATAAGCATGAAAGGTCATATTTACAGGATGGATTTAAATGATAAGTATTTATACTTTTGTAGCATTCAGACTTAAAGTAATGAGGTAATACAAGATTCACTAACAACCTGAGACACACAAACTATGGTTATTTAATACAAAGATGCACACATTCACATACATGTGTGTTTTCTCCTTCCTTGTTTTTCTTCTTAACTCGTAACAGTGGAAAGGTTGTGATCCAAAGGCAGAGGTATCAGAGTTGAACTTCCCAAGCCTGGGAATATTGGTTTCATCATTAGTGTGCGGAATGTATAAGACCAGAAAAAGTACATGTGTGAAGAAGTCCGAATGTGATTTTAAAGTATCAAACATAATTTCCTTAATTACTCTGTTTTAAAATGTATTCTTCTATCATATATTACTTCCAGACCACAGTTTCACCTCCCTCCTCTCTTCCCAGTATTTTCCCCCAGATCTGCTCCTTTGTATCCCTTCAGAAAAGCACAGGCCTCCCAGGGATAGCAACCAATCATGGCATATCAAGTCTGACTTACTAATTTTAAAACTATTTAAATCGGGGCTACAGAGATGTCCCAGCAGTTAAGAGCACTTGTTGCTGTTGCTTGGGATGTGGATTTGAGCCACAGTATCCACCCACATGGCAGTCTATAGTCATCTATAACTCTAGTTCGAGAGGATCCCTCTTTGGAGCTCTGAGATCATGAAGCACATGCAAACCAAAGACCCACACAGATAAAATGAATAAATCTAATATAGAAATTTGGTTAAGTTAAATAGTTCAGCAAGAGCAAGCGAGTGTACCAAGTTCGTGTATGTTCAGTATTTTCCCCGATGAAGGAAAGGTATGCAGTTTAATTAAAGATTATTGGCATTATCCTGAAGATTCTCCCTGTGAGAGCTTTCCTAATCTCTTTACAGAGGACACCTGTTAATTTACAGAAGATGTCAACTGTAGACGCGAGTTCAAGGATCTGTCCTATTCTGTGCAGACGCGCTGTTTTTCGCAGTGGAACGCAGTGTCTAATCAGCTCCTTCTCACACACGGGCTTGGGTTTGGCTTCCCAGTCAGTCCAATGTGGTTTCCTTCAGGACGGAAAACCTATCTTAGTCATGTGGATGCTAAAAATAGGAAGAAAAATGATATCAACCAGCCAGACCCCCCAGAGCTCCCAGGGACTAAACCACCAACCAAAGAGTACACATGGAGGGACCCATGGCTGCAGCAGAGGATTGCCTTATCTAGCATCAATGGGAAGAGGGAGCCCTCAGTCCTAGGGAGACTCGATGCCCCAAATTTAGGGAGGAGTGAGTGTGTAGGTGGGGGAGCTCCCTCATAGAAGTAGAAAGGAGGGGGAATGGGATGGGGGATTTTCAGAAGGGAAACCAGGAATGGGCTAACATTTGAAATGTAAATAAATAAAATAACCAATAAAAAAAGAGCATTTGGTTTAAAGCATTACTTTTCTTTATCTCTTTCTTGAGAAGAATGGTAAAGATCTGTGAATGAGAATTCATGAAAAGAAATGGAGACCATAAAGTCTAACAAACTGTTTACAACCCTGGTGATGCGGGGAGATTGGAATATTGTAACTTCAGGCCTACATTATCTTAGAACACCTTAAGCTACTTAGTGACACTTAGTGTCCTTCACTGTGTGTGACCTCACAATTTATTACAATTAGGTAAATCTTTAGAATGTGCTAAGACTCCACTTTCCAAAAGGCTAAAAATAGCATCAGGGAGCTTAATGCTGAGATGCCCCTGATTTCCACAACCCAACTATGTATTTCTTTCAATGTGTTTGAAAGTATATTGATTCAGTGTGTGTGTGTGTGTGTGTGTGTGTGTGTGTGTGTGTGTGTGTGTGTGTGTGTGTGTGTGTGTGTGTTCTGTTACTATAGGACTTCATGCAACTGTTCCCATCTCTGGACATGTCATTTTGGGAAAACCGAGCTTGCATTTCTGGGCCACAGTCTCACATATCCGACTCCAGACAAATTATTTCTTTTTGTTTCTTTGATTTAAGAGATGTTTCTTTCATCAGTAGTCTCAATATTTGACAAATACAGTATATAAGAACATATAGAGGAATCCTAGGCAAAGGGCCAATGAGGAATGATAATAAAAAAGAAACCCTAAGAGAGATTTTGGTAACAACTGCAATGAAGGTATGATAAAATGTAACGCTATATACTAAAATGTAACACTGTGACAGACAGTGCCATAGTTTAAACTATTATAGGGTGGAGCAAACATTTGATTCTCAGTTTATAGCATTCAAGAAGTAGGGAGAAATAACTAAAATTGCATAATTCAAAATAACTTTGATATAAGTGAGCATTTATTCAAGCAAACCAACAGTATACTAGACAGAATATTGTTGGTTGGTTTGTTTGTTTGCTTATTTATTTATTTATTTATTTATTTATTTATTTATTTATATAGAGCTGCCATGAACCATATTAAATGGTGGCTTTAGTGGCTTCTTAAATAAAATAATTACTGTGTGGAACTCACCAGGTTTTACTGGACATAGGTTTATTACAGTGCTTTGCAGGTTAGAGGCCAGTGCTAATACTATAACAAATTAAATTATATATAGAATATATTAAATGGCCACCGATAACTTTGAACTTCTGTCACTGAAAGGTTGAATCCTACATAAACCTCTGACTTGAGAAGGAAGAGCAGGGATAGCACTTGGAGGGGCAGAGGACAGAACCTTGGCATTCACATCCCTCAAAGTTTGCTGTGAGTATGTAGATCAAGACGGTCCTCAAATCTTACTTCTCATAACTGCTTCTGATAAGAATAGAGCTGGAGGAGCATAGTGATTGTAACCTTTAGCCAGCAAATATCCTGAGCGGAGTCTTAGTGTTTCAGCTGAGAGAAAGCTTCAGTTTTGTTTACCTGCTGTGTCTTGCTAGAAAGTTGCATCACCACTGCTTGGGAACAAACTGCAAATAATCTATCTGTAGCACTGGGAAATTCTTCAAAAGGACATTTTATATACTGTTCTAATCCAACTGACAAGGATCGAGAGTGTGTGTGTGGGTGTGAGTGTGTAATCTTGATGGCCATCTTAACTATGTTCTTTTTGTCTTAGTAAACCCTTTACAGATTATCTAGTGCTGAACTATATAATGTATCCATTAATCTCTAAGGGAATCTCTGAACAAGTCACACTGTGTATCTTTCACCTTTAGCTACTGACTAATATATTTTTTGATATTTAATAGTTACAAGGATAATACGAATGGGGAGGAAATAATCCCTGGGAAATATCTGGAAAAGAGAATCCATAGCCTTTGTTTTTAATTTTTTTTATTGTTTCATTACAGAAAATTTCTCTTTTCTTAATAAAAATATATGACAATAAAAATCATATTCTTAACAGCCAGAGAAAAACCTCATATTTCTTATCTATTTCTTTCCAGAGTTCAAAACTGAAGAAACAAGTTAGCCATTTTTATTCATGTATTTTTCTAAAATTTCTGTGGTATCAAAATATAGCGCTTTAATAAAATACATAGAACACCTATTGTTTCTTAGCTCCCAAAGTGAAACATTGATTGGATAAGATTCACTTTTCAACTTATCAAGAAGAAAATAGAATAAAAATTATGTTAACTATCTAGAAAAGCCATGGACCTACAGTTATAAAGAACAGAGGCACTCCTTCCTCCCTGGTGTGAAGCCCCATCTGAGCTGGCCAATGCAGAGTGATCAGCCTGAAACCATATACACAGAGACAACTAAAGGGAACTCAGCACCTGCTTTATATTAATATATATACAATATTAATATATCCATTCATATATACATATATATATATATATACACACACATACATGTGTCCACAGAAATACTTGCAACAAATAAAGAGGTTCTCAGTTTGAGAGTGGGGAGCATGACAAGGGTTTGAGACAGGGTAGTTAAGAGCATCTGAAGGGAGGAAATGAGGGAACAAAAACATTGTCATTATATTTCAACTAGATCAGATGGTAAGAATTTTGACAAAAATAAAATCAAATGTTTCCAACAAAAATTAAATAATGTTCTTTGCCTAAACAGATAAAATTCTATCTGAAGTAATAATAATAATAAATATTAATAACAAAAATAATAGTGATAACCCTCATCAGTAATGTTGGAAATGATTCCAATTGTATAATGCATAATGTTAAGATAGAGAATAGCCATTGTTTATAAAATATTTTTCTAATTTCTCTGAACAATGAGTGCATTTTAGTATCCTAAAGATTTAAAACTGTTTAAATACAAGAGATTAAACAATCATAATTGAGATAACATACTAGACTATATGTAAAATTAGATTAAAATGGACAAAACTTCTGCCCAACGTCCCCTGGTGAAGGTTGAATCTGATAATAGTCAACTGCATGGCAAAGAGAAGGGGAGATAGGAGGTGGGTGGGGGATGAAAGTGTGAGGAAGAAACATTCTGGACTTTGGAAACCACAGGAGCCTCACAGCTTTCACCAGAGTTGTCAGGAATATCAGTCTACAGATTTCAATCTAGGTATACACAGTGTTCCCTAATATACTGTGCCATGAGAATGCCAATGTTCTCCATGTAAAGAGTAACAGACGTCTGACCAGCCTCCAGCTATTGCTGTGTTCAAGCCCAGGTACCATGAAAATAAAGATGCATCCAGTTGATTCCAACCTCTGCTGTGCCATGGTTGTGCCTTTATGAGGAAAAAAGAGCAATAAGAAATTAAGCCATTGCATTTTAGGGTGGTTTACTACATAGTATTCATAGGGACAGGTCATAGTTTCAGTGTAATCATTTCCTAATGCCTGAGTAGGACAAAATGACTCTGAAACCAACACAGAGAACCCTTTCGAGTTCATGACTTAGAATCTGCCACCAGCAGTTCCTGGAGTTCCTGGTTGTTTGTGTATCCTAATTCCATTTGGACTTTTATGTGCTATTGTAACTAAGCAAGGAAGAAAATTGCAGAACCATTCGTGTTGCCTTGACTGCTTCAGATATTCCCTCTGAGAAAATGTTGGTGATTTCAGGTAATGGCCATGTGGCGCACTGATATCTTGCTGACTATAATATTTTCCAGTATAGAAAGCTTGTCCAGATGTGATGGCACAGCTTCCATTTCCGAAGTAAGGTGGCTGCAGCAAAAGGGTTTTCAGCTCCAGTTTAGCCGGGGCTAGTAGCAAAGCCCTTTCTCAACAGTAATGAATGTATTTATGAGGATTCACGATTTAAGTTTTATCCTTGATGCAGTTAGGATGAAAGCCCTCACAAGTAAAGGTCTTATTTTGTTTAGATATCATAATGCTACATGGTAGCTTTCTGAAGGAGAAAAGACAAATCCACGACTAACTCATATCATAATTTGCAGGAAAGGAATTTCAAAATTCCCTTTATAGTTAGGTCAATACCTCATCACTAAAGATCACCATTATGCTGAGGAATTCGGAGTTGTGATATAGCAGGCATTTAATAACGAAGCAGTAGATGTGCCACAGTGTGGCAGGGTAAATTCCAGTGTTTTCACTTCAAAATATTTATAGTTTTGCACAGGAGACATGTATGTAGAAAAAAGGTAAGTAGCCATGACGGAATGAACAGATGAACAGAGACAGGAAGGATGATTGGCTGTGTGTCACCGCGTTCTGCAGACTTAGGCTGTGTGTGCTGTACTGAGGATATACACTCAGCCCCTCCCTTGTTCCGGGGCTAGAGTTAGTGTCATTATGAACACTGACACTTTAAGTTGCAAACAGGGAAGAACAAAAGAAACAAAGGAAACAAAAAAAGAATGGCATTATAGAGGACTTAGTCCTAAGAAGACTTTATTTTCTTAGAAGAGTTTGGAGTTGGGAGCATGAAGACACACACACACACACACACACACACACACACACACACACACATACAGACACACACAGACACTCAGAAACACAATCACACACACAGAAACATTCACACACACAAACACACACAGACACACACACAGTCACATACACAGATACACACACTCACACATACACACACACACACACACAAACACAAACACAAACACAAACACACTACCCATAGCTTTTTCTCCTTCTGTTTGACTTGCTTGTTATTGTTACTTGCATGAATGCTACCTCTTTTTGCCATTTCTCTGGCCAGTTGGAGTTGAAGAGTTTCTGTCCTAGCTCCCATGAGACATGATGCATTCGTCTCTCATAGCAACACAGAACAGATGAGTCTAGACTGGATGAGTACACAAGGGGCAGTGTCTAGATTTGTCAGCTTGGTGGAACTGAACTTGAGCTCTCTCAGAACATGTCTGGCAAAGCTTGGGCGGTAGATCTGCAGGAAGCCTAATGAAGCAATTTCAGGAAGTAATGAAGAGCAAGATATTTGGAAATGATACATTAGCTTGTTCCTGGAATGTCTTATGATTGAGATGACTCACTGCTTAAACAAAATTCTGGTTCTGTGTTTCATCAAGGTGTTGCTGAATGGTTGGTGAGCAACTATGAGCCATTGATGTTTCAAAGCTTAATCTGGATGTGAGTGGCACAAATATTAATCTCATACATTGTGCCTTTGCATCCTTGTCATAATTTTAGTTAGACTTTTGCTCATAAAATTTCAATTTTTCCACATTGTTCATGGATCTCTAATATTCCCACTACTTATCTTTCAAGAAATAGGTCAGATATTGTTTTGTCAGGGAATCTTCTGCAACCTCATTAGTGTGGACAAGGTTCCACATAGCACACGCAACATAATTCTGAACCTGCAGTTCACTGATTGTAAGGCTGGTTGTCTAGCAAACCAAAGGATACTCCTGTTTCTGCCTTTTAGTGCTCAGACTGTAGTTCCTTGCAACAAATGCCAGGTTCTGGGGATCTGAACTCAGGTTCTCAAGTTTGTGTGGTAAGAATAATACCAGCTAAGTCATTTTCCCAGCTCTAGAATTGCTTAAAATGCTATGTTATTTTAATATTGTAGCCATTTCTTCCGGGTCTATGTATGCCAGAAGTGATTCATTTTAAGTTATTGAGTTGGTAGTTACTCTGGTGTCAAATTGGAAGGGCTCAGAACTTGCAAACTGGGCAAATTCTGCATGACTAAACCATATTAAATTCTTCTAGATAATTTTCTCATATTTCAAGACGAAGCCGTCCTATGAAATTTGAGATGAAATGCACTTATCTGTAAATTAGGTTCATGAATCTCACTTTACCTGTGATATAGACGCTAGAGATATATTTCAAGAGGAATAATATATTCAAGATGTGTTGGAGCTTAAACACATAAAGCAAAAGAAACTGAGCAGTGATCATGGTTCTTTCTAAAAATGGGTAAAAAAAGAAAAAGTACAAGAAAATTAAGGCTTATCACTTGCTTTATAATGGTTTTGTTCAAAAAATCAATGTAAGGGACTGGGTACCGGTGGGCTTGGAGTATAAGTGAAAAAACCGAGGTGCTTATAAATATGAGGAAAAGCTCATTGTTTACCTCTGTAAGAAAAATGACATCATTTCTCCTTCCTCTGTTGAGGCAGAAGAAAAAAGGCAGCTGTCAGAGATGAGATGCAGGACTGATGGATTAGCCTGATGAAACTCACCAGTTTATGGAGTGAAACACTGGAAACTCCCCAGTCAACCCTACCATACAAGTTAGCTCATGGGGGTGGAAAAATGCTCAAAAAAGCTCCTTATATATGACCCATAATAAGCCATAAGCCTTTAGGTATGAAATCATAGTGTTTCTAACCTTCCTCCTAGCCTTTGTTCTCGTCTTCCTCTTTGAAAGTATACTTTCCCCCACTAAACTGTATCTACTTTTGATGATATCCAAGTGCCTCTGTTTCTTTTCCTTCTTCTGTGTCACAAGAACCTTGAAATGCTGGCAGGCATCAACAGACACCTATACCTGTGGAAAGCATTACTAAAGCTCTAGCAATATGGATACAATTGTATTTTCATGAAGAATGCATCACAAGATACATTGCCTGTTGAAATGCTGGCCATTTTGCCTCTTATATATTTGGTTGTGAACCTAGCCTCGAATTCACCAGAAAGTCATGAAGCCATGACATTGTCATCTTAAGAAGGTCATAATATTTAAATATAACCCAACAAATCCCTCTAAACTTCTGATGTAAGATATTACTATATTGTCTGTAGCCCAACAAAAGTCAGCTAGTAACTGTTAGTAACAGAACCTCAACAGATACAAGGCAGGAATGAAATAAACTCTATGTGCTGAAGAATGCATCTCTTTGGAATCCAACTGTCCTGTAGCAATATTTGTCCAGTACTTGGACTAAACACTGTAGTAAGCATCTGGTGATACTGGGCAGTTAGGATTAATATAGGAAATGCCACCATGCGTTTTCACAGAAATGCATGAGTAGTTAACAGACAAGTACCATTCTCTTAATTTAGCTCTGCATCAAAATTAATATTGCTTTCTCTATGTCTCTTCTCTATCTCCCTGTCTGTCTGCCTGTCTCTGTCTTGCTATTCTTTTCCCCCTCTCTGTTTTGCTCGCTCTCTCTCTCTCTCTCTCTCTCTCTCTCTCTCTCTCTCTTTCTCTCTCTCTCTCTAGTGTATATTTTAAATATGTCTGCTTCTGCCTCACTGCTTCCCTATCTAAAGCATCAAGGGTGTATTACTTTCTCCTATGGCTCTCCAGGGAGAAAGCAACAGTGGACTATGGTTGTCACCCTCCATTTAGTTATTAGGGAAATCTGACATGTCAGATATGAATGTTCTATCCTACAGATTCATCATGGGTGCGCCCCCATTTCCGACTCACTAGAGTTTGGCCTACTTTACAAATGGAAGGAATGTCTTTATTTTTCCATAATGCATCCACTGAACAGAGATGAAGATAGAAATGAAATTTGCCTCGAGCTACTTTTATCCCTGTTCTTTGTGAGGCTTAGCCAAGGTGAAAGAACACATCATAGCAAGGGATACTTCTATTTCCCAAATGTGCTGTGACTGCCTAATACTAACCTTGGCCTCCACAGCCTCAGGGAATTCACTGAGAGGAACAGTGTTTCTAATACTGTTTGTGTGTGTTTGGGTGTTGGGGAACTCGTTACAGAGGGATTCTCAAAGCTTGTCTCCTTGGTAGCTAGCTGTGTGTGTGAAAGGAATCTAGCACTACCGTAAGTATCCTTCTGCTCCGATGTTGCATGGTCACAGAGCTGGGATTCGTGAGAATTGTAGAACTGTAATAGACTTGGAGCTAAACTACTTCTGCTTGTCATTTTCTCCCAGACAAATGGAAAGCTGTATAATCGAGGTATTATGGCAGGAGTGTGTTTCGACTCTGCCTGTAACTTCAGAGTGGACACAGCAGTGCATTGGCTGGCAGTTCTTGCTGGCTCTGGATGCAGCTTTAGCAGGACACGTTTTCTGCAGAAACTTGCCCTTTTGCTTTAAAACAGTGCGATTGGATTGCATATTTGTTGATTGAGTTAGCAACTCAAATGTCATCTCTGATGAACTGCCTCCTATGGCAGTCACTGTTTGATGCATTACTATTTTTTATTTTTATTGTGACAGAAGTATAGAGCTCTGAACACTCCAGGGTAAGAGGAAACATGATGAGTGGCTAATGGGGGAGCACCATTACCCAATGGGCTGGTATCTGAATTCATGTATGCACAGAGCAGTGATACCCAGGGGAGTTTACACTCAGTCTAAGGTTAAATGGAAATCTAAAACAATAAAAGTGAAATAACCGAAAGATGTTTATATTTTTTCCACTTTAAAAGATGAAATTCCTACTGTCATATCACACATGTTACATCTTTTTGATACTGAAAGTAGCTATTGTATTATGGAATATCCATGCTATCTACCTGGAACTTCGTTTTCTCCTCTTGTCCTTACTTGAAAAGCAATTGACATTTTCAACTTCACTGAAGCCAAAAAGTGGGTGTAATTTTTTCTTTCCATTCTTCATGTCTCTCCCTTCCCCCTCCCTCCTTTTTTTTTTACCTCTTCTCTTCCTCTTCCTTCTCTTCTTCTTCTTCTCCCTTTTCTCTTCTTCATTTTCTTCCCCTCTTTCTCTCAATAGGCTCCCAGCCCAGGCAGGCTTGAAATTTTGTAGCAGCCCTCCCGCCCCAGCCTCCTGAGTGCTGGGCTTACAGGCGTGAATCTCCATGCCTGGCAGTTTCATGTGTCTTGACCTCCTCACATTGGATTTGTGTTAAGAACAGACACTAATGAGTCTTTAAGAAGGCTCTGTCACCTAACTGCTGAGGCTGACACTGACAGAAATATCTCTGAAGAGTGGTGAGCCACATTAGCTGGCACTGTTAACCGAAAGACTGCGCCCTAACTGTCCTCAGGACATCAAAGTATAATGCTCCTCTCATTGCTGCGATGTCTTCTGAATTCTTCTATTCTTGAGACTTTCAGTTCTACTGTAGATGGTGAACAGAATTCAGAGATTTTCTGAGTGAAAGCAAGGAGTATAGAGCTTTGCACCCTCCCTACTTTGACGACTCAGTGCAAGAAACTGCCAGGGAAAAGACACAACTTGTGCAACACAATCCATTCAAGCAGTAACAACACCTTAACGGGGACTTGAGTGTTCATCTCTGAGAAAACCAAGAAAAATCTCTTGCAGTTCAAGAAGAAATCTGTATGGTGCCCATAGTACCCAAGTTCAGCTAAAGAGGGAAGCCAAAACCTGAGTCTGGAGGCGTTGCTCTTATTGGCAGTCGTAGAGAGACAATGGGAAGAGGATCACATGTGAACTTGCCTCTGTGGAGGAATGGGTGAACAATGGGACATCTTAGTGAGATCCTGAGAAGAAAACCAGGGGGCTAGCAATATATAATGGCAGGGGAGAGTCTACCTCACAGAGAAATCAGGAAGGCTAAACATATAGGACAGTAGTATAGAGTCTGCCTGAGAGAAAAGTCAGGGAGACTAGGGATATGGCTCAACAGTGGGAGTCTACCTACCAAGTGTACAGCTAGGCACTTGGTTCATTTATAGCACTGACAAAAGGGAAAAAGGACTGGAAATCATGAAGCATTCATGTTCTTTGCTCTGATGTTGAGAAAGCTATAGGATTATTGATACATGAACAGGTTCTTATCATGCATACAATATTTGGGAACACTTGTATTTCCTACATGTGTTTTCTCTTAGGCCTATGGCAGATTCTGTACAAGTCTATGAGAATAAAATGAGACAATGGATTTTTGTACTTTTCTAATGACACAGAAGTCAAGAGGACAGTGGTACTGGTCTGTGCTGGTCTACAAGGATGTCCGGGGAACTGATAGAGTGAGATGAACGTAAGAAAAAGTTAAACTGTATTTTACGCCGAACAGAAAACACACAGCTACTGCTCCCCCCTCCCCAAGTCCCATTACCACTGCATTAACATCTTAAAATGCTGCTGCTAATGGTTTTCCTTCTATCTTTAGAAGAGGCTTACATGTGACCTTTCTCCTCTGTAATAACTCTGCACCCCAGGTCTGTTCCAGCATTGAACATACTAAACTAAGGGTTGCTCTTTGGGTCTTTTGTCTCTGTAGAGATGCTGTCTACCTTGACTGTTTTTAATGTGCTGCTTTACCCTACAGTGTCTGCTAATTTATGCTTACAAAAGTTATTTTGTCCGTGTTTCAAATATAAATGGGATGAATTTCAATGCTATTCACCTCTACTCAACTGATAATTCGATTACTTGCAGTCAAGTGAGAGACCCTGGCTGCTCCTTGAAGTTATAATCTTTGCAAATAGTATTTTGAGGCCCAATTTGACACAGAGGCTGACAAGCTGGAACTCCAAAGGCAATATTAATGTTAATATGCTGCCACCTAGAAGATTCAATTTGCATATATCTAAGCAAACACAGGACCTGTTCTGACATTTTATTTTATTTTTTAACATCTGAAGACTATGTTAGCTCACTAAGCCCACTGAGCAGCTTTTCTTTCTGTTCCAAAGTAATTTTTTTGCCATGTAATGTAGCTGGTTTTTGAGAAATACATGAAAACATAGGTTGCAGTGTTCTAAAGAAACATGTAAATACTACATGTCCAGGCTCTGAAATCAATCTGAATTTCTACTTGTAATTTCACTCTCCTGTATTAGTTCAGGAGTTGTTAGAATTTAGTTTTGTTTTGTTTTGTTTTGTTTTTTTTGAATCTCAGCTGTCTCTGTGTAAGTAGAAATAATACTAATGGTCACCTTGGAGCATTATCAAGAGGCTGAAGAACTTATTCATTGCCAGTGGTTGCACATAGTAACTGCTCTACAAAACTCTGTATGCATTTACATAAGGGCTATGTGTGTCCACAGTGAGCTGTCTTCAATGGAATTGTTTTTATATAATTGGATATAATATTTAGATATATAGCAGATGTGTTTATAATGTAAGGTTAGGAATTTGTTTATGTGAAGTACATGCTTAGATAATATGGAAATGATAAAATAGTAACATTTACTTGAAAGAAAATTATGCAGACCCAAAGGGGGACAGAGAGTAGGATATGGGTACATAGAAAAAAGTTCCTGTTCTGTGAGAATTCTTGCTAAGACTAAAGAATAAAATCTAGGAGAAACTCATGATATGGATATTGAGGACACATTAGATGTAGAATAATGATAGAAAATAAGTTTGGAACTCTTGTGCTTAAAAATAAATGACCCTTATTATTTACAATGTTAATACAAGGTAGAGAAAACTTTTTGTCATGAAGCATTTGCGTAGCATGCAAAATGCTCAAGTCTGGTCTCCAGCACTTCAAAATACATTAAAAATTTTGAGTGCTAACAGTATTTTCATAGATGGCCATCTCTGATGTGGCATATGTGGATCACAGGATATTATTTGCCATAGACATTAATGTGAATGAGAATTTCTCGTGGAAAAGTAAATGAACAAACACATCACATTAAGTGAAATAAGATTAAAAAAACAAAGATAACTTCCATGTATTCTAGTAATAAATGGCAGACAAAGTAAAGCAACATTCTCTTGGATGTGGAGAGTTGAATAGTACTTGTCAATAGCTAGGTACCAAGGGTAGGAAAGATTGGGATAGATGGGGTATTAATGGATACAAAAGTATAGTAAGATGGGACTTCTAAGTTCTATTGTTTTGTAAAGTAGCAGGGACCTGTAACTAGGCAATAATTTTTTAAATGTTTCAAACTGTCTAGAAGAAAGAACTATTAATATATCCAGCTCAAAGAAAGTGACAAATATGCTACTTATCTTGATTTGATTATGGTCTAGCATATATATGTACTGAAATACCATACTGAATTTTATGAACATGACTATCTACTACATATCAGTAAGCAATTTATAAAATGAAATCTTTCTCAATTATAAGAGCTATTCCTTAAAAAGGAAAGTATCTTGAAGAGGTCAATTATTTTATGCCCCAGATAAAGCACACAAATAAAAGAAAAATGAAACACCATGATTCCATTCTGGTTTTAGAGACACATGTGATTGCTGAAGAATCATAGAATTAGTAATATGCAAATGTCTCTGTTTTGCACTTCGTTAATAACAATGAAAGGCGCTTGTGCAGGACATTTTGAATTTCCCTTGGCTTTTGAGTTATTCGTAAGGATTTAAAACTGAGCCTCACTTTCAGAGTGATTTTGAAATTATTATAGTATATTAAAGACATTTCGTTAAAGAGTATCTTGATTCGGGTTTAGATGTTCATTTGAACCCTGATGAGAGGTGATATGTTTAGAGGATAAGATCTCAATGGGTGACTAGCAGATGTATGTGGATCTCTCTAAAATGCCATGAGTGTCCTTATAAAGAGTGTTTGTCCTTGAGGACACAAGAAGATCCAATTCTGAACCAAGAACGGAGTCTTCTGACATCAAATTCATTCTTTCCATCCCAACCTCCAGATCTATAAAAAGAAGTTTTACAGTCATATAAATTTTTGTTGTTTATAAACTGTCTAGTCTATGGCATCCTGCACTGCACCATTGATTAAGAAACTCTACATAGTTTATTTCCCAATAATTCTTCAAGTCACTTAGAATCACTTCTCCTAAGTAGATTTTTCTCTTTTACTCTCCTCTTCTTTGTTGTGAGACTTCACAGAGCATATTTAATTTCCAACTTATTTCTTGCCGTTGATTGTCACATCAAATGATTAATTGAATATGTGTCTTCCATAGCACTGAAAAGAGTGTATGGCAAAGAACTCAGTAATTTCCACTGTGGTCTTTTTAACCAGGATGTTTTAATATCAACTAAAGACAAGTGGTAATTCAATCTGTTAAAGAATTTCTTTGTAGCAGTAGTGAGTCAGTCCCTCTCCCTGGCAGTCTTAGGAGAGATCTGCTCTCTGTCATTTCAAGAAATTAGAGAGAAATGACATAAAAGAGTAGTTTTGAAAAGTGGCAAGATAGACTGAATGTGTTTTTTCTGAGAGTATCTGAACTGCAGGTTGCATGTTGTATGTTCAATCCACATTCTACAGGATCTTGATCATGTTAAATTTGACTTTGACTTTGTGAATTTGTTTTATGAGAAATACTTAAGCTGTAGCCCTTATATTTTAAGATATTAAAATGTAAGAAAGGTCTGATCACTCAAATCATGTTTTTGCTTCAAATACTCAGTGTTGTGTTTAGAAGACATCCCTCTGGAGAGGTGGTTTCCTGATGGGGATTTGAAGACATGGACTAAGCATGGAGTTGAAGGCAATGGGTATGCTTTTAATGAAGACCCTCTCTCTTATCTCTCTGTTACTTTTAGGGAATACCTGTTGCTGAGAAGTCATTTACTCATATGAATCTATAGATGACATATTACTTTTGTCCTTAGCTCTATTGCACATTATCCTTTGGACTTTTGTATTCCTTAATCTTTTTTTTTTTTTTTTGGTTCTTTTTTTTTTTTTCGAGCTGGGGACCAAACCCAGGGCCTTGCGCCTTCCTAGGCCTCCTTAATCTTTATTATTCCATCATATTTTGTCTAGGTAAACTTCTCTTATCTGAAGGATCAGTTGTATGAGGTATGGCTTTTAAACACATTGGAATTCTTTTACATTTACCTTTGGGAGTATTTTCCTTCTAGTAACATTAGCCTCCCTTGCTTTCTGTCCATTAGATGGTAAAACGAGACTTATAAAGGCACTCTTCTGTCAGCTTTGCTTCAGTAGTGACTCCTCTACTTAATCCATAGATCACATTCCTCTATCTGACTTTCAAGGTCATCTATTCCTTGTTGCCACCCTAGCTACCAGGTCAGCTCTTTCTTATCTTCAGGCTGTCAGGCTTACACAGGCTCTCTCTCCAAGTCCTGCCAACTACTCACTCCTTAAGTTTGTCACACTCTGCTTCTTTCCCCTTCACTGATT
The DNA here is from genome assembly GCF_011064425.1 of Rattus rattus. Lineage (NCBI taxonomy): Eukaryota > Metazoa > Chordata > Mammalia > Rodentia > Muridae > Rattus > Rattus rattus. The sequence goes on from NC_046159.1 coordinate 113,580,342, forward strand.
CATACTGTAGACAGCCTGGAAATACCTTTCTTTCTTTTTATGTTATATAGATACTATAAATGACTGTGAGTCCCAATCAGTTAGTAAGGAGCTTACCCATGATAGAGTCTCCTGAACTAGAGAAGCACATCCAGATTTCTTTGTTCTTGAGATCAGTTTTCCAAACCAGCCTCTTAACACTTGATTGTATTTTAATCTTTTATGAGTATTATTGAATTTCACTTTCTATTCTCTAATGCAATGCTGCATACACAGTTTTATTTTGAATATAATTCAGGCTTTTGACAATCATAGTATCACTCTAACATTGTTTAGAAGTTATAAGACTAACTCAATAATACTTTTGAGAAGCAAAGTTACCTTTCAGTGCAGGCCTAAAATCTATTGCATTCCTTAAGGAGTTGTACACACAAACCTCTGAGGAGAAGACCATAAAGCATATGTAATAAAACTCTTCTTTAATTCTGTCATAATTTTCTGAGTACATCAGTGATGAACAATACAGAGACAATGCAGATGATAAATAGAGAAAACCCTGAAGGCAGCATCTGTGGATGCTGAACAGAGAAAACAATGGAAAACAGCATGAAAGGACTGTGGACCAGATGATGAGTACTTGATTAACATATTTTGTTACAGTAGATTAATTCATACTTACTGAGTTTATACATGGAAGGAACTCACCATAAAGATACTCTGAGCTTCATTAAAATAAAACATTAGCATTAAACATAAGAATAAATTATATATACTTATATATAAACTATGTGTATAGAGTTATATATAAAATATGCATTATATAGATAGTATAGAGAGATCAATTAATCTAATATCTAATATTTCTTAGACACAGTGTTAGATAATTGGCCTACGTATAGCACAGCAAGCCTAAAAAGCAAATACTTTTTTTCTACCATTTAAGCAACTTAAATTCTTACCCACCCAAGGTAACTTAATAACTAGAATAGTGCACACTTGACAAGAGTCCAATTCTGATTGAATTAAAGCCCCAATAAAATATCACTTCCTGGAATAACATAGGAATATCTTAATTCATTCTCAAACATAAGGAAGATTCTAGAGAGGAGCTATGTTTACCAAAGGATTTGAGGACCAGCATTATTTCAGCAGATGAATGCAGGCATAGAGGAAGTACTACAGAGTTGCTAATCTGGGGATTAATCTTAGATGGTATGCATAAAAGAGTGAGTTCATAGAATATAGCAACATAAGAATTGAATTTTCTCGTATTTCACTCAGAGATACATGAAAGAACATGCAAAGGTTTAAACTTACAGAAGGTGTCATGTCACAGCACCCATTGGTCCAAGTGCAGACTTTACTCTGAAGATGATGGTGAGCCACTGAAGAATGATAAGATGAAAAATATAATCAGATTTACGTTTAAGGAAAGGATGGAGGATGGTAGGTCAAAAGGAGACTATGGAAACATTTTGAATGTGAGATGGTGGCATCCTAAACTAAAGCAGTACAAGGTCTTGAAAAGGAGGCAATGGGATTGAAAAATATTTTCTGGGAGACACCGCCGGAACCTGAAGGGACAGACCAGATAAACAGTTCTCTGCACACAAATCCCGTGGGAGGGAGAGCTAAACCTACAGAGAGGCAGACACGCTTGGGAAACCAGAAGAGACTGCACTCTGCACACATCTCTGACACCAAAGGAAAACACCAAACGCCATCTGGAACCCTGGTGCACTGAAGCTCCTGGAAACGGCGGCACAGATCTTCCTGGTTGCTGCCACCGCGGAGAGCTCGTAGGCAGCACCCCACGAGCAAACTTGAGCCTCGGGACCACAGGTAAGACCAACTTTTCTGCTGCAAGTGACCTGCCTGGTGAACACCAGACACAGGCTCACAGGAACAGCTGAAGACCTGTAGAGAGGAAAAACTACACGCCCGAAAGCAGAACGCACTGTCCCCATAACTGGCTGAAAGAAAACAGGAAAACAGGTCTACAGCACTCCTGACACACAGGCTTATAGGACAGTCTAGCCACTGTCAGAAATAGCAGAACAAAGTAACACTAGAGATAATCTGATGGCGAGAGGCAAGCGAGGAACCCAAGCAACAGAAACCAAGACTACATGGCATCATCGAGCCCAATTCTCCCACCAAAGCAAACACGGAATATCCAAACACACCAGAAAAGCAAGATCTAGTTTCAAAATCATATTTGATCATGATGCTGGAAGACTTCAAGAAAGACATGAAGAACTCCCTTAGAGAACAAGAAGAAGCCTACAGAGAGGAATCGCAAAAATCCCTGAAAGAATTCCAGGAAATCATAAATAAACAAGTAGAAGCCCATAGAGAGGAGTCACAAAAATCCCTGAAAGAATTCCAGGAAATCATAAATAAACAAGTAGAAGCCCATAGAGAGGAGTCACAAAAATCCCTGAAAGAATTCCAGGAAAACACAATCAAACAGTTGAAGGAATTAAAAATGGAAATAGAAGCAATCAAGAAAGAACACATGGAAACCACCCTGGATATAGAAAACCAAAAGCGCTGTAGATACGAGCTTCACCAACAGAATACAAGAGATTGAAGAGAGAATCTCAGGAGCAGAAGATTCCATAGAAATCATTGACTCAACTGTCAAAGATAATGTAAAGCGGAAAAAGCTACTGGTCCAAAACATACAGGAAATCCAGGACTCAATGAGAAGATCAAACCTAAGGATAATAGGTATAGAAGAGAGTGAAGACTCCCAGCTCAAAGGACCAGTAAATATCTTCAACAAAATCATAGAAGAAAACTTCCCTAACCTAAAAAAAGAGATACCCATAGGCATACAAGAAGCCTACAGAACTCCAAATAGATTGGACCAGAAAAGAAACACCTCCTGTCACATAATAGTCAAAACACCAAACGCACAAAATAAAGAAAGAATATTAAAATCAGTAAGAGAAAAAGGTCAAGTAACATATAAAGGCAGACCTATCAGAATCACACCAGACTTTTCGCCAGAAACTATGAAAGCCAGAAGATCCTGGACAGATGTCATACAGACCCTAAGAGAACACAAATGCCAGCCCAAGTTACTGTATCCTGCAAAATTCTCAATTAACATAGATGGAGAAACAAAGAAATTCCATGACAAAACCAAATTTACACAATATCTTTCTACAAATCCAGCACTACCAAGGATAATAAATGGTAAAGCCCAACATAAGGAGGCAAGCTAAACCCTCAAAAAAGCAAGAAACTAATCTTCTTGACAACAAAACAAAGAGAAGAAAAGCACAAAAACATAACGTCACATCCAAATATGAATATAACAGGAAGCAATAATCACTATTCCTTAATATCTCTCAACATCAATGGCCTCAACTCCCCAATAAAAAGATATAGATTAACAAACTGGATACGCAACGAGGACCCTGCATTCTGCTGCCTACAGGAAACACACCTCAGAGACAAAGACAGATACTACCTCAGAGTGAAAGGCTGGAAAACAACTTTCCAAGCAAATGGTCAGAAGAAGCAAGCTGGAGTAGCCATTCTAATATCAAATAAAATCAATTTTCAACTAAAATTCATCAAAAAAGATAAGTAAGGACACTTCATATTCATCAAAGGAAAAATCCACCAAGATGAACTCTCAATCCTAAATATCTATGCCCCAAATACAAGGGCACCTACATACGTAAAAGAAACCTTACTAAAGCTCAAAACACACATTGCACCTCACACAATAATAGTAGGAGATTTCAATACCCCACTCTCATCAATGGACAGATCATGGAAACAGAAATTAAACAGAGATGTAGACAGACTAAGAGAAGTCATGAGCCAAATGGACTTAACAGATATTTATAGAACATTCTATCCTAAAGCAAAAGGATATCACGTTCTTCTCAGCTCCTCATGGTACTTTCTCCAAAATTGACCATATAATTGGTCAAAAAAACGGGCCTCAACAGGTACAGAAAGATAGAAATAATCCCATGCGTGCTATCGGACCACCACGGCCTGAAACTGGTCTTCAATAACAATAAGGAAGAATGCCCACATATACGTGGAAATTGAACAATGCTCTACTCAATGATAACCTGGTCAAGGAAGAAATAAAGAAAGAAATTAAAGACTTTTTAGAATTTAATGAAAATGAAGGTACAACATACCCAAACTTATGGGACACAATGAAAGCTGTGCTAAGAGGAAAACTCATAGCGCTGAGTGCCTGCAGAAAGAAACAGGAAAGAGCATATGTCAGCAGCTTGACAGCACACCTAAAATCTCTAGAACAAAAAGAAGCAAATACACCCAGGAGGAGTAGAAGGCAGGAAATAATCAAACTCAGAGCTGAAATCAACCAAGTAGAAACAAAAAGGACCATAGAAAGAATCAACAAAACCAAAAGTTGGTTCTTTGAGAAAATCAACAAGATAGATAAACCCTTAGCCAGACTAACGAGAGGACACAGAGAGTGTATCCAAATTAACAAAATCAGAAATGAAAAGGGAGACATACCTACAGATTCAGAGGAAATTCAAAAAATCATCAGATCTTACTATAAAAGCCTATATTCAACAAAACTTGAAAATCTGCAGGAAATGGACAATTTCCTAGACAGATACCAGATACCAAAGTTAAATCAGGAACAGATAAACCAGTTAAACAACCCCATAACTCCTAAGGAAAGAGAAGAAGTCATTAAAGGTCTCCCAACCAAAAAGAGCCCAGGTCCAGACGGGTTTAGTGCAGAATTCTATCAGACCTTCATAGAAGACCTCATACCAATATGATCCAAACTATTCCACAAAATTGAAACAGATGGAGCACTACCGAATTCCTTCTATGAAGCCACAATTACTCGTATACCTAAACCACACAAAGACCCAACAAAGAAAGAGAACTTCAAACCAATTTCCCTTATGAATATCGACGCAAAAATACTCAATAAAATTCTGGCAAACCGAATCCAAGAGCACATCAAAACAATCATCCACCATGATCAAGTAGGCTTCATCCTAGGCATGCAGGGATGGTTTAATATACAGAAAACCATCAACGTGATCCATTATATAAACAAACTGAAAGAACAAAACCATATGATCATTTCATTAGATGCTGAGAAAGCATTTGACAAAATTCAACACCCCTTCATGATAAAGGTCCTGGAAAGAATAGGAATTCAAGGCCCATACCTAAACATAGTAAAAGCCATATACAGCAAACCAGTTGCTAACATTAAACTAAATGGAGAGAAACTTGAAGCAATCCCACTAAAATCAGGGACTAGACAAGGCTGCCCTCTCTCCCTACTTATTCAATATAGTTCTTGAAGTTCTAGCCAGAAACAATCAGACAACAAAAGGAGGTCAAGGGATGCAGATCGGAAAAGAAGAAGTCAAAATATCACTATTTGCAGATGATATGATAGTATATTTAAGTGATCCCAAAAGTTCCATCAGAGAACTACTAAACCTGATAAACAACTTCAGCAAAGTGGCTGGGTATAAAATTAACTCAAATAAATCATTAGCCTTCCTCTACACAAAAGAGATACAAGCCGAGAAAGAAATTAGGGAAACAACACCCTTCATAATTGACCCAAATAATATAAAGTACCTCGGTGTGACTTTAACCAAGCAAGTAAAAGATTTATACAATAAGAACTTCAAGACTCTGAAGAAAGAAATTGAAGAAGTCCTCAGAAGATGGAAAGATCTCCGATGCTCATGGATTGGCAGGATTAATATAGTAAAATGGCCATTTTACCAAAAGCGATCTACAGATTCATTGCAACCCCCATTAAAATACTAATCCAATTCTTCAAAGAGTTAGACAGAACAATTTGCAAATTCATCGGGAATAACAAAAAAACCAGGATAGCTAAAACTATCCTCAACAATAAAGGACTTCAGGGGGAATCACTATCCCTGAACTCAAGCTGTATTACAGAGCAATAGTGATAAAAACTGCATGGTATTGGTACAGAGACAGACAGATAGACCAATGGAACAGAATTGAAGACCCAGAAATGAACCCATACACCTATGGGCACTTGATTTTTGACAAAGGAGCCAAAACCATCAAATGGAAAAAAGATAGCATTTTCAGCAAATGGTGCTGGTTCAACTGGAGGTTAACATGTAGAAGAATGCAGATCGATCCATGCTTATCACCCTGTACAAAGCTTAATTGCAAGTGGATCAAGGACCTCCACATCAAACCAGATACACTCAAACTAATAGAAGAAAAACTAGGGAAGCATCTGGAACACATGGCACTGGAAAAAATTCCCTGAAAAAAACACCAATGGCTTATGCTCTAAGATCAAGAATCGACAAATGGGATCTCATAAAACTGCAAAGCTTGTGTAAGGCAAAGGACACTGTGGTTAGGACAAAACGGCAACCAACAGATTGGGAAAAGATCTTTACCAATCCTACAACAGATAGAGGCCTTATATCCAAAATATACAAAGAACTCAAGAAGTTAGACCGCAGGGAGACAAATAACCCTACTAAAAAATGGGGTTCAGAGCTAAACAAAGAATTCACAGCTGAGGAATGCCGAATGGCTCAGAAACACCTAAAGAAATGTTCAACATCTTTAGTCATAAGGGAAATGCAAATCAAAACAACCCTGAGATTTCACCTCACACCAGTGAGAATGGCTAAGATCAAAAACTCAGGTGACAGCAGATGCTGGCGAGGATGTGGAGAAAGAGGAACACTCCTCCATTGTTGGGGTTGCAGACTGGTACAACCATTCTGGAAATCAGTCTGGAGGTTCCTCAGAAAATTGGACATTGAACTGCCTGAGGATCCAGCTATACCTCTCTTGGGCATATACCCAAACGATGCCCCAACATATAAAAAAGACATGTGCTCCATATGCTCATTGCAGCCTTATTTATAATAGCCAGAAGCTGGAAAGACCCAGATGCCCTTCAACAGAGGAATGGATACAGAAAATGTGGTACATCTACACAATGGAATATTACTCAGCTATCATAAACAATGACTTTATGAAGTTCGTAGGCAAATGGTCGGAACTGGAAAATATCATCCTGAGTGAGGTAACCCAATCACAGAAAAACACACATGGTATGCACTCATTGATAAGTGGCTATTAGCCCAAATGTTTGAATTACCCTAGATGCCTAGAACAAATGAAACTGAAGACGGATGATCAAAATGTGAACGCTTCACTCCTTCTTTAAAAGGGGAACAAGAATACCCTTGGCAGGGAATAGAGAGGCAAAGATTAAAACAGACACAGAAGGAACACCCATTCAGAGCCTGCCCCACATGTGGCCCATGCATATACAGACATCCAATTAGACAAGATGGATGAAGCAAAGAAGTGCAGGCCGACCGGAGCCGGATGTAGATCTCTCCTGAGAGACACTGCCAGAATACAGCAAACACAGAGGCGAATGCCAGCAGCAAACCACTGAATTGAGAATAGGACCCCCATTGAAGGAATCAGAGAAAGAACTGGAAGAGCTTGAAGGGGCTCGAGACCCCATATGTACAACAATGCCAAGCAACCAGAGCTTCCAGGGACTAAGCCACTACCTAAAGACTATACATGGACTGACCCTGGACTCTGACCTCATAGGTAGCAATGAATATCCTAGTAAGAGCACCAGTGGAAGGGGAAGCCATGGGTCCTGCTAGACTGAACCCCCAGTGAACTAGATTGTTGGGGGGAGGGCAGCAAGGGGGGGAGAATGGGGAGGGGAACACCCATAAAGAAGGGGAGTGGGAGGGGTTAGGGGGATGTTTGCCCGGAAACCGGGAAAGGAATAACACTCGAAATGTAAATAAGAAATACTCAAGTTAATAAAAAAATATTTTCTGAGGAAGATTATAAATTGAGTATAGTAATTAGACTTTGCTGCGGTGACATAAGGTGACGAGAGTACAGAAGGTGCTGTAAAGTAATGCCTCTGTGACATCTAAATATCCCAACCCTAAATTGAATCTGCTTCCTGCTCTTGCCACTCTCTGTAAGGTTGAAACTCTGCTGAGCCTAAGTGCTCAGTAAGTTTTACTTCCTCTTCTGAACCATATGTTGACTACCTGTGATCATGAAATTATTTCTTGGTTCAAAGTATTTCATGCCTTCCAACAGTATCTAAGCAGTGACTATATTCTTCACCTGGACAGTTAATCAGAGATTTGGCATAATCTTTGGTCTGAAAGTTGAACAGAGTTAATTCTTCAAGGAGGTGAAAATATTGAACCTGGGTGACAGGACCCAAAATATATTAGTGATGGACTCTGAATTTGCTAGACTAAGTAATTGAGAAAGATCATTAAACCGCATTATAAATGCAAGAGAAGTAAGTTTTATGAAGAAGAATTAATTTTGAGAGACCATGGAATTTTGCTGGTGACCTGTAGGCACCAGAGAAGGTTAATGGACTAAACAATGGATTGGGGCAAGAGGTGGACAGAATCCTCAGACAGTAAAAGTAAAGAAAACAGAACAGATTGCTCAGCCTACCTCTTGAGAAGGGAAGGTGATTATCTTGGTATGCAGCTATGTTTCTTAGGTAATCAAAGGTTAATAAAAACTAGGAATGCATAGGAAAATCAGACCAGAAATGCCTTGGGTCATGCTTCCAAAGGGCATTTGTCATTATTCCATCCTGTGGAACAAAAAAGCAACAGCAACCTTATCCGTAAAATTGATTTTGTGTGTGTATATGTGTGCGTGCATGTGTGCATGTGCGTGTGCATGCACGTGTGCATGTGTGTTAGGTTTTTTATAAATATATTTACTTATTTTTACATTGCAATTGTATTATTACAATACTTTTCCATTTCCCCTTTATCCTTCCACTCCCTTCGGTATTCTCTCTCTGCAATCCCTGTTGCGATCCCCATTCTCAAATTAATAGCCTGGTTTTCTTTTGTGTGTGTGTGTGTGTGTGTGTGTGTGTGTGTGTGTGTGTGTGTGTGTGTGTGTGTGTGTGTGTGTGTGTGTGTGTGTGTTGTATGCATATATGTATGTATACATATACAAATATATGTACAAATATATAAATACAACATGGTGAGTCCATTTTTGTCTATTGCTTTTGATAAAGTAGCTCATAAAATAATTTTAGCTTATTAAGAGAAATAAAATGTTCTACTAATTTTCTCCCAAACATTGCCAGAAGTAGATTGGAAAATCTTGCTAATAACATTCTGGTCGTTTGTGAATTATGTGTACATAACGTAGAGTTAACAGATGAAAAGAAGAAAATTACAGGATGATATTATCCAAGATTCCAATGTTTCTGCATTGATCAAGAGACCTTACCAAGTCTTCCAACTTGCACAGAACTTTTGACAGGCTCTGACCTTTTACTGAACTATATTTTATTAGTGAAGTTTCTTGCTAACACACACACACACACACACACACACACAAACACACACGCACAAATTCTCTTGACAGTTTATAACTCAAGACTGTCTTTCAAAAGAACCTGTACCATATAGGAAGATAAATCCCTCTCTCCCTCTCCTAGCCTCTGTAGAAGCCTGCAACATTTTTTTGAGTTATTAAAAGCTGCCTATAAAACTTATTCCTGTCTGACAGATTAAGAGAAAGTTTGGTATCATTTAGTGTCACTCCAATTACTAAATACCACTGGCTTTCATCTCCCTACTACACAGCCCTGTCTCAGGCAGGCTTGCTGCAGTAGCATGAGACCAGCCTGAGTTTATGAGACTCTGTTTCAAAACAATAAAACCCAAACAACAACAACAACCAAACAAGGAAATATAAATTACACAATATTAAAGAATAATTATAAATTAAGGGTTTTGGAGCAGTAAGGTTATTGACTTGCTATCTTTAGTCAAGTTGAAACTTTAACATTTTAAAACAACCACAAGTGAATTAATACTACTAAATTGGAAGTTCCGTCATTGTAGAGACCATGTCCTAGCTTGTAGCTCTAAACACCATAGTCAGATTAAGTTTCTTGCCTGTAAATACTTCACAGTGAAGACTTAGCTTCAAGATGAGAAAGATGAGGCACTTAGCTTCAAGATGGGGTCACAGCAAATCCAAGTCTTACACAAATTTAGGCCATGCCATAGTCAGTTTTAAGTTGAAAAGGTGCTGTAAAAGGTTCATATCCTTTCCGTAGGATAGAAAGAATATGGTTGTAATTGTATCATTGTTTTTTGTCTTTTATTTTCTCAGTCTTTTATAGTATCAGTCATATTTATCCAGGGAGAAAATCACAAAAGATCCAGAAACACTACGGTCACATGTTGAATTTTCAGATAATTTTTTTTGCTTTTTTTAATATTCAATTGATAAGATATAATTGCCCACTTAAACATATAGAGCCCGGTACCATCCATCCCTTAGGAACATTAATAACAACCTGTAAATAGACAGAGTGGAATCTTTACATCAGCCTCCATTGTCCTGCCACGGCTTCTCCCCTTCTCTCTCCCTCCTGTCTCTTTTCGATCCAGTCTCCTCCTCTTCCTTCAAACTTCTCTCCCTCCCATCTTTCCTTCTCCTCCAATGACAGGCCAATTCTATCCTGTACCTGCCCTCCACCTGTATTTTACATATTCAATGGGGGAGAAGGTTCTGGTGAAGTCACCTGATTCCTGAGTACTTGACTAGGCAGCTGTCCTTGGGGCAGTGGAATTAGCAGCAAAATACAAATAGCTCTGGGCAAACCACAACATTTCCCCCTTTTGTCCAGTTAGAAAGCTTTTCACTTATATATAATTATTATTACCATTCTGCAATTTATAAAGCATATGATATATTCAACACCCAGTGCATCAATTTGGTCCATTACCTAAAGCACTTTGTCAACTATCCTAAGAGACTATAATTCTATACCTGACTTATATCCTGCTTAGAGATCGTATGCCATCTGAAAAACCACCCTTTCAAATTTATTATCTTTCTCAGTGCTAAACAGCTTGGGTTGTCTATGAAACTACCAGTCTTCAACCACGTCAGAAAACTGAGAATAACCAAATATCTATATACACATAGGAAGCCTAACACGGCTTCTAGAACTGAGAGGTTGTAGAGACAAATCTCCACTATCACAGTCCCCTGTTAGCAACATGTGAGCCCAAGTCTTCAGACTTCTGGCCCAAAATCAACTGACAGACTCTTGAAATGTAGATTTTGAAGGGCTGATCACCCTGTCTTGGCAGAGTTTATTAGTCAACTATTCTGCATGATTTGTCCTTTTCTGGACAGTATTAGTCCGCAGATGAAACAGGCAGTTTTGTGTAGTGGCTGCCTAGCCATAAAGTATTGCCTCACCTGGAGGTAGAGATGTTCAAATTCTTCGTTAAATCTGCCAAAGGGGAACTGTTAGGAGCAGATATGTCTCAACAAAAGATAAATTACTTTAAATCTCAAATTTTGTGGATTTTTGACATTTTTGAAAACCATCTACTTATATAAGACAATCTGTACTGTTGTCTTTATATCTTAATATTGTCTTGAAAGTACTCTCACAAAGTCAGAGCCCTGAATTTGCTATTTGAACCTCAACTCACAGGTGTAATCAACTCAGAAGTTTGTAATGAAAACAATAGAAGGACTGGCTCTAAACCTTGTACTTTTAAACTCTTTTAACAAATAAATTTTATACCAAAACAAAGATATGATTTAAGCTTAGTTACCAAATGAGATTTTGACTGTATAACTCAATCTAGCTAATTCCTCCCTGCTAAATTACAACCAATTTTAAATTCCTCATTAAAACAACTTTAGAATAACCACTTCCGGTCCCCCTAACCCCCCAAAGTCCAGGGATTGAGATGATGACTTCTCCATAACTTCTTCAAGCTGTACATGGACATTGAGATATCCTTGGGGATAAGGAATAGGAAGAATTAAGCAAATGCTATAGCTGATGTGTCCTGATTGGACCCAGCTGAAAGTCTTTGAGACCAGGAATCCAAGTAGGCACACTCTGTAAAATACAACTTTCAAGACAAAAGTTTAAAATCGAGATACCTCTTTGTTTGATTCTCCTGAATAAATTTTTCAGATGGTCTACCTCTATCAAATCTGAACAGTATGACTCTGTGAGATTTCTAGAGCCTAATCACACTTTTTAAAAACACAAAGACAAAATCTTTCTCCCAAAATACTGTGTTCCTTAGTCTGAAATCAGAAAAGCTTGTATCTTACACTCTCTCCCAGAGTAATAATATAACCATAAAACTCAAAGTCACACCCATTATGAAGATTAAACAATTTTTTAAAAAGGAAGTAAGCTAAACAATGAGCCTGATAGGCTTTTGTACTCTGTGATATCAGGAAATGAACCCAAAATTCCCATGGAGCCCACACTAAGAGAATTTGAGCTTCCTGTTGTGGTAAATATCAAAAGTAACCACAAACCCTCGCTAGTCAGCATCAATGAGCCATATGGCCTTTAGTGAAGTAATTCATAAAACAAACTAAACACCTTTTATCAATTCTAATACCATAAGCAACATATCAAACCAGGACTTTAGCTTAAAATATCTCAATCTGTCAAGCTCTCTACCTGGAGCCACAGATTTTTCTTTAACCTTAATAACTTGTAAATACCACAGTTCTCTACTTGGAGTCAGTGACTAATTTTTCCCTAAGTTCCAAACCATCGATGAAAATCTCCACGTGATTCGGGTAATCTCTGTACTCTCCTTAAAACAAACTTAAACACCTTCTATCATTCTAATACCAATAAACAACTTAAGACTCAGGACTTTAACCCAAAATCTATCCACCTGTTAAGCTCTCTACCTGGAGCCACAGATTTTTCTTTAACCTTAATAACTTCTAAAACATATGTCTGCATTCACTCTGCCTGGTGTTACAGACATTTAACTCAACTCTCTATTTGGAGGCAGTGACTAATTTTCCCTATCTAAATTCTGAACCATGGATGAAAATCCCCACCTTATTCAGGTAATCTCTTTACTCTCTTCTTTCTAAAAGCAAACTTAGTCACCTTTTAATAATGCCTATAATTAAGAAGTAACTTGTCTAACTAGGATTTCAACCCAAACTTCCCGTGGAGCCAGGTTAAAAAGACTGTGAATATCATGAAAGACTTTCTAAACAACTTTCTTTAAAAAGCAACTTTTAATCTCTAACTCTCTGATCTGCCACTACTTCTCACACAGCAGGGGACCTACAGCCTGCCAGCCCAGGTGGCTTCCTCATTTCTTTGTTTGAATTCCTGCCCTTAAGATATCACATGACTTAACATGGCAGTGGCCTCCTCTTACTTAGAAAATAAAAACTTTCTCTCAACTCTTAGGATTACTAGTGGATTCTTGCCCATCACACTGGTTCACCATCTGTTGTTGTAAAATATAAGAAATAAATAAAGTAGGGTTGTCTTTTATCTCACCAGGTCCAGCACCGCGGTGCCCCAAGTTACCTGCTAGATATGTTGGTGGAAACACATCCCAACTCCAAGGTGGCCCAGTGTCTCTTGCCGCCACATACTTTCCTACACTCAAACCATTACATAAAAGAACACACAAAACAATAAGATATAATTGCCCACTTAAACATACAAAGCCTGGTACCATCCATCCCTTAGGAACATTAATAACAACCTGTAAATAGACAGAGTGGAATCTTTACATCAGCCTCCACTGTCCTGCCATGGCTTCTCCCCTTCTCTCTCCCTCCTCAAATTTTTTTGTTAATGTACTGAACAAAATTTAGAATTGTTCTTTGTATTATTATTATTGTTGTTGCTGTTGGAATAGCCATATCTAACAAGAACAGCAAAAGTCATAAAGCCAACACAGCTGCTTGACAAGGATCTCGCAAAGCTGAGCCAAGTGATGCTATTGCTGTCATGTGGTCTTCTGCTTTTGCCCTTGATCTCCATGTGTTGCATACTTGGGGGCATTTAATATTTGTATGACTTGGGATACTGAATTGATGGAAATTTTCTTATGAATCATTTAGGCCTTCTAACAGGAGTACTGCTTCCAAGATTCCTCAGGAAAGCCCTGAGCATACCACATTTCTCACTTGAATGGAGCTATCCTCATCTAGTCCTATTTAAGGTCTTCCTTATCCCTAGAGGTTGTGACTCAAAGACACCAGGGATCTCCTTATGAGACTTTGACTCAAAGATACTCTTGGAACATCTGCCCCTGTACTTACTCAGGAACAGGATAACCAGGAAAACAGTAAACTTAAAAAGGTAAATAGGTTGGCTAGAGGAGTTGGCTATAGATTAAAAGTCTCATGTCAACTATAAGTTGAGGCAATTACAAAGCATGTAAGAGTGGGGCTACAAATGCTATACCCTTCAAGGGAAGGATCAAGCAACAAGATTAGATTGAGTGGGGTTATTTCTGCCTTATACTGTGGCGTATATTAATGGACACAGAATAGTGTAGATAAATGATGAAAGAATATTTATTTCATGAATTTATTCACTTTACAACTATATATTTGCTCCACCTCCTCCCAGAACTCTCTTCACATCTCCTTCCTTCATTGCCTTCTTCCCTGGAAATTATCCCACCCTGCCAATCAATGTATTACAAGTCTAGGTACATCCTCTTCCACTGAAGCTAGAACAAAGGTGGCAACAGGTTCAAGAACAGTTGTTGGGGAACCCACATGAAGACCAAGCTGTACATCAGCTACATTTGTGCAGTAGGCCTTGGTCCAGCTGATATTTGCTCTGTGGTTGGTGGTTCAGGCTCTGGGAGGCCCCATGAGTACAGGGCTGTTGACTATGTTGGTCTTCATGTGGAGTCTCTGTTGTTGGACTCGTTGAGTTCCTCAGTCCTTTCCCCAACTCTTCCACAAGATTACTTGAGCTCCTTTAAATGTTTAGCTGTGGGTCTCTGCATATATTTCCCTTGACTGCTGGAGGGAACCTCTCAGAGGACAGTTATGCTAGGCTCTTGTCTGCAAGCATAACTGAGTATCATTAATAGTGTCAGGGAATGACTCTTGCCCATGAGATGGTTCTCAATCTGGATCTGTCATTGATTCCCTCAGTCTTTGCTTTATCTTTGTCCCTGTACACCTTATAGGCAGTATACAATTAGGGTCAAAAGATTTGTGGGTAGGCTGCTGTCCTTATCCTTCCACTGGGAGTCCTGCCTGGCTACACGTGGTGGCTACTTCAGGTGTCATACCCCCAACTGCTAGGCATCTCAGCTAAAGTAAACCCCATAGACCCTGAGGGGTCTCCCTCTATCACTTCCCCCAGTCCAAGGTCACTGACTTGTCCTAGAGATGCCATCCTTCCCACCATCGATTTCTGTTCTCTCATCCCTACTCTCTGTACACTTGATTCTCCCATTTGGTTCCCCTCCTTATACCCTCTCTTACCCAGTTCTCTTCATTGATCCACCTCTAATGTCTACTTTATTTCTTTTTCTGAGAAAGACTTAAGCATTCTCCCATGGGCCTTTCTCGTTATTTGACATTTTGGTGCTTGTGGATTGTAGCATTGTTATCCTGCATTTTATGTCTAATATCCATTTAAAGGTGAGTACCTACCATGCCATGTCCTTTAGGGCCTTGGTTACCTTACTGAAGATATTTACTAATTTCATCCATTTGCCTGTAAAATTCATGATGTTCATGTTTTTAATAGCTGAGTAATATTCCATTGTGTAATTAAACCACATTTTAAAAATCTAATCTTCAGTGAATGGACTTTTGGCTTGTTTCTAGTTTCTGGCTACCATGAATAAAGGAGGTATGAACATAGTTGAGCAAGTGTCCTTGTGGTAATAGTGGAGCATCTTTTGGGTAAATGCCCAGGAGTGATATGGTTGAGTCTTGAGGTAAACCTTGTCTCAATTTTCTGAGAAACTAACAAATTGATTTCCAGAGTGGGTTGTATAAATTTGCGCTCCCCCCAGTATTGGAGGAGTGTTTCCCTTTCTCTACATCCTTACCATCATGTGCTTTCCCTTGAGTTTTTTATCTGAGCCATTCTGAGGGGTTGTGAAGTAGAATCACATGATCATTTTGATATACATTTCCCTGATATCACACATTTCTTTAAGTGTTTCTTGGCCACTAGAGACTCCTCTTTTGGGAATTCTATTTAGCTCTGTACCCTGCTTTATAATTGGGTTATTTTGGTTGTTGCTATCTAACATCTTGAGTTCTTTATGTATTTTGGATATTGGCCGTCTGTCAGCAATAGGGTTTGTGAATATCTTTTCCTAATCTATAGGTTGTTGTTTTGTCCTATTAGTGGTGCCCTTTGCTGTACTACACAGCCTTTCAGTTTCATGAGATTCCATTTATTAACTGTTGATCTTATTACCTGAGCTATGGGTATTTTGTTCAGGAAGTTGTCTCCCTTACCAATGAGTTCAAGGCTATTCCCCACTTTCTGTTCTATTAGATTTGGTGTATCTTGTTTTATGTTGACATCATTGATCTATTTGGGCTGGAGTTTATGCAGGGCAATAAATATGAATCTGTTTGCATTCTTCTATGTGTATATATCCAGTTAGGTCATCACAATTTTCAAAGATATTCTCTTTTCCATTGTATGGATTTGTCAAAAATTAAGTGTCTATAGGTATGTGGGTTCATTATTTTGTTTTCAATTCAGTTCCTGAATCTGTTTTTGTACAATACCATACAGTTTTTTTTTTATTACTATTGCTCTGTAATACAGCTTGAAATCAGTGATGATGATACCTCCAGAAGTTCTTTTATTGTCCAGGATTGTTTTAGCTATCCTGTTTTTTCTTTTTTCTTTTTCTTTTTCATATAAAGTTGAGAATTGATCTTTCAAGGTCTATAAGAATTGTGTTGGAATTTTGATGGAAATTTTATTGAATATGTAGATTGCTTTTGGTAAAATAACCATTTCCCCTATTTTAATCCATTAGCATGGGAGATATTTCCATTTTCTGAAAACTTCTTTGATTTCTTTCTTCAGAGACTTGAAGTTCTTGTCATACAGATCTTTCACTTGCTTGGTTACAGTTATACCAATATATTTTATATTACTTGTGGGTATTGTGTAGAGTACTGTCTCTCTATTTTATTTATCAGCCTATTCATCATATGTATAAAGGAAGACTATTGATTTCTCTGAGTTAATTTTGGGTTCAGCTACAGTGTTGAAATTGTTTATGTGCTGTTGGTGTTCTTTGATAGAAACTTTGGGGTCATTTATGTATACTATCATATCCTTTGTGAATAGTGATACTTTGACGTTTTCCTTTTCAATATATCCCCTTGATCTCCTTTAGTTGTCTTACTGCTCTAGATAGGACTTCAGATACTATATTGAATAGATAGGGAAAGAGTGGATAGCCTTTGCCTTGTCCCTGATTTTAGTGGAATTGCTTGAAGTTTATCTCAATCTAATTAGATATTGGCTCATGGCTCGCTCTATACTGTCTTTATTGTGTTTACATATGTGTCATGTATCCCTAATCTCTCCAAGACATTTAATATTCAGGGCTTTGGTCAAAGGTTTTTTCAGCATCTAATGAGATGCTCATGGGTTGTTGTTTTTTCTTTCATTTTGTTTGTGTGGTGGAATAAGTTGATGGATTTCATACATCAAATCACCCCTGCATCCCTGGGATGAAGCCTACTTGATCATTACGATTGATGTCTTTGATCTTTTATGTTTTATGTGCCTTTGTTTATTTGTTTTTTTATGTGTATTTACTTGAGTGTTTTTGCATTGAAGTTAGTAAGGAAAATTGATCTAAAAGTCTCTTTCTTTGTTGAGGTTTGTATGGTTTAGGTATCAAGATGACTATGGCCTCATGGAATGAGTTTGGCAATGTTTCTTCTGTTTTGTTTTGTGGAATGGTTTGAGGAGTATTGGTAATGGCTTTTTGAAAAGTAGAATTCATGCTAAAATCAACTTGGCCTGAGCTTTTTGGGGAAGGGAGATTTTTCAAAGCTGTTTAAATAGTTTACCTGAACTTGATTTGAATGTGGTAAGTGAAATCTATCAAGAGAATCAGTTCAGGCTTGCTTTGTGACCCAGAATCTGGTCAGTTTTGAAGACAGCTCCACAAGGTTCTGTGAAGACTGGTATATTCTTTTGTGCTTGGATGAAATGTTCTGTAGATATCTGTTAGGTCTATTTGATTCATAACCTCTGTTAGTTTCATTATTTCTCTGTTTAGTTTCTGCCTTGATGACCTGTCAACTGGTGAGAGTGTGGTGTCTTCCACTATTAAAATGTGGGGTTCAGTGTATGATTTAAGCTTTAGTAATATTCCTTTATGAAGGCAGGTTCCCTTGTGTTAGGGCATAGATGTTTAGAATTAAGATGTCATTTTGGTGGATGCTTCTTTTGATGTGTTTAAAGTGTCTCTTCACATCTCTTTTGATTACTTTTAGTTAAATTAGCACTATTTTATTAGATATTAGGATGGCTACTCCAGCTTGTTTCTTGGATCCATTTCTTTGAAACCTTTTCCAGCCCTTCACTCGGAGTCAATATCTATTTTCATTGCTGAAGTATGTTTCTTGTATGCAGCAGAATGATTGATCCTGTTGAAGGGATCCTGTTGAAGATACTTTGTCTTTTTATTGCAGAATTGAGACCACTGATGTTGACAGATATCACCAATGATTGTTAGTTCCACTTATATTAATGTTAGTGTTAGTATTTTGTGTGTGTGTGTGCTTCTTTTGAATATCCTGGTGTGGAATTAAATATTTCTTGCATTTTGTTGAGTATAGTTACCCTACTTGTGTTAGACTTTTCCTTCTAATATTTTCCGTAGGATTAGGTTAATGGAAATATATTGTTTAAATTTTGTTTTGTCATAGAAGATTATTTTTTTCTCCTTCTATTGTGATTGAGATTTTTGCTGGGTATAGTAGTCTGGGCTGGCATATGTGGTCTCTTAGAGATTCTCAGATATCTGTCCATGTCCTTCTGGCTTTATTTATTTTTTTAAAGCTAGTTTATATTAAACTTAGAAAAAAAAGAAAATTGTAATGGTATAGTAAGTAATACAAATAATGCTTTTGATTTGCATTTCAATAGAATTTTTTATAGTGCACACCTTATTATATATTAATAATTGTACATAATTCACCATGAATACTACTGAAACTGTGACAAAATAGTAAAATGGTCATACCCATTGGTATGCAAGTTCCATAAGGTCCTGACAAAAACCCATTACCTCCCATGTGTCCTCAGACCTTTTTCCTTCTTCTTTTCTTTTCGGAATGGAAGATTTCATTTTCACTACTTTTGCATTTATATCGTTTGGACTTTATGCCATATACATTTAATGCCTATTCAAAACTCACAAATTATTTTTATCAGATATTTTTAATTTAAATTTAAAATGTTACTTCCTTTACCCATTTCCCATCCATAAACCTCCTATCCCATCTCCCCTCCTTACACTTCTATGATGGTGCTCCCCAACCCAACACCCCACCTCTTCCCACCTCCCGACCCTGATATTCCCCTACACTGGGGGTGGTCCAGCCTTGGCAGGACCAGGGCTTCTCTTCCCATTGATGGCCCAAAAGGACATCCTTTGCTACATATGCAGCTGGAGCCATGGGTTCCTCCATGTGTACTCTCTGGATGATGGTTTAGTCCCTGGGAGCTCTGGTTGGTTGGTATTGTTGTTCTTATGGGGTTGCAAACCCCTTCAGCTCCTTCAATCCTTTCTCTAATTCCTCCAATGGGGTCCCTCTTCTCAGTTCAATGGTTAACTGTGAGAGTCCACTTCTATATATATCATGCTCTGGCAGAGCATCTCAGGAGACAGTTACATCAGACTCCTATCAGCCTTCACTTCTTGGCATCAGCAATATTGTGTGGGTTTTGTGGCTATATGTATATGGGCTGGATTCATATCTCCTATGAATATTTTTGTTGCTCCTTCTAAGAAGGACTAAAGCACCTGTGCTTTGGTAGGCTTTCTTCTTTAGCTTCATGTTATCTGTGGATTATATCTTGGGTAATCTGAGCTTTAACACTAATATCCACTTATCAGTGAGTTCATACCATGTGTTTGGGGGTTTTTTCTTTTTTTCTTTTTTTGTGATTGGGTTACCTAACTCAGAATGATATTTCCTAGTTCCATCCATTTGCCTAGAAATTTCATGAAGTCAATAGCTGAGTAGTATTCTATTGTGTAGATGTACCACATTTTCTGTATCCATTCCTCTGTTGAGGGACATCTGAGTTCTTTCCAGAACTGGCTATTATAAATAAGGCTGCTATGAACATAGTGGAGCATGTGTCTTTATTGTATGTTGGAGCATCTTTTGAGTATATGTCCAGGGGTAGTATAGCTGGGTCCTCAGGTAGTACTGTGTCTAATTTTCTGAGAAACTTCCAGACTGATTTCCAGAGTGGTTGTACCAATTTACAATCCCACCAATAATAGAGGAGTACATGATGACATCCTAGCTCAAAAACCAAACAAAAACCAAACAAATAACCTTCTGGCTTCTGTTGAAAAATCTGGTGTAATTCTACTCCTGCCTTTATATGTTACATGGACTTTATTCCTTCTGACTTTTAATATTCAGTGTTGTTGTGGTTTGCCTTGGAGTTCTCTCTGAATTTGTGGAATAAAGGCAAGAGTGCTAGATTTGGGCAGAGGGAGGAGTTAGGAGTGAGAGGGGGATTAGATTCAGAGAATAGGTTGAGAGAGGACAGTTGGCGACAGTTGAGCCAGTGGAACCTGAGCAGGAGGGGAGAGGATGGAACAGTTGAGGGAGTGAGGGAGAAGAGAAGGAAGCTAGGAGGAAAAGGGGACGGTTTAGAGACAGGATGGGGAACTGAGAAGAGTTAGAGGAGACAGGAGATGGAGAGAGGGGAGAAGCTAGGAGTCGTTGTAAGAGAAGGAGAAACTGAAGCATGGAAGAGTTGATATAGTTGAGAGAGTGAGGGAGAAGAGAAGGAAGCTAGGGAAAAAAAAGGGGACAGTTTAGAAACATGATGGGGAACTGAGAAGAGTTAGAGGAGACAGGAGATGGAGAGAGGGGAGAAGCTAGGAGTCGTAAGAGAAGGAGAAACTGAAGCATGGAAGAGTTGATATATTTGGGAGAGCGAGTAAAGAAAAGAGAGAGAGAGAGAGGAGAAGCAAGGAGTCGTTGTGGGAGAAGGAGAAGCTGGAGACCTAGCAAATAAAAGGTGCAAGGGATAGATGGTACCGGGCTTTGTATGTTTAAGTGGGCAATAATATCTTGCCAATTGGATCTAAGATTATTGTGTTGTGTGTTCTTTTATGTAAGAGTTTCAGTGTAAGAAAGTGTGTGGCTGGGCTGTGTTTCCGCCAAGATATCTAGCAGATATCTGGGTCACTGAGGTGTGGAACCCTAGTTGGGTAAAACACCGAGGAAAACATTTACCGTTTTTATTTTCATTTTTAATTTTATATATAAATTTACAACAACAAATGGCGCCCAACTAATCCATTAGAACTCAACTAACCTGAGATAATAGTTAGGTATTATAAAAAGGTATTATTAAAAGGTGATTGAGTTTGTTTTTAGAAAGAAGAGAGTAAAGAGAATACCTGAATCAGGTGGGGATTTTCATCCACGGTTCAGAGCTTGGATAGGGAAAAATTGGTCATTAACTCCAAGTAGAGAGTTGTGATGAAATGTCTGTGACACCAAGGAGAGTGAATGCAGGCATATATTTTAGAAGTTATTGAGGTTAAAGAAAAATCTGTGACTCCAGGTAGGGAGCTTAACAGATGGGTATATTTTGGGTTAAATTCCCAACAGATGGATATATTTTGGGATAATTTCCCGATATTACAGAGTACAAAGGCTATCAGGCTCATTGTTTAGCTTACATCCTTTTTAAAGAAATTGTTTAATATTCATGATGGGTGTGACTTTGAGTTTTATGATTATATTATTACTCTGGGAGAGAGTGCAAGATACAAGCTTTTCTGGTTTCAGGCTAAGGAACACAGTATTTTGGGAGAAAGATTTTGTCTTTGTGCTTTTAAAAGATGTGATTAGGCTTTGGAAACCTCAGAGAGTCATAATGATCAGATTTGACAGAGGTAGACCGCCTGAAAAATTTATTCAGGAGAATCAAACAAAAAGATATCTCGATTCTAAACTTTTATCTTGAGAGTTGTATTTTACAGAGCCTGCCTACTTGGAATCCTGGTCTCAAGGACTTTCAGCTGGGTCCAGTCAGGACACATCAGCTACAGCATTTGCTTCATTCTTCCTACCCCCTACCCCCAAGGATATCTCAACGCCCCTGTACAGCTTGAAGAAGTTATGGAGGAGTCATCTCCCCAATTCCCTGGACTTTGGGGGGGCTGAAAGTGGTTATTCTAAAATTGTTTTTATGAGGTACTTAAAATTGGTTGTAATTTAACAGGGAGGAATTAGCTAGATTGAATTGTACAGTCATAATCTCATTTGGTAACTAAGCTGAAATCGTATCTTTGCTTTGGTATAGAATTTATTTGTCAAAAGAGTTTAAAAGTACAAGGTTTAGAGCCAGTCCTTCTATTGTTGTCGTTACAAACTTCTGAGTTGATTACACCTGTGAGTTAAGATCCAAATAGCAAAGTAATGGCTCTGATTTTTTGAAAAAACTTTCAAGATTTTATTAAGATACAAAGACAACAGAACAGATTGTCTTATATAGATAGGTGGTTTTCAAAAACGTCAGAAATCCACAAAATTTGAGATTTAAAGTTATTTATCTTTTGTTGAGACATATCTGCTCCTAACAGTTACCCTTTGGTGGATTTAATGAAGAATGTGAACATCTCTACCTCCAGGTGAGGCAATACTTTGTGGCTAGGCAGCCACTGGACAAAACTACCTGTTTCATCTGCAGACTAATACTGTCCAGAAAAGGACAAATTATGCAGAATAGTTGACTGATAAACCCTGCCAAGACAGGTGATCAGCCCTTCAAAATCTGCATTTCAAGAGTCTGTCAGTTGATTTTGGGCCAGAAGGCTGAAGACTTGTGCTCACATGTTGTTAACAGGGGACTGTGCTAGTGGAGATTTGTCTCTACAACCTCTCAGTTCTGGAAGCCGTGTTAGGCTTCCTATGTGTATAGATATTTGGTCATTCTCAGATTTCTGACGGGGTTGAAGACTAATTATAGTCTCATAACCTATCAGGCTGTATAAATCTGAATATACATATTTTATTGGATAGTTATCAGATAGTATACAAGCTAGCCAAGATATAATATAGATAACATGGTTAATGAACAGAATTGATGGACTGGGTAATGAGTGTATTGTTGGTTTTATAAATTGCAGAATGGTAATAACGATACTTAGTTCACATATGTATAGGGAAAAGGTTTTTTAACTGGACAAAAAGGGGGAAATGTTGTGGTTTGCCTTGGAGTTCTCTCTGAATTTGTGGAATAAAGGCAAGAGTGCTAGATTTGGGCAGAGGGAGGAGTTAGGAGTGAGAGGGGGATTAGATTCAGAGAATAGGTTGAGAGAGGACAGTTGGCGACAGTTGAGCCAGTGGAACCTGAGCAGGAGGGGAGAGGATGGAACAGTTGAGGGAGTGAGGGAGAAGAGAAGGAAGCTAGGAGGAAAAGGGGACAGTTTAGAGACAGGATGGGGAACTGAGAAGAGTTAGAAGAGACAGGAGATGGAGAGAGGGGAGAAGCTAGAAGTCGTTGTAAGAGAAGGAGAAACTAAAGCATGGAAGAGTTGATATAGTTGAGAGAGTGAGGGAGAAGAGAAGGAAGCTAGGAGGAAAAGGGGACAGTTTAGAGAAAGGATGGGGAACTGAGAAGAGTTAGAGGAGACAGGAGATGGAGAGAGGGGAGAAGCTAGGAGTCGTTGTAAGAGAAGGAGAAACTGAAGCATGGAAGAGTTGATATATTTGGGAGAGTGAGTAAAGAAAAGAGAGAGAGAGAGGAGAAGCAAGGAGTCGTTGTGGGAGAAGGAGAAGCTGGAGACCTGGCAAATAAAAGGTGCAAGGGATAGATGGTACCGGGCTTTGTATGTTTAAGTGGGCAATAATATCTTGCCAATTGGATCTAAGATTATTGTGTTGTGTGTTCTTTTATGTAAGAGTTTCAGTTTGTGGCTGGGCTGTGTTTCCGCCAAGATATCCTGCAGATATCTGGGGCACTGAGGTGTAGAACCCTAGCAGGGTAAAACACCGAGAAAAACATTTACCGTTTTTATTTTTGTTTTTAATTTTATATATTTACAACAACACAGTGTTTTGATTTTTATGTGATGGGAGGAATTTATTTTTTGGTCGAATCTATTAGGTATTCTGTAAGCTTCTTATACATTCTTAGGCATTTCCTGGCTATTTTGTGCCAGAAACATTTTAGCTTTACCATTTCTTTGACTAATGTATCATTTTCCTTGAAATACATAGAGTCTCCTAGTATACAATGTGAACCTGAATTTATTCACACAAAAATTTATTGAGAAGATGAAGGATTATAGAATGTCAATGGCAACACAGGCATATACTATATGACAAGAAAGTTCTCACTGGAGGCATGACTCTGTGTATGGTGGGACACTGTCTTTAGCAATGATTTTAAGTGAATGGTTTGGTGGCTTGGCCCAGGGAGTGCCACTATTGGAAGGTGTGGCCTTGTTGGAGTAGGAGTGTAGCTGTGGGTGGGCTTTGAGACCTTCTTTCTAGCTACCCAGCTAAGACAGTCTGTCTGCTCCTGGCTACCTTTTCATGAAGATGTAGAACTCTTGGCTCCTCCAGTACCATGTCTGCCTGAATGTTGCTATGCTTCATTCTAGGATGATAATGGACTGAACCTTCTTAGGTATAAACCAGTCTCACTTAAATGTAGCCCTTTATAAGGATTGCCTTGGTCCTGGTACCTTTTCATAGCAATGGAAACCCTAAATAAAACAATTTGGATTTGCAGAATGTTATTATAATTCAAAATAGCAATAGTATAGAGGCTTAATACATACTGTCATAAGATATAAATAGGGGAGGAATAAAGAAATTTTCCATAAAACATTGCAAGTTGTTTGTGTAGACAAATGGGAATAATAGAAGGACATTGACAGCCAAAAAGCCTTGCAAACAGTGTGCTAGTGAACTTATCAAAATATGTATGAGCAGATCTGTGGAGCTAGCTCAGCTTTTAACTTGGCTGCTGTATAAACAGAGACTGAGTTAGATCCCTGGAGCATACCCAAAGCTCTCCTGTAATCCTATGGTTAGGGAGGTAGAGTCAGGAACAGCCCTGTTGATGCCTGGCCATCCAATCTAGATGACATCTACTCCTGACCTGATACAATGAGAATGTCAGCTCACCTCTCACCAAACTCTAATCATGACCAGTTGGTCTAATCATTTGCTGAATATCATGCAAATACCTAGTAAGGAATATTCTAGAAAATATATATCCATCTCTTCTCAATTTTGTTGATTATTAAAAAGGGAAATAGAGGAAGTTCAATCCAAGAAGAACCTTAGGCAACATCATGAATGAAATATTTAAAAAAAAATTAGTTGTTTACCAAGGGCATTTGAGTAAAACATGATCTTTATTTAACAGTGTGCTTAAAAATGGCTCACATTTGTCATGTTACCATGATATTCTATTAAAATATACTTACTTATGGTAACAAAGATGTCAACAGTGGGACAGATGGGATTGGGGTTTACAAGAACTTTTTGTACTCTTCACTATTTTTTGTGAATATGCAAATACCCTTAAACTCAGTAATAAAATAATGTTGAGAAATGTTAGTTGGATATTTTTCTGAGTATCTCTTTAAATTGAGTCAGAAAGCCAAATTTGCATTAAAGACTTGATTCCCAGCATACAGCTCTATATTGGAAGGTGTTGAAACTATTTATAGATGGGGCCATGGGATAGGATTTTGGGTCAAAGGGAACATAATTTGATAGAGCTATTGACAGTCCTTCCTACTTTTCATTTAGCCTCCAAGTTGTTGGGAGTAAACAGACCTTTCCACACTATATTCTTGTCATGAAGCTTTCTGGTACCAGAAATCCAAAGCAACAGGGCTAAGTTTTCATGGAGAGAGATCTTTACATGCACACCTTAAAATAGACTTTGTCTTTGTTTCAAATATTTTGTTACAGCAAAAAAAAGAATGCAAATTAATGATATCATGATATATATTAATTTCTTAGAATTTCATAAAATTAAAAATAATAAAAACCTAAATTAACTACAAAGCATAAATGTATTTATTGCTAAGAAAATTAATGAAAACAGTGACTTACTTTCAATGTCTCTCTCTCTCTCTCTCTCTCTCTCTCTCTCTCCCTTTGTTTTATTGTAAATAATTCCATTTCTTCCTCTATCTGGGTTCTTAACATCTTAAGGTTTATATTGTACAGATTGTTCTCTGTGACTACTGTCTTCTCAACTTAAAAATTCTCACTTTTATTTTTAACATGTATTGTGACTAGAATCTTCCATTTGAAAATCTTATTTTTATGTTTAAACTATGTTAGTTTATGAGGAATCTCACTAGTTTCCTCATTTCTCATTTCTGCTTCCTTAGTTTTTTATCTAGTGGCTAAAATTTGCAAAGTCACAGTCATTTGAAGAATCATATTTGCATAGTCGCTAATTTCAGCATTTTGAAAAAAAATTTCTTGCTTTCATATCTGAAGAGAACTTGCCTGAGAACGCATATCTTGGTCAGTTAGCATGATTCTCTGTATAATGCATTAGATGTCGAATCTTCTCTTTCTGGCATTCTATTTGTTCTAAAGAACTGTGAAAGCAACTTTAGTTTTCCTTCATTGGACGTACTTTACATCTTTTTGAATGCTCCATTGATTGTTTCTTTATCCTTGAAATTCAATATCATCATAGAAATAGCATGAAATATGGGTTGAGATCTATTGCTTTTATTACTTTTTGGATATAAGACATTTTCTCTTCCAATTTTAACTCAAGTTTTGATATATTTCTTCTTTCTCATTTGCACTTATCTTTTTTATTACTGTCATGTTTCTTGTCTTGTCTGTTTGTAGACTGAATAATAATGGATCTGATTCTGTTATCTCTAATTTGACGACTTTTAGGGCCATCGCTGTATTTTCTCCTATGCCCCAAGTCTTTACCTGTTGATGAGAACCACAGATATTCCTTTATCTGTGTTTATTGGTGTAAAATGAATTATTGTAATATAAATATAAACAGTTTGACACAAGACAAATTAAAATTAAAATTAAAATCTCTGAAATTCATATCCACCAAAGGGAACTGTCAGTAGAAGCCAGTCTTGTTATTATTGAAACTTACTCTAATTAGCCATCTCATCTCCCTCTCAAGTGACTTAAGTATCTGCCCTACCCTTCTAGGGTTGAGAGAGCTTTTCTGTGAGAACAGTTGGAGCTGTATTATTCCTTTGATTTCTTTAGTTCTCTCTGCTCCATTTACAGGGCAATGCCTAAAGTTCCCATTGTCTACTAGCCTTACTACTATAACAATAAACATCTGCTTGTAAAGTAAAACTTCTTCATGATTGTGGTGTGTGGTACTAGTCTGTTATCATACACATGGCAGTAGATACATAGGTTATTGCCCAGTTTCTTCCTATTCTTTTGGAGTTATCTTCAATTCTTTTGCCTTATTTCCCAAGTAACTGCTGATCTCCAGGTTATGAATTAGTTTGAAGTTGCTTGAGTGAGTTTATATTGATGATGTGATGTGATGTGATATAATTGTATGTGACAGTTTCTGTTTAGCTTCTGCCATTCTGTGATTATGAAGTTTACTCGTGAGGCAGGATGTATACATAGCTGACTACTTCAGAAACATGTTTGTTTTGGAATAACTTTAGCTTAAAAGAGCCAAGGAATACAGTTCATCAGGTGCTTGTATATTCAGGAATCTCTTTAAGCAATGTGTAGCAAAAGCAGAACAGACAATATGTTCTGAGAAATAGTAACTAGAAACTTCCCAAGTAAAAGCTACCAAATGTCCAATACAGAGGTCAACTCTAGCAGCAAACCACTGAAGTGAGAACAGGATCCCCTTCAGAGGAAGGACTGAAAGAGTTGAAGGAGCTTGAAACCCCATGAGAACAGCAATGCCAACAAATCAGAGCTTCCAGGGACTAAACCACTACACAAAGACTATACATGGACTGACCCAGGGCTCCAACTGCATATGTAGCAGAGAATAGACTTGTTGGGGCACCAGCGGAAGGGGAAGCCCTTGGTCCTGCCAAGGTTGGACCCCCAGTCCAAGGGAATATGGAGTGGCAGTAAGGGGGATGGATGGGGGAGAATACCCATATGGGGGAGGGGGAGGGAAAGGGATGGGGGTTAAGGTACCCCTAAACCGGGGAAGGGGAAATGTAAGTAAAGAAATATATCTCATAGAAAATTTACCAAATGTTAAAGGCATGGATACTTTTAATGCAACAAAGAAACAACTAGCAGGAAACTTCCAATCACGGAAGATAGAAGATAATCGGGAAAAATATTCACTACGCAAAAAATAAAATAAAACATAGATATTGTCAATAGGAATTTTATATCCAACAATGTTATCTTAGGGGCAAAATCATGATATTCCCAGACAAATAAGATAAAAAGCTTTTAGCAGTATATTTAAAACAACAACAGCATAAAGAAAGTTAGTATGTGCAAAGTTGTAAGAAAATAACTATAGATAATAAAATAATAATTATTGTAGTGTATTGTTGGATTGTTGTCATCATCGGCTGCACAAAAATAGGACTACAAAACCTGGGAAAGTAAAAAGAGATGCCAAATAGAAATATTTCTAGATAGGACTAGTAAGCTATTATAAATTTGAAACCAGCTGTGAACCATGAAGTGTATACTATAATACCTAAAGCAAACATTAAACAATATAACCATCCTTAAAATAGAATCATTAAAATAGAATCATTTAAGAAAATTATATAATACCCTAGAAGTATTTCATGCAATACAATTAAAGGACAGCAAAAATGAACACACACACACACACACACACACACACACATATATATATATATATATATATATATATATATATATATATACAAAATAAGACTTGAGTGTTATAGAAACCCAAAGGTATCTACGGGGTCAATTATACTAATAATGTTGATTGTGAATGGGCTGAATAATCTATTAAAAGCAAGGCTGTCAAACTAGGCAATCATGCCAGGCTGTGAGTAAAATTCCATGTGAATAAAATGCTACCCCCAAGTGTCCTTCCCCTTATCATTTCTAAGATGAGTTGAATGTGAATTGTGTCTGCTAGACTCACACACCTGAACACTGGGTTCACAATTGCTGGTGTTGTATGGAATAGCATGACCCACATAGAAGGTAGCACTTCCCAGAGGAAGGGTCAGTGGCAGTATATAGCTTGGCCTGGTTTCCTGTGCACTTTGTTTCTAGACTGTGCATGTGATGTGAACAGGCAGCCTCCTGCTTCTGCCACCACAACTTCTGTGCCTGCTACAGTGTCTTTTGTGTTGGGATGGATTCTATCTCTTTGGAATTTGAAGCCAAAATAAACCACATTTTGTCTTTTGTTTATTTCATCAAGGTGTTTTTATCATGGTTACAGAAAAGAAACTAGGAGAGAGAGCAAAGCAGTTAATGAGGCTTGCTGCTGTTGCAGAGGACCTGAGTTCCATCCCAACCACGTGTTTGATATGAGTAACCATAGCTTAAAAGAATCCAGTGCACCCCTTTTGGCCTTGATGCATATCTGCATACATATGTACAGAGAGAGAGAGAGAGAGAGAGAGAGAGAGAGAGAGAGAGAGAGAGAGAGAGAGAGAGAGAGAGAGAGAGAGAAAGTGGGGGAAGAGAAGTAAAAACTAAATAAAATAAATTTAGGTGCTTCTCAGCCATTTGATATTCCTCAGTTAAGAATTCATGGTTTAGCTCTATACCCCATTTTTTCACCTAAAGAAATGTTCAACATTTCTTAGTCATCAGGAAAATGCAAATCAAAATATCTTGAGATTCCACCTCACACCAGTCAGAATTGCTAAGATCAAAAACTCAGGTGACAACAGATGCTGGCAAGGATATAGAGAACGAAGAACATGCCTCCATTGTTGGTGAGATTGCAAACTGGTGCAACCACTCTGGAAATAAATTTAGAGGTGTTTTTTTTTTTTTTTAGAAAGTTGGACATATACCCAAAAGGTATGCCAAAATAAAACAAGGACACATACTCCACTATGTTCATAACAGGCTTTTTGTAATAGCCAGAACCTGGAAAGAACCTAGATGCCCTTCAATTGAGGAATAAATACAGAAAATGTGTTATATTTACATAATGGAATACTACTCAGCTATTAAAAACAATAACTTCATGAAAATTTTTGGCAAATGGATGGAACTAGAAATATCCTGAGTGAGGTAACTCAGTCACAAAAAGACACGCATGGTATGTACTCACTGATAAGTGGATATTAGCCCAAAAGCTCGAAATATACAAAATACAATTCACAGACCAAATGAAGCTCAAGAAAAAGCAAGTCCAAAATGAGGATGCTTTGGTCTATCTTAGAAAATGAAACAAAATACTCACAGGAGGTAGAAGGTAGGAGGGACTTGGGAGGAAGAAAGGAGCAGGAGGGGAAGCGGGGTGGTATCCGGTATGAGGGGAGACTGGGATGATATACAAAGGGTCAGGAATTTGAACAGAGTGTGTAGCAATGGAGGATGGGGAACTGGGGTAGACACTAGCAATTCTCAGATGCCAAGAAAGCAAGAGGCCCCCAGGACACAACAGGGATTAGATTAGCTGAAATGCCCAGAGAAGGGGAGGGAGAACCTGTAGAGACAATAACCAGAGGTTAAGCAAGACCCCTGGTTGGGAATGGAGTCACTCACCCTTCTCAAAATTTTAACCCAGAATTGTTACTATCTAAAGGAAATATAGGGACAGAGAGTGGAGCAGAGACAGAAGGAAAGGCCATCCAGAAACTGCCCCACCAGGGGATCCATCCCATATGCAGCCACCAAACCCATTCACTATTGCTGATGCCAAGAAATGCTTGCTGACAGGAGCCAGACATGGGTGCCTCCTGAGAGGCTCTGCCAGAGCCCAACTGATACAGATGAGGGTGCTTGCAGCCAACCATCAAACTGAGTACGGGGACCCCAGTGGAGGAGTTAGAGAATGGAGTTATGAGCTGAAAGGGTTCGCAACCCCTAGGAAGAACAACAACATCAAGCAACCAGAGCCCTGAGAGTTCCTAGGAATTTAGCCACCAACCAAAGAGTACACATGGTGGGACCAATGGCTCCAACCAAATATGTAGCAGAGGATGGCATTGTCTGACATCAATAGGAGGAGAAGTCTTTGGTCCTGTGAAAACTAAATTCCCCATTGTAGGGGAATGCCAAGGTGGTGAGGTGGGAGTGGGTAGACGGGAGGGGGAGCACCCTCATAGAAGCAGGGGGAGGGGAATGGGAGGGGGTGGGAATTGGGAAAGGGGATAACATTTGAAATGTAAATACATAAAAATATCCAATAAATTTCATTAGATAAAAGTTATAAAAATGCTTAAAAATTATGAACCACTTTTAAGGAAGCTTAAAATATGGCTCATTTTCTAACTTTCATAGCAACAGTTCATTAGAGATTAAAATTCTGGAATTTCTCGCAGTTTAAATATTGTGCCACACAAATGGTTCTACAGCCTGGGTATGGATTCCTGGGTCGATGTCATTCTTAATGCTCATTCTATCTCACTTTTATCCTTTATCATGTGTGCTTTTATCTAGAGTTCAGTGATCACAGCCAGTTACTTCCTCTGCATGAACCTTGTATAGTTTCTGGAGCTCTAAAATTGTGTTGACAGCTTTCTAGAAAATTTGACAATAGACAATAAAACTTCTGGCTCTGAAATTGAATCAGATGGTGTTTGGTCATTTTTTGTTTTCAGATGTAGTAGCTTTAACATTACACTGCTTATTTACTAGATTTTCTTGAGGATATGGGCTCCCAAATTCTGTATTTTCAAAGACAAAATCCTCAGGCCAAATTACAAAGTTATATTTTATGAATCCAATTTGGTGTCACAGGACTTTCGTCAAGAATAGCCTACCTACCTTATCAAGAGCTCTTAGGGACCTTCATCATCATGTGAGCATTTATAAAATTATAAATTCTTTTAATTCTAAGACATTATCATCTAATGGCTTAAATGGTCAGGCAAGCACAAGAACAATTCTATATTTTAATGTATTGTCATAATAATAATATACTCAAGCCATAAAGTGGAAATACTGTCACTTGATTTAGAGAACTCTGGTTTCATGTTCATTAACTAAGCATATTTTATAAAGTAGAATTTAAAAATGCCACCAAGTGAGAAAGTTCCAGAACATTTTAAAATCTCATATTTCTTGTTCTTAAAAAATATGTAAGTTTGAAGAGATAGCTCATCAGGTGAAAGTTCGTGTTGCACACATTTTATGACTTGACATTAATATCATGCTCTCAATGTGGAAGGAGAGAGCTCACTCCTTGGGGTTGTCTTCGGTCAGTCACATACGTGCCATTCCACAAATGCCTTCCCCCCAACAATAACAAGGGGGTTTACCTTGAAGGCAGGGTATGGTTCCTTGCACTTATAATCTTAACACTTGACATGTTAAGGCTGGAGGATTAGTCTGACTCCAGGCTGGATAGCATAAAGCATAAGCCCTTGTCTCAAAATAAATAAATGAATAATTAAAACAAAAAAAGGTTTATCTTGTTTTGGCTTCATTGGTGGGAAAGAAAATAATAATAATAATAATAATAATAATAATAATAATAATAATAATAATAATAAACAACAATGGCATGAACTAAGTCAGTAGATTTAAAAAAATTTATTGGATTTTTTTTGTTTCATATGTTATTCCCTTTCCTGGTTTCCCAGAGAAAAGCCCCCTATCACATTCCCCTCCCCTTTTCTGCAAGCCTGTACCTTTCCCCATATTTCCTCCTTTCCCCCCACAACATTCCCCTATACTGGGGGCTCCAGCCAAGACAGGACCAAGGGCTTCTCCTCCCATTGGTGCCCAAGAAGGCCATCCTCTGCTGCACATGCAGCTGGAGCCATGAGTCATACCCATGTATAGCCTTTGGGTAGTGGTTTAGTACCTGAGAGCTCTGGTTTAGTGGCATTGTTGTTCTTATGGGGTTGCAAGCTCCTTCAGCTCTTTCAATCCATTCTATAATTCTTCCAACGGGGATCCCATTCTCAGTTCAATAATTTGCTGCTAGCATTCGCCTTTGTATTTGTCATGCTCTAGCTGTGCCTCTCAGGAGACAGCTATATCAGACTCCTGTCAGCATACACTTCTTAGCTTCAACAATCTTATATAGTTTTGGTGGCTGTATATATATATTGGCTGTATAACCATGTGGGGCAGGCACTGAATAGCCATACCTTCAGTCTCTGCTACAAACTTTGCCTCCATATTCCCTCCTATGAATATATTTGTTCCCCCTTTTAAGAAGGACTGAAGCATCTGCGCTTCTTGAGTTTCATGTGGTCTGTGGATTGTATGTTGGGTAATTCGAGCTTTTTGGTTAATATCTACTTGATTAGAGTCAAACCGATGTATTATATGTTATTTGGGACTATTGTGAAGGGTGTCATTTTCCTAATTTCTTTCTCACTCTGTTTATTCTTCGAGTAGAGGAAGGCTACTGATTTGTTTGAGTTAATTTTATACCCAGCCACTTTGCTGAAGTTGTTTATCAGCTTTAGTAGTTCTCTGCTGGAACTTTTGGGTCACTTAAGTACACTATCATATCATCTGCAAATAGTGATATTTTGACTTCTTCCTTTCCAATTTGTATCCCTTTGACATCCTTTAATTGTCTGAATGCTCTGGCTAAGACTTCAAGTACTCTATTGAATAAGCAGGGATAGAGTGGGCAGCCTTGTCTAGTCCCTAATTTAGGTGGGATTGCTTCAAGTTTCTCTCCATTTAGTTTAATGTTAGCAACTGGTTTGCTGTATATGGCTTTTACTATGTTTAGGTATGGGCCTTGAATTCCTATTCTTTCCAGGACTTTTATCATGAAGGAGTGTTGAACTTTGCCAAATGCTTTCTCAGTATCTAATGAAATGATCATGTGGCTTTTTTTCTTTGCGTTTGTTTATATAGTGGATTACATTGATGGATTTTCATATATTGAACCATCTGTGCACACCTGGGATGAAGCCTACTTGATCATTATGGGTGATCGTTTTGATGTGTTCTTGGATTCAGTTTGCAAGAATTTTATTGAGTAATTTTACGCTGATATTCATAATGGAAATTTGTCTGAAATTCTCTTTCTTTGTTGGGTCTTTGTGTGTTTCTGTATAAGCATAATTGTGGCTTCATAGAAAGAATTGGTTAGTGTTCCATCTGTTTCTATTTTGTGGAATAGTTTGGACAGTATTGGTATCAAGTCTTCTATGTAGGTTTGATAGAATTCTGTACTTAACCCATCTGGTCCTGGGCTTTTTTTAATTTGGGAGACTTTTAATAATTTCTTCTATTTCTTTAGGCATTATTGGGTTATTCAGATGGTTTATCTAATCCTTATTTAACTTTGGTACCTGGTATTTGTCTAGAAAATTGTCCATTTCTTCCAGATTTTCTAGTTTTGTTGAATATAGACTTTTGTAGTAGTATCTGGTGATTTTTAAAATTTCTTCAGATTCTGTTATGTCTCCCTTTTCACTTCTGATTTTTTAAATTTGGATACATTCTCTGTGCCCTTTGGTTAGTCTGGCTAAGGGTTTATCTATCTTGTTTTTCTCAAAGAACCAGCCCCTAGTTTTGATGATTCTTTTTTTTAGTTTTCTATTTTTGTTTGTTTGTTTCTACTTGGTTGATTTCAGCCCTGAGTTTGATTATTTCCTGCACTCCTTTTGGGTGTATTTGTTTCTTTTGCCATCCAGCTGCTAATGTATGCTCTCTCTTGATTTTTTTTGGAGGCACTCATAGCTATGAATTTACCTCTTAGTACTGCTTTCAATGTGTTCCATAAGTTTGAGTATGTTCTGTATTCATTTTCATTAAATTCTAAAAGTCTTTAATTTATTTCTCTATTTTTTCCTTGACCAAGCTATCACTGAGTAGATTGTTCCTCAACTTCCATGTATATGTGGGCTTTCTGTCGTTTTTGTTGTTATTGAAGACCAGACTTAGTCCATGGTGATCTGATCGGATGCATGGGATTATTTCTATCTTCCTGTATCTGATGAGGCCCATTTTGTGGTCAATTATATGGTCAATTTTGGAGAAGGTACCATGAAGTGTGGAGAAGAAGGTGTATCCTTTTGTTTTAAGATGAAATGTTCTATAAATATCTGCTAAGTCCATTTGGTTCATAACTTCTGTTAGTTTCTCTATGTCTCTGTTTAATTTCTGTTTCCATGATCTGTCCATTGATGAGAGTGGGGTGTTGAAATCTCCCACTATTATTGTGTGAGGTGCAATGTGTGCTTTGAGCTTCAGTAAAGTTTCTTTTATGAATGTAGGTGCCCCTGTATTTGGAGCATAGATATTTCATATTGAGAATTCATCTTGGTAGATTTTCATTTGATGAATATGAAGTGTCCTTCCTTATGTTTTTAGATAACTTTTGGTTGAAAGTTGATTTTATTTGATATTTGAATGACTACTCTAGCTTATTTCTTCAGACTATTTGCTTGCCAACTTGTTTTCCAGCCTTTTACTCTGAGGTAGTGTCTGTCTTTGTTTCTGAGGTGTGTTTCCTGTATGCAGCAAAATGCTGGGTCCTCTCTATGTATTCAGTCTGTTAGTCCATTTTTTTAATTGGGGAATTGAGTCCATTGATGTTAAGAGATATTAAGTAATACTGATTGTTGCTTCCTGTTATTTTTGTTGTTAAAGGTAGAATTATGTTGTGTGTCTCTCTTCTTTTGGTTTCGCTGCAAAGAGATTACTTTCTTGCTTTTTTTAGGGTGTAGTTCCCCTCCTTTTCTTGGAGTTTTCCATCTTTTATCCTTTGTAAGGCTAGATTTGTAGAAAAATATTGTATAAATTTGGTTTTATCATAGAATTTCTTGGTTTCTCCATGTATGTTAATTGAGAGTTTTGCTGGATATAGTAGCCTGTGCTGGCATTTGTGTTCTCTTAGAGTCTGTATGACATCTGCCCAGGATCTTCCAGCTTTCATAGTCTCTGGTGAGAAGTCTGGTGTAATTCTTATAGGTCTGTCTTTATATGTTACTTGACATTTTTCCTTTACTGCTTTTAATATTCTTTCTTTCTTTGTGCTTTTGGTGTTTTGACTATTATGTGACAGGAGGAATTTCTTTTCTGGTCCAATGTATTTGGAGTTGTGTATTCTTCTTGTATGTTCATGGGCATCACTTTCTTTAGGTTAGGAAAGTTTTCTTCCCTTTAGGTTGGGAGTCTTCACTCTCTTCTATACCTATTATCCTTAGGTTTGATCTCATTGTGTCCTGGATTTCCTGGCTAGGAACTTTTTGCATTTTACATTATCTTTGATGGTTGTGTCGATGTTTTCTATGTTATCTTCTGCCCCTGAGATTCTCTCTTCTATCTCTTGTATTCTGTTCATTATGCTTGCATGTATGACTCCTGATCTCTTCCCTAGGTTCTAGAGTTTTCTCCCTTTGTGCTTTCTTTATTGTTTCTATTTCCACTTTTAAATTCTGGATGGTTTTGTTCAATTCCTTCACCTGTTTAGTTGTGTTTTCCCGTAATTCTTTTAGGGATTCTTTAAGGGATTTTTGTGTTTCTTCTTTAAGGGCTTCTATTTGTTTACTTATGTTGTCTTGTATTTCTTAAAGGAAGTTATTTATGTCCTTCTTAAAGTCCTCCATCATCATCATAAAATGTGATTTTAAATACAAATCTTGCTTTTCTGGTGTGTTTGGATATCCAGTATTTGCTTTGGTGGGAGGGCTGGGCTTTGATGATGCCAAATAGTCTTGGTTTCTGTTGCTTAGGTTCCTATGCTTGCCTCTTGCCATCAGGTTGGTTGTCTCTGGTGTTGGCTTGTCTTGCTGTTTCTGACAGTGGCTTGACCCTCCTGTAGGTCTGTGTGTCAGTACTCCTGCTGACCTGCTTTGTTTCTGCCAGATCTGGGAACAGAGAGCTACTTCTGGGTTTGTGTGAGCTGAAGCCTCCAGGTGGGTTGCTTGGCACAGAAGAGTTGGTCTTACTTCTGCTCTCAGGTGTGTAGGTGCTCTTGTGACTGGCTCTCAGCTCTCGAGGCAGGGAGAATCCCACACTTCTGGGCGTTCAACTCTCTCCCCCATGGGATTTGGGTGCAGGGAGCTGTGGGACCAGATCAGTTCAGTTCTGTGTACAGGCAGAAACTGGCAGGTTCCTGCCACTGACTGACCTTATATTCCTGTGTTCAGAGGCAACATGCAGTTTACTTTTGGATCAGGAATGTGAGGTGAATTGGGCAGAAGTGGCGGTCTCCCCTGAAGTCTCAGGATTTTCTGCACTTCTGGGAGTTCAGCTCTCTCCCCCATGGGATTTGGGTGCAGTGCTTATAAAAAATGTAATAGTACTATTAGCTGTTAAAAGCACTTAGTGCTCTTACAGAGTACCCAGGTTCAGTCCCCAGCATTCACATAGTGATTCTCTCAATGATTTACAACTTCAATTACAGGAGATCTGGTGCCTTCTTTCAGCTTCTATGGGCACCAAGTACACTTACAAAGAGCTCTTAAATTTACATACTTCAAAGGACTCTGATTATCTTTCTGTTTCTATAGGTCACAACTTAATTTGGTTCTACTTCTCAGGGTTCCAACCAAACTTCAAAGTGTCAGACAGGTCTCTGGAGAGCACAATGGGTACGAGTTGTGTTCATAAGCCTTGTTTTTGATAGAATTGAAATCACTGGAAAGCCGAGACTGTACACTTCTATTCTACCTTAATATTGTTTGCCTCATTTGTTTACTACTTGCCCCCATCAAAAAGACAGCTCAGTGCAATGTAGCTGGCTTACACACACACACACACACACACACACACACACACACACACACTGAAAATTCAGAAATGTTTTCACACCTGAAGTGGGAGGGGCAGAATTTATGCTCATCTTCATCTACACAGAAATTTGGGGCTAACTGTACATGTGACCCTGTTTCAAAATAAACAAACGAACAAACAAACAAACAGAAAATAAAATGTATATTTATAACCAAAATAGTTCTTATATCTTTTCGACAAATTTTGCACTTATTTATGTATGTGTAGGTATGCTTGTGTGACATGTACACATCATAGCACTCCCATAGATGTCAGGAGAAGTTTGTGAGAGTTGCTTCTGCCCTTTCATCAGGTAAGTTCTGGTAATTGAACTGAGGTCATCAGACTTAATGACAAGTGTCTTTAACTGCTGAGTCTTCTTGCCAGGCCAAAGCACATACAGATGACAAGTGCTACGTTTATGATAATCTTTCAGTGTCTTATGTTATTTTGAGAGAATTTAAAACTGTTCATAACATTTGCTTTTCTCCAGAATCAGTTTTATCCATTATTCCCCCTTTAAAAGTCTTTATTTAGCATATGAAACTTCTATGGTTATTATAGATTTATGAATGTTTGGGAGAGGAAAGAGTTGACTAACCATGGAATGGTATCTTAGCATCCCTGTGTGTTTCGCAGTAACCAGTCTCTGAGATGTATTTGGTGACTTTACAGTATAGAAACTCACATCACTGACTGATAGGGATCTAATCTTGAATCATCAAGCACAGAAGGCAAGCTGCTATGAATTGCACATTGAATAGCAATAGAAACCATGGAGTGAGCATCTGTGAACAGTTGATAACCAACAGCAAGGATCTACAGAAACTGCCTTGAAAACAGGGCACATTTTGAAAAGTGAGATTTATTTTTTTCCTGAATTTCTCTCAAGTGATTGCTATTGCAAGAAGATGAAATTCTTTCCAAAGTGCCTCCATAATCATGCCTCATTTTCTACAAGAGACATATATAGCAAAAAAAGAAAGCCATATTTTCAGGAAAATAGAACATTATCTGCATAATTTGTAAAGCTACATCTAATACTATGATAGAAACATCCAGAATCTTTCAGCTGGATGGTAGTGTTAGACTTCTAAACCATTTGACTTTCAAGAAATGCTTTCAAGAACAGAAATTAGGGCTTGCGTGGGCTCACAGAGACTGAAGGGGCAAGCCTGGGACCTACATGGGTCTAAACCAGGTACTTTGTTCTGACTTTTAGCTTCATGCTTCTGAGAAATGCCAAGATCAAGTGCATCTTTCACTCTTTTTGCTTACTCTCAAGACCATCCTGGTCACCTTGTAAAACCTCGATATGAGGACTTTCACCCTGTCTTATTGTATCTTGTTTGGTTGTCATCTTTTGGAGCCTGCTCTTTTCCAAAATGGAGAAGTTGATCTTGGAGAGAGGGGAGGGGCAGAGAATTCAGGCAGGAAGGATGGGGAACTCTGGTTGGAATAGATTGTATTAGAGACAACTAAAAGAACAGAAATTTCTTGTACAGGATTTCTAGGGTGGTCTTACCTCCTCAAGAGCTATCTGTATTTTCCCTGCATAGACCTACTATATTCTCTTACTGCATTCTTGACATCTACTTTCTTCTGATCCAATGTAATATTTTATTCTACTTGTGTCTTTAAAGTTCCACTATTTAGTCCAAATCACTATTAGAACTATTGATTGTGTGGATGCTTCTGTCACAGTGGGTATATGGCTCAGTGAGTATTGCCTCACCTTCAAACCATGTCTTGCTTTCTTATTCTCACTTTCCAAGCTGTGACTGCCCACTCCATCATTCACATGCCATCAAAGGCTCCAGATTAACTTTCTGCAAGAGTCTCTATGCTCATTGCAAGTCCTTCCATCTGTGCTGCAGTGAAAATGTTCTGCCCAGCTTAAAATCACTGCCATCCATCTACTCCTCCACATACTTGCAAAGCTTCTTAAAACTGTCCTGCACTTACCTTCAGGAACCTGATCCAAACAGTAAAACTTGCTACATGTTTTTAAAGTTTCATTTTTTTAATTTTGTGTGTATATGTATGTTTGATTGAGTTCAGATGCTTCATATGCAAGAATCATGGAAGAGAATGGACTCAGAGCCACAGAGAAGTGGAATTACATAGGCCTCTTACCAGGCATGTGTGTTCTAGAAACCAATTCAGATCCCGTGGAAGAGCAGTAAGCACCTTTGAAAAGTATGTCTATTGATATTTCAACTGCATGTATATCTGTGTCATGTGAGTACCTGATGATTATGGAGGCAAGATAAGGATGTTGGACCACTATAAAGTGGGGTTACTACAGTTATAAGTCACCATGTTGATCCTGGGGATTGAATTCTCATCCTCTGGGAAACCAGCACTTAGCTACTGAGAGATCTCTCCAGATCCTTTCAGTATTAACTTGGGTAGTGATATTTTTTCTTGCTCTTTGAGATCTCTTTACTCAAAGTCTACTAAAATTTGAGTTACTTGTTGTTCCATTCATTTACAAAATATAAATCCATTTTAGGGCAGGCTTTGAAGAATTATTTTTGAACAATCATCTTCTAAGACCTTGTATTCCTAATACTTGAAGAAAGGGATATCCTAGTACCCTTGCCAGTCTCTGGGTTCCTCATTTCTTGCACCATATTAAGCTGTATAAAAAAGTAATTTGATTTTTATATATTCTAATTTTTATAGCATTTATAACTATGTTTTATTGTTCCCAGATTCTTACAATGACTACATATTATATTTAATTGTTCTTGAACACTAAACAGTTTTGCTTCTTTTTAATCTTAGACAGTAGAATCTGTAGAACTAATCAATACAGTAAATGGCTCACCTGGTTAGCAAGCAATGAGAGATAAAAGGCTAAAATAAAAACTGTTTAGAAGAGATAGTGAAGCATGAATAACCATGCCATAGTCAAGGTTAATAAAGAGATATACTTCCCAGAAGTACCTGTTAAATAAGAAAAGCATTGTAACGGGCAGCAGGATAAATAATATTATGCATCTATGTGATGCAGACTCAGTTATGGTCTGTAATCACAGACTCCTGTATTTTTTCATAATAAAAAGAAAATACTTTGGTACTAAAAATATGTCTTTCCCATTACACATTCTCTTTGACACCATTGACTTTGTAACTCCTTAGTAACAGAAGAGAAATGAGATAGATCATGAGTTATTTTTATGATGCTTGAACTTGAGATCTTGAAAACCCTAACCAAAAGATAAAGTAAATGAATTTATTAAGAAGCAAAATTCTATTGAGTAGTACACATATGTGCAACTATTACTTATTCTTTCTACTGATATCTTTTTATTATATTATGGAATTCTCAAGGTTTTCCAGAAAAAAAAGAGTATACTAATACTATGGGTATGTGTGAGTGTGTGTAGAAACTATTTTAATGAATTTGTTCACATACTTGTAGAAGTTAGGCACTACAAAATCTTTAGGGTTGGCTGGGTATAAAATACTCCCCCAAAGGAGCTAATATTATCCTTCAAATGCTCATGAGTGTTAGACTGAAAATACAAGAAAGACCTGAAGTGATGTTGTAGTTCAAGTCTGAAAACTGTCAGGTTGGAGCCCTAAGAAAAGATAGTAACATATTAAAAATACAATAGCTGATGTTAGAATCATGCTTGCTGAGGTTGGTTTGTCTTTGCTGCTTAATTCAAGATTTCAGCCAATAGGATAATGTTCACGCATATCATAAAATGTAGCCAAGTTTACTCAAAGTTTACCCCACTGATTAAAATATTATTTACAACCAGAACACTTTCACAGAAACATACATGGTAATGTTTGGCCGTGTAATCTGGGTTCCCTGATCCTTTCAATTTGATATAGAATCTTAATATGCACAATAAAATACTATTCAGTACATAAACAAGAGGATAATATTATAGTTAATGGCAACATGAATAACCAGAAGACATTGTGCTAAATAAACTAAACATGGCCCAGAAAGAGAAGCTCTAAAAGAATCTGAACTCAGAGAGAGTAGAATAGGTGTTATCAGGGGTCCATGGAAAAATGGTACAAGGGTTTGGGGAAATTTTGTTCAAAGGATACATTATAGTCAAATGTGAAGAATATATTAAAAAATCTATTGTATATAATAGTGGTGACAGTTTATGGTAATATATTCTGTGTTTAAAAATGTTAACCTTTGATGCATGACTTTCTCATTTTAAAGGTCATTTTAACAAAATTTTAATAAATACATGTGATAGTTTGTATATGTTCGGCCTAGAGAATGGCACTATTAAAGGGTGTGGTTCTGTTGGAGTAGGTGTGGCCTATTGGAATGTGTCACTGTGGGTGCAGGTTTTGTCCTAGCTTCCTGGAAGCCAGTATTCTGCTAGCAGCCTTCAGAAGAAGATGTAGAACTCTCAGCTCCTGTTGCACCATTCCTGCCTGGATACTGCCATTCTCCTGCCTTGATGATAATGGAGCCAGTAAACCACCCCCAGTTAAATGTTGTCCTTTATAAGATTTGCATTGGTCATGGTGCCTGCTCACATAAGTAAAACCCTAAGACAGAAGATAGTACCAGAGACTTGGGTATTGCTGTGATAGGCCTGGCTATGCTTTTATTTGGAAGAATGTAGATTTTGGGACTTTGGATTTGGAAAACCCTGGAATGTTTTAAGTGGGTTTTGATGGGTCATCCTAGTAGGGATATGGAATACTTTGTTGCTGAGGGTGATTGAACTGTGGAAGCCTGGTTCTAGAGGTTTCAGAGGTGAAGAATTTTAATATGTGTCAGACACACTGTTTTTGTGGTATTTTTATGAAAAATGTGTCTGCTTTTTGCCCTTGTCTGAAGAGTCTACCTGAGGCTAAGATAAAGAGATTTATATTAATTGCATTGACAAAGGAAGGGTCAAAAAAGCACATCAGAGACTTTGTTCTATGGTTAAGTTTTATGAAGGGCATTTTAAAAAAAGCATCGCAAGCTTATAAAGAAAAATTATAAAATATTTGGTTTCAGTATTAAAGTGATACCAGAAAGTGAAATGGAGCTGAATCCTGTATTCTAAGAGATAACAGATTAAGGGAGTGGGACTTTGGGGCAAGATCCTACCTGGCAAAGTTTAGATCCAAGCATGGTGGTACACACCTTTAATCCCAGCAGACAGATCTTTGAGCTCAAGGTTATTCTACAGAGCAGATCCAAGAGAGCCAAGCTTAGGTAGTAAAGGA
Source organism: Rattus rattus (assembly GCF_011064425.1). Lineage (NCBI taxonomy): Eukaryota > Metazoa > Chordata > Mammalia > Rodentia > Muridae > Rattus > Rattus rattus. Next base: position 113,623,515 of record NC_046159.1, read on the forward strand.
GTTGAAAAAGAGAAAGTTAGTGATATAGTCGTAGAAACAAGGGGTCATGTTCCAGCTCGTGCAAGCAGCAGAACTCGGCAGCTTCAGCCATGTGCCTCTGGCTTTAGAGTCAAAAATAAAAGGGACTACTGGGACAATTGATGCTGGTTATCCAGAACTAAGAAATTAGCAGTGATTAAGAAGAGACCAGCATCACTGAGGTGAAATCTTCTGGAAAGTGTTTTCTGAGAGCACAAAGAAGCTGTGTTGTAGAGATAGCTAAAGTTGTACCTCATGCTGCAGCTGTACTTGGTAATGTGTAAGAGTCACCCAGGTGGTACTGGTTTTGAAGACATGAAGGGTCATGAACAGCAGCTGAGGCTTGGCACTGTGAGAGGCCATAGAGGCCATTGGTGAAGGTGCAGCCTCAGTTGCAGTTGATGGTCCAGAACTGAAGAGTCATGCAAAGGATTTGAGCTTGGCTATTAGTTAACTGTAATTGTAGAGGAAGAACTCAGTGTATTGAAGATGCCAGTACCATGGGATGATCCCCAAGAACAGCAGCAGCAGTGGAGTGGATCAACCTGAGTTTAGAATGATACAGAGAGCAGAGCTGCAGAAGTCATTCCAGCCCTTTGGAGGAGCCCAGAAGATCATGTATGGATACAAGACACTGAAACAAGAAACTATAACATTGAAGTTGCCTTGGAGACCCCAAGATTTCTGAGAAGCCAGAGCCATAGGATATCTGCTGAGGAAAGCTACTAACAGGGAGTAGAACCAGCCCAGAAGAAAGAAGTTTGTTGCAGTCAACAAAGATGAAAAAGGATTTGGAGATGTAAAGACCACTTTGATAACAGACATGAAGTTTGCCCAGCTGGTTTCCTGTCCTGCTTTCTGGATTACATTTAAGTGATTGGATGAATCTCAGAAGAGACCTTAAATTTTGGACTTTTAACATTGTTGATACTGCTGTAAACTGTGAGGACTTTGGTACTTGGACTAAATGTACTTTTAAAATTATGCTATGGAAAGATATGGCCTCCATTAGACTCATGTGTTTGAACAAGCCTATAGGGACAAGGGAGTGGAATGTGATGGTTTATATATGCTCTGCCCAGGGAATATCACCATTAGAGGCTGTGGCCCTGTTGAAGTCAGTGTGGCCTATTAAAATAGGCATGCCACTGTGGACATGGACTTTATCCTAGCTTCCTGGAAGCTAATATTCTAGTATCTGTTCATAGCAGTAAAACCCTAAGACAAAAAAATAGAAGTAAAATAGGAAATCTAAACATTATAGACACTTACTGATTTTTATAAATGTGGTAAGTCATTTACTTATACTTTCAGTCTTCTGATGATGATATTATGCCCAAATTCTCTTTTTCAAACCATGTAATATTCATTTTGCTACTAGGATATCTTTTTATGTACCTATTCATTTTCTACCCAGATTAACTTATAGTGATATACAACTATATAAGCAAAAGCAATTGGTAATTGATCTAGCTAAAGTCACTTATCAGCAATAGCTACATATTCACAAGCATGAAAGTGTTGTAAGTAATTTTTAAATATCTGCCTACTTCATTGCCCAGGATGTGCCCCACTACCAACCTAGCTCCACCAAAGGCCAGGTAGTATCTTTTTGGTGAGCTAGGTTCATGCTCTGACCTCTCCTGGTTCCTTTTAATTGCATCAGGCTTAGCTCAGGATCAAGAGCAACCATCCCCCACTCTAAAGGAAATTGGGAGCTGCTGTTCACACTCCACTGGTTCGCTTTTGGATTTTCTTTTGTTTCTCCTGTCTAGCTTTTCTAAGCTGACATCAACTACAGCAGTTGCTCCCTTTCTTCTGCCCACTTTAGCTCTGCAGAAGAAAAACACTAGACAGTTTTTTTTATTTTAAAACTTTCCAGATAACAAAAATTTGGGGGGAAGAATTTTCTGCCCTGGTCTCATCAGCTAGCCCATTTCAGCCATCTGTTGGTGGCAGAGGTGGCCATTTCCAACCACCCAAGATCTTACATGGTTTGTGGCTTACCTCCCATTCCAAAGCTTGGCTGAAAAAAAAAACCCTCCTCTTTTCCTATGTCCATTCTATTCTTCCTCCTCTTGGTACCCAGAATTCCCACCTTTTCCCTTTCACCCAGAAATTAGCTTTTGCCTTCTTTATTGACACAAGAATGAATTAGGGAATCAGTACCTCCTTCTACATGAAGGAATCATTCTCATCTATCATTAGAAGTGCATTTGAATGCAGTTGATTTTCTATTCTTTTTTTTTTTTTTTTTTTTTTTTTAACTTGAGTATTTCTTATGTACATTTGGCAAACATCCCTTCCTTCCCCCCTTCCTTATGGGTGTTCCTCCCCACCCTCCCCATTGCCGCCTCCCCCCGACAGTCTAGTTCACTGGGGGTTCAGTCTTAGCAGGACCCAGGGCTTCTCCTTCCACTGGTGCTCTTACTAGGATATTCATTGCTACCTGAGGTCAGAGTCCAGGGTCAGTCCATGTATAGTCTTTAGGTAGTGGCTTAGTCCCTGAAGCTCTGGTTGCTTGGCATTGTTGTACATATGGAGTCTCAAGCCCTTCAAGCTCTTCCAGTTCATTCTCTGATTCCTTCAACGGGGTCCGCTCTCAGTTCAGTGGTTTCCTGCTGGCATTCGCCTCTGTATTTGCTGTATTCTGGCTGTGTCTCTCAGGTTCGATCTACATCCGGCTCCTGTCGGTCTGCACTTCTTTGCTTCATCCATCTTGTCTAATTGGGTGGCTCTATATGTATGGGCCACATGTGGGGCAGGCTCTGAATGGGTGTTCCTTCAGTCTCTGTTTTAAACTTTGCCTCTCTCTTCCCTGCCAAGGGTATTCTTGTTCCCCTTTTAAAGAAGGAGTAAGGCCTTCACATTTTGATCATCCGTCTTGAGTTTCATTTGTTCTAGGCCACTAGGGTAATTCAAGCATTTGGGCTAATAGCCACTTATCAGTGAGTGCATACCATGTATGTCTTTCTGTGATTGGGTTAGCTCACTCAGAATGATATTTTCCAGTTCCAACCATTTGCCTACGAATTTCATAAAGTCGTTGTTTTTGATAGCTGAGTAATATTCCATTGTGTAGATGTACCACATTTTCTGTATCCATTCCTCTGTTGAAGGGCATCTGGGTTCTTTCCAGCTTCTGGCTATTATAAATAAGGCTGCGATGAACATAGTGGAGCACGTGTCTTTTTTATATGTTGGGGCATCTTTTGGGTATATGCCCAAGAGAGGTATAGCTGGATCCTCAGGCAGTTCAATGTCCAATTTTCTGAGAAACCTCAGACTGATTTCCAGAATGGTTGTACCAGTCTGCAACCCCACCAACAATGGAGGAGTGTTCCTCTTTCTCCGCATCCTCGCCAGCATTTGCTGTCACCTGAGTTTTTGATCTTAGCCATTCTCACTGGTGTGAGGTGAAATCTCAGGGTTGTTTTTTTTTTTTTTCCCTGATGACTAAAGATGTTCAACATTTCTTTAGGTGTTTCTCAGCCATTCGGCATTCCTCAGCTGTGAATTCTTTGTTTAGCTCTGAACCCCATTTTTTAATAGGGTTATTTGTCTCCCTGCGGTCTAACTTTTTGAGTTCTTTGTATATTTTGGATATAAGGCCTCTATCTGTTGTAGGATTGGTAAAGATCTTTTCCCAATCTGTTGGTTGCCGTTTTGTCCTGACCACAGTGTCCTTTGCCTTACAGAAGCTTTGTAGTTTTATGAGATCCCATTTGTCGATTCTTGATCTTAGAGCATAAGCCATTGGTGTTTTGTTCAGGAAATTTTTTCCAGTGCCCATGTGTTCCAGATGCTTCCCTAGTTTTTCTTCTATTAGTTTGAGTGTGTCTGGTTTGATGTGGAGGTCCTTGATCCACTTGGACTTAAGCTTTGTACAGGGTGATAAGCATGGATCGATCTGCATTCTTCTACATGTTGACCTCCAGTTGAACCAGCACCATTTGCTGAAAATGCTATCTTTTTTTCCATTGGAGGATTTGGCTCCTTTGTCAAAAATCAAGTGACCATAGGTGTGTGGGTTCATTTCTGGGTCTTCAATTCTATTCCATTGGTCTATCTGTCTGTCTCTGTACCAATACCATGCAGTTTTTATCACAATTGCTCTGTAATACTGCTTGAGTTCAGGGATAGCGATTCCCCCCGAAGTCCTTTTATTGTTGAGCATAGTTTTAGCTATCCTGGGTTTTTGTTATTCAGATGAATTTGCAAATTGTTCTGTCTAACTCTTTGAAGAATTGGATTGGTATTTTGATGGGGATTGCATTGAATCTGTAGATCGCTTTTTGGCAGAATGGCCATTTTTACTATATTAATCCTGCCAATCCATGAGCATGGGAGATCTTTCCATCTTCTGAGGTCTTCTTCAATTTCTTTCTTCAGAGTCTTGAAGTTCTTGTTGTACAAATCTTTTACTTGCTTGGTTAAAGTCACACCGAGGTACTTTATATTATTTGGGTCTATTATGAAGGGTGTCGTTTCCCTAATTTCTTTCTCGGCTTGTTTCTCTTTTGTGTAGAGGAAGGCTACTGATTTATTTGAGTTAATTTTATACCCAGCCACTTTGCTGAAGTTGTTTATCAGCTTTAGTAGTTCTCTGGTGGAACTTTTGGGATCACTTAAATATACTATCATATCATCTGCAAATAGTGATATTTTGACTTCTTCTTTTCCGATCTGTATCCCCTTGACCTCCTTTTGTTGTCTGATTGCTCTGGCTAGAACTTCAAGAACTATATTGAATAAGTAGGGAGAGAGTGGGCAGCCTTGTCTAGTCCCTGATTTTAGTGGGATTGCTTCAAGTTTCTCTCCATTTAGTTTAATGTTAGCCACTGGTTTGCTGTATATGGCTTTTACTATGTTTAGGTATGGGCCTTGGATTCCTATTCTTTCAAGGACTTTTATCATGAAGGGGTGTTGAATTTTGTCAAATGCTTTCTCAGCATCTAATGAAATGATCATGTGGTTTTGTTCTTTCAGTTTGTTTATATAATGGATCACGTTGATGGTTTTTCAGATATTAAACCATCCCTGCATGCCTGGGATGAAACCTACTTGATCATGGTGGATGATTGTTTTGATGTGCTCTTGGATTGGTTTGCCAGAATTTTGTTGAGTATTTTTAAATCGATGTTAATAAGGGAAATTGGTCTGAAGTTCTCTTTCTTTGTTGGGTCTTTGTGTGGTTTAGGTATAAGAGTAATTGTGGCTTCATAGAAGGAGTTCGGTAGTGCTCCATCTGTTTCAATTTTTTGGAATAGTTTGGATAATATTGGTATGAGGTCTTCTATGAAGGTCTGATAGAATTCTGCACTAAACCCGTCTGGACCTGGGCTCTTTTTGGTTGGGAGACCTTTAATGACTGCTTCTATTTCCTTAGGAGTTATGGGGTTGTTTAACTGGTTTATCTGTTCCTGATTTAACTTCGGTACCTGGTATCTGTCTAGGAAATTGTCCATTTCCTGCAGATTTTCAAGTTTTGTTGAGTATAGGCTTTTATAGTAAGATCTGATGATATTTTGAATTTCCTCTGAATCTGTAGTTATGTCTCCCTTTTCATTTCTGATTTTGTTAATTTGGACACACTCTCTGTGTCCTCTCGTTAGTTTGGCTAGGGGTTTATCTATCTTGTTGATTTTCTCAAAGAACCAACTTTTGGTTCTGTTGATTCTTTCTATGGTCCTTTTTGTTTCTACTTGGTTGATTTAGGCTCTGAGTTTGATTATTTCCTGCCTTCTACTCCTCCTGGGTGTATTTGCTTCTTTTTGTTCTAGAGCTTTTTAGGTGTGCTGTCAAGCTGCTGACATATGCTCTTTCCTGTTTCTTTCTGCAGGCACTCAGCGCTATGAGTTTCCTCTTAGCACAGCTTTCATCGTGTCCCATAAGTTTGGGTATGTTGTACCTTCATTTTCATTAAATTCTAAAAAGTTTTTAATTTCTTTCTTTATTTCTTCCTTGACCAGGTTATCATTGAGTAGAGCATTGTTCAATTTCCACGTATATGTGGGCATTCTTCCCTTATTGTTATTGAAGACCAGCTTTAGGCCGTGGTGGTCCGATAGCACGCATGGGATTATTTCTATCTTTCTGTACCTGTTGAGGCCCGTTTTTTGACCAATTATATGGTCAATTTTGGAGAAAGTACCATGAGGAGCTGAGAAGAAGGTATATCCTTTTGCATTAGGGTGAACGTTCTATAAATATCCGTTAAGTCCATTTGGCTCATGACTTCTCTTAGTCTGTCTCGTCTCTGTTTAATTTCTGTTTCCATGATCTGTCCATTGATGAGAGTGGGGTGTTGAAGTCTCCTACTATTATTGTGTGAGGTGCAATGTGTGTTTTGAGCTTTAGTAAGGTTTCTTTTTTTACATTATGTAGGTGCCCTTGTATTTGGGGCATAGATATTTAGGATTGAGAGTTCATCTTGGTGGATTTTTCCTTTGATAAATATAAAGTGTCCTTCCTTATCTTTTTTGATGACTTTTAGTTGAAAATTGACTTTATTTGATATTAGAATGGCTACTCCAGCTTGCTTCTTCCGACCATTTGCCTGGAAAGTTGTTTTCCAGCCTTTCACTCTGAGGTAGTGTCTGTCTTTGTCTCTGAGGTGTGTTTCCTGTAGGCAGCAGAATGCAGGGTCCTCGTTGCGTATCCAGTTTGTTAATCTATGTCTTTTTATTGGGGAGTTGAGGCCATTGATGTTGAGAGATATTAAGGAATAGTGATTATTGCTTCCTGTTATATTCATACGTGGATGTGTTATGTTTGTGTGCTTTTTCTTCTCTTTGTTTTGTTGCCAAACGATTAGTTTCTTGCCTCTTCTTGGGTATAGCTTGCCTCCTTATGTTGGGCTTTACCATTTATTATCCTTTGTAGTGCTGGATTTGTAGAAAGATATTGTGTAAATTTGGTTTTGTCATGGAATATCTTGGTTTCTCCATCTATGTTAATTGAGAGTTTTGCAGGATACAGTAGCCTGGGCTGGCATTTGTGTTCTCTTAGGGTCTGTATGACATCAGTCCAGGATCTTCTGGCCTTCATAGTTTCTGGCGAAAAGTCTGGTGTGATTCTGATAGGTCTGCCTTTATATGTTACTTGACCTTTTTCCTTACTGCTTTTAATATTCTTTCCTTATTTTGTGCGTTTGGTGTTTTGACTATTATGTGACGGGAGGTGTTTCTTTTCTGGTCGAATCTATTTGGAGTTCTGTAGGCTTCTTGTATGCCTATGGGTATCTCTTTTTTTAGGTTAGGGAAGTTTTCTTCTATGATTTTGTTGAAGATATGTACTGGTCCTTTGAGCTGGGAGTCTTCACTCTCTTCTATACCTATTATCCTTAGGTTTGATCTTCTCATTGAGTCCTGGATTTCCTGTATGTTTTGGACCAGTAGCTTTTTCCGCTTTACATTATCTTTGACAGTTGAGTCAATGATTTCTATGGAATCTTCTGCTCCTGAGATTCTCTCTTCCATCTCTTGTATTCTGTTGGTAAAGCTTGTATCTACAGCTCCTTGTCTCTTCTTTTGGTTTTCTATATCCAGGGTTGTTTCCATGTGTTCTTTCTTGATTGCTTCTATTTCCATTTTTAATTCCTTCCACTGTTTGATTGTGTTTTCCTTTAATTCTTTCAGGGATTTTTGTGTCTCCACTCTATGGGCTTCTACTTGTTTATTTATGTTTTCCTGGAATTCTTTCATGCATTTTTGCGATTCCTCTCTGTAGGCTTCTACTTGTTCTCTAAGGGAGTTCATCATGTCTTTCTTGAAGTTCTCCAGCATCATGATCAAATATGATTTTGAATCTAGATCTTGCTTTTCTGGTGTGTTTGGATATTCCATGTTTGTTTTGATGGGAGAGTTGGGCTCCGATGGTGCCATGTAGTCTTGGTTTCTGTTGCTTGGGTTCCTGCGCTTGCCTCTCGCCATCAAATTATCTCTAGTGTTACTTTGTTCTGCTATTTCTGACAGTGGCTAAACTGTCCTATAGGCCTGTGTGTCAGGAGTGCTGTAGACCTGTTTTCCTCTCTTTCAGTCAGTTATGGGGACAGAGTGTTCTGCTTTCGGGCGTGTAGTTTTCCTTTCTACAGGTCTTCAGCTGTTCCTGTGGACCTGTGCCTTGAGTTCACCAGGCAAGTCACTTGCAGCAGATAAGTTAGTCTTACCTGTGGCCCCGAGGCTCGAGTTCGCTCGCGAGGTTCTGCCCACGGGCTCTCCGGGGTGGCAGCGACCAGGAAGATCTGTGCCGCCTCTTCCGGGAGCCTCCGTGCACCAGGGTTCCAGATGGCCTCCGGTGTTTTCCTCTGGAATCAGTAATGTGTGCAGAGAGCAGTCTCTTCTGGTTTCGCAGGCGTGTCTGCCTCTCTGAAGGTTTAGCTCTCCCTCCCACGGGATTTGGGTGCAGAGAACTGTTTTTCCGGTCTGTTTCCTTCAGGTTCTGGCGGTGTCTCAGGCAGGGCTCCTGCTGCTCCTGGGCCCTCCCCCACAGGAACCCAGAGGCCTTGTACAGTTTCCTCTTGGGTCAGGGATGTGGGCAGGGGTGGGCAGTGTTGCTGGTCTCTTCCACTCTGCAGCCTCAGGAGTGCCCACCTGACCACGTGGTAAGGTATCTCTCCCACGGGTTCTGGGAGCAGAGAGCTGCTGGGGGCCGGGATCCGCGGGTGTGGGACTTCCGGTAAACACAGGACGTGCCTGGTCCTAGAGGGATTCTGCCTCTGTTGTCCCGATTCCACCAGGCAAGTCACTTGCAGCAGATAAGTTAGTCTTACCTGTGGCCCCGAGGCTCGAGTTCGCTCGCGGGGTTCTGCCCACGGGCTTTCCGCGGTGGCAGCGACCGGGAAGATCTGCGCCGCCTCTTCCGGGAGCCTCCGTGCACCAGGGTTCCAGATGGCCTCCGGTGTTTTCCTCCGGTCTGTTTCCTTCAGGATCCGGCGGTGTCTCAGGCAGGGCTCCTGCTGCTCCTGTGGCCCCGAGGCTCGAGTTCGCTCGCGGGGTTCTGCCCACGGGCTCTCCGCGGTGGCAGCGACCGGGAAGTAGTTGGTTGTTTTCTAAAGCGTTTCGGTAACTAAAGACTTCAGCATTTAGGAAAAGAAAATAGAAAAATTATTGCAAAACGGTCCAAGTTATTTCTTGGGGTAATTTAATCCCCAAGATCAGGAAATGGAGAGTAGCAACACTGAAGAGGAGCCAAGCCTGGTGAGTGTGCTTGGGACTAATTGTCTGCTTAATTCCTCGGTTTCACTCACCAACATCTCGCAGTTGATTTTCTAATAGTTGATCTCTGTCATTCTTAATTTATTAGTTAATTTGCCTTGAAAATTAAGGTTCTGATGGTAATAAACTTGGTATCATTCAGTGTAGAATGTGCCTTTAAGACAGAGATAACTGGAGGATTTAGGACCTGATTCACACTTGTACTGTATTCTCTAATGAACCCAACCAGCTAAGGTCATTACCTAAATCATTACCTATAATCATTAGCTAAACTAAGGATTATTTGCAAAACTAAGAGTCTTGCGATGACTTATTCACTAGAACACCAATGGTAAATTGAGAAATTATGTTAAAAAGACCCTATCTTGCTTTGCTTTCTCATTACAGACATGATTATTATATGAAAAGTTGATGGATTGTTTAGCTTTTTTATATTAAGAAGGGAAAAAGTATTAGTTTGTCTAAAGTTCACTGTTACTAACTGATCTACCACCTTACTTTTTAAACCATGCAAACACATACTAGGCTGAAATCATCATAAGTAGGATTAAAATATTAACTTGTATTTTTCCCAGAGGGCTGCAGCACTGCTGAAGATTTGTGCAGTACTGCAAATACCTGGCTGTAGATACCTCTAAGACTCAGCACCATGAGTATAGGCTTGGACTATCATCTTCAGAAATAATTCATCTTTCTAGAAAAAATGAACTTGAGCCAGTTTGAGTGGTAGCATTTCCTAAAGCAGGTTACAAAAATGAGACAGATCAGTAAGATATTATAAAAATGACTTTATACTATTTCCTGAACCCCAAATAATCATTGTAGTTTATGAAGTGTCCCCTATAAATGTGGGATTTAAGACCTCTACTGGGACCCCTTGAATGAGACTCACAGAGGTGGTGATGCAAAACAAGAAGAGTTTTATTATTCCAGCACGCTGGGGCCACCATGCTTCAAGTGGGAGATGACCCTGATCAGACTCTAACACAGAGTTATATCCCTTTGAAAGGGACAGATTTCCAACAAGGGCAGAATTCAAAGAACAGTAACTTGGCAGGGTACTATTGATGGAGCAAAGTGACCTTCAAACTGACTCATGGTCAGTGAACACTCTGGGACTTTCCAAGGGGATTGGTTGGGAGACACAGATGACTTTGTTTGTCAACTTGGCTTGTAGTTGTTTCAGGAACTAAACTAGCTCTACCTTTCCTGGAAGGGAGGGGTCTTTGTGCTCAGAGATTTGTGGTGGAATTTTCCCACTGGCTTTAGATTGACTCCAACTCTGGCTCTTTCTCCAGCTCTTTCATTAACTCTTTAAAAACAAATACACACATTTTAATTTTGAGAAATCCTGGCTTCTGTCATTATACAATTGCTTTCGTTAGCATTAAATAACAACAAAACCCTATATATTATTTTGTAGGATTAATGAAGACAGTCTTCCTTAAAAATGGTTATATTGAGCTCATTTATCAAAGTGCCATAGCATTCCAACCGTGCACCTAAGATTGACTTATCCAGATGGAAATAGTTTAACTAAAACTGATTCCCAAAGAATAAATATTTGTGTTAAGAGCATACCATATGTTGTATGTTCTCAGAAAATTTATTATCACAGATTCTGTAGATCTTTGCAACTTACTCATTTATGATAAAGTATTATTGTACTACAGTAATCTTAGCAAGATCAGCAAAATGACAAGCATACTCAGAGCAATATTTATTATATTTGATCCATCAGAATTATCCCATTTATGCTGAATGTTGCTTCTTTCAGCTTGGAATTTTTTTCAGAATCTTACGCTGATAATAGACACAGGTTCACAAGTCCTCTCAGAGTCCATAATCTAAGAAGATATTCTCTTGCTTTTTAATATGTACGTATAATGCTTTACAGATATAATAAATAAATCTTGAAATATTTATGTGTCCAAATGTTTGTTATGTCATTTTAAAGAATCACAAGATTAATGAGAGAGGAAAAGTCACATTATATTTCCTGTGGGTGGGCAGGTTGAACACTGGGAGGTTTCCTGTAGTCTAATGGATGGCCTCACACCCATGCACATGTAGTCCATGTAGTCAATATAAATTGAACCTGGTGGGTTAAAAATAAATGAGCAAATAAATAAATAGGTGAACATTAAGTTGTATTGAAGCATTTCAGGTAGGCTTGAAAGGGAGAATAGAGGATACAAAATAGTGAGAGTTATTGTTGATATGTATTAATTTTCATATATAAAATATTATCATCAAAATGAAATGTCAAAATAAAATACTGCATAAATTGCTGGCTAAGAAAAATTGTTTAATTTCTTATGATAAAGGAATATCCTGAAACATGAGAAAGTATTGAACAATCTGTATATATGCAGTTCACAAATATAGGTCTTTCTTTCACTACAAGTCTGTTAGCAATTCTTTTTCCTATTTGTTCATTCAACACATATTAAATTTGAACCTTCTTTATGTCATACCCTGAAAGAAATTCCTAATATGTGAAAAAGAAAGAAGATATTTCAAATCTGAGTCTTATATTTGTGGGAGAGAATCTAAAAAGGATCAAATCTCAGAGTAGTTAGTATTATGCTAGAAGTTTTTTAAGAGAGTAATAGTGACATCAACTAGTCTAGTATAAATATATTCAAGCTTCATACACACACACACACACACACACACACACACACACACACACACACACACACACACACACACACACACATTGACTTGAACCAAATATGAACTTCATCTAGCAAGCACAGGAAGGGTTAGGAGTAGGGGGAGGAGCCTGATATAAAAACAGTTCAGTTACAGAAAAAAATAAGGCTACTTTGACTAGAACATAAGTTGGTGGAATTACAAAAGATAAGATAAAAAGGCAGAGGAATGCTAGAGAGTCTCATAAGTCACTTAAGACATGCTTATTAAAATCTATACTGAAGTGTTGAAAACATGTTCAACATGTTACTCCCAACTAAAGGCACACCTTTAGCAAGATTATTTAATTAAATTGGAAGAAATTGGAAGACCTGGTTTTAAGTTTGATATATATATATATATATATATATATATATATATATCTTTACTGATTACTGGACTTGCTTGAGCTAATCGTATTAAATGATCACACTACATTCATGTTGGGAGTGATGACCTTAAAACCCTCTATTATTGATATTAACAGTATAGTTAGAATTAAGTATGACTGGGTTTATGGAAAATCCCCAGCCAGCTGCAGAAGGCTAATACAAATCTGGTGGTCAGGATGAATAATGATATGATAAAGTTGTGATCTTGCTGAAAAATACATCTGACGTCAATATACCCAATGTGATGACCTGTAACCTTTCTGAAAAACCAACATCCTGTTGACATCAGCTGACCACACAAATACTGTGTCCTTGGTCTGGGTAAATGTTTCACACTTCCCCCTGCCCTCTGTTACCCCTGTTATTTTATAAATTCAGCCTTGGGAAAAAATAAAATTGTTACCTTGATCAGACTCTTTTCTTGGAGCCCTTCTTTGCATCTCTTGTTACCTTCTCTTCCAGGTACCGTCTGCACTCTCGTTGACACTTTCACAATGTGTATGAAAAGTCTCTATTTATCAGAGACTTTTTAGGGGATGAGGTTACTTTTAAAACTACTTTGTAAAATTTCAGATGATAATTTATTTGCATAATTTCACCTTCTCTGTTCTCCTTTCAAACCCTCTCACACACCCCTTGCTTTCTTTCAAATTCATGTTTTATTTTATTTAAATGTTACACATACACATAAATCTCTAAACACACAAATAGAATCTGTTCACTCTGTATAATACATTTGTAGGTATACATTGATTTTTTTTAAAAACTATTTCATAGATATTTTTAATTAATTCACCTAGGAACTTTGTATTTCTTGTTTAAATATTAAAGCTAGAAAAACAGTAATTTTCAGAGTAATGTGACTCAGGGGAAGACACACAAAAAAATAAAGATACCAACTAATTTTCCCTAATTATGTTTGCCCTGGGAGGATGATTACTGTAACAAAGCTAACCATCTAAGAGGAAACCACAGTGACTCTAAGGATCAGTGTTTGCAAGCCAAGCATATTTTAAACCCTAGAAGTCATAATGTGAGTAAAAGTCTGTTAACTAACTTTTAAGAACAGGAATGCAATCTCAGGTTGTTTTGCTGTTTGGCTGAGGAGGTTGGGATACACACAGTCCTTGGAGATTGTTCTTGTCGCAATTAACTCTCAAATCTGGTTGTCATCACCATGCAGAATTCTTGATATGAGACACATGAGAAACAACTCCAACATGACACAGGATATACACATGAGTGCCTCCTTTTTTTCATTCAGCTGTAGGAAGTGGGTTTCATGAGATAAACTCCTTTCTTCTTCCTTAATAGTTGCTCTTCACCTCACTCTCTCTTGTATAGATGATCATTTTGTTAGCATTTGTTAAACTGTATGAAAGAATAGGAGGTTTCATTAGGGCATTTCCAAAGAAGCACATTATGTGTTTTGTTGAGTTACAGAACATTTTTGATATGGGGTCCGATTATGTAGTCCATTCTCCCCTCCTATGGGTTCTGTAGCCTCTGCCTCTGATTCCTGGATTAGAGGCACTTGGTGCTAAAATCATGGCTGGTCCATAAGAACAGTGCTCAATTGTGATCACAACCTGGTAATTTTGAACTGTATTTTCATTTTTTTCTTTTATAATCTGTTACTCTGTACTACAAACATTCTGATTAGGAGAAGTCAGAATTATCCTCTAAAATATTTTTAAATTTTCAGTAGTTCATTAAAAACTTAATTGGTTCCAAAATCTCAAAGATAAGGAAATATCTTTTGTGCAAAATAATCTCAATAAGTTTTTTTTAGTGAAGAACATGGAAAACAATTATAAAATAACTCAATTGCTCAAAAATCTAGAAAATTGTTTTCTTCTTATTATATTTGTCTAGATATAAATTTTTATAAATATTTCTGTATACATATGAAGTCAACTTGAGCCTTTATATTAAATATTAAGACTGACTTAAATAATTATAAATATGCGTTCCAAAATAAAGGCATCTTCTAATCAAATAGTCATATGCACTAAGCAAAAATATTTACTTAAAATTATAACACAGCACCCAAGCAACCCTAGAAGCAAGTTATACAAAACCAATGAACATTAATTATAAATGTGAAAAAGAATAAAAATAAGCTGTTGTAGCATATTTGGAGAAGTAAAATCTTACCCCCATGTTTGCTGTCATCAGCCTCATTATCAGAATGTGTATTTAGGTTCTCAAGACCTAAGCAATAGTTTTTCTTATAGCTGGAAACAAATAGCATACCTTTCTTTAGGCATTATTTCCTATAGAAAATCATACATTTTATTTGTCACATAAGTTTTGAATTACACCAGTGTACTTATTATTTAGCATCTTAGTGCCAAGGTACCAGGAGAATATTCCTGAGGGAGATTTTTATAGTCTTTCAGACTTCAGTTCAAACAGTTCTACAATATGGCTACTTTCCTGAGGCTAAAATACCTTTCTCTGTATGACTGGAGTTGGTTAGAGAAAAGGAATAATATGCTGTCAATAATAAAAGCATGCAGCATTGACTTTTCAGGATGGCAACCACTGTATTTTTTTTTCTAAGATGGGTGCATTTATGAGATTAAAAGAAGTTAGCAAATTCTGTGGATGCTGCTCTGCCAATTTTGAAATAATCAGAAATTCTAATCTTGTGAGGCCAACAGACCATTATACTTGCAAAAGAGGGAGAGCCAAGAAGCTTCAGATCCTCCAGAGAGAAGCAGCCATTTCTCACCTTGTGGTCAGGCAGGTGAAGGATTGACAGGGCTGTGCACTGTCATCCCATGAATTCAGTGAAGTAAGTGATAGCCTCTGGATTGTGGTTCAAGAAAGAGCTGGGATTTATCAACTGAAATAGGAACTATAGTGGGATGGATCTTATTTAAGTCACAGAGTTATGGATGAGTCCGAGATATATTTTAGTGTACTTTTCAAACCAGTTGAATATACTCTGTGAACTCTGTGCTCTTACACACTGAACAGGCTTGCACTGCATGCTCATGCATGTGCACTGTGTGGTGTGCAAATAATGCAGAGCAACAAGCCCTAAGGGGGAGAAAAGGAGAAACAAGTAGTCTATTTCCTGCTGCCTTCTTTAGTCACTAGTGTTTCACACTGGATTATAGAGAAAGACTTTAAAGTCATCCTTATTCTTGAATTCCATAAAATCAGAGAGTGTGGAAGCTTCTATTCCACACTCACCCTGCAGAATGACCTTAGGTCTATTCAATAGGGAAGGAACAAATAAATAAAATAAGAACAGTAACAAAGTACCAAATTGTGAAGATGTGAAGGCATCTCCTTGTAATTTACATAAATTGACAAATAACCACATGTCTGGAATAAAAATTACCCTGCCTCTGCCTACATTAAGAATGTTTTAGTACCCACCATTCAGGAATGCTAAATGGAAAAACAACACAAATGGCTGACCATAAAAGAGTCGATAAAAAATGTCCTGTGAAACTTTGAAGAGCCCTTAAGGAAGGCTTTATTTCTAATTCTGTTGCACAGGATTTTTAGCTCATTGTCCACACCAAACAGCTAATGCCACCCATTACTTAAAAACTCAGTGTAAAATATATTAAAATGTACCTTCCCAGACCTGGAAATGATAGGTCTTGTTTGTATGTTTCTTGGCAATTATTTGCTTTTAAACCTACTAGAATATTCAAATTTCCATTTCACTCTAATTCATTTTATTCTTTACAAAACAAAGTCAATAATATATATCCATATATATGTGGATATATGTATATATATATATGTATGTGTGTGGATATATGTGGATATATATATATATTTATATAATCAACAAAGTGGTGTGTATATATATTATAATACAATGTCTACAAAGAATGAAGGGTTGACACTTTTTCCACTGTAGATAAGCTTTGAAGACATTATGCTAAATAGAAGAAACCAGTCACAGGACAGCTATTGTTTTTTCTCATATGTGGTATCTGTTGTAATCCTGAGGTGAATAGAGACAGAAGTTGAATGGTGGGTTCCAGAGTGATGAACAAATAGGAGATTACTGTTTGGTGAGTAAAGCTTAAGTTGATAAGAGGGAAAACTTCTATAACTAGGTGCCAAGGATGTTTCTGCAAAAGAGAATGCACTTAAATGTATAAGATGATATGTTTATGTTGAGTACATTTCACCACAGAAAATATTATGTTTCTGTAAAGTAGTTTAGAAGCTCTAATTCAACTTTGGAAATATTGTCATTTTAGTTTTAATTAGCTTCCTGTTCTGTCAGAATTTGGAGAAATTTGCATTTTTATTTTTGCTTTATAAAAAGACCTATTCCTAGAAAACTGGGGGAAAAATCCTGACCAAGAGAATGTATGAAAAACATTTTGTACCATGAGTCCAAGGCAAAATGTGGTGCTGTGATTGGAAAATCTATAAAAGAAAACTCAGGAAGTTAGAGTTTCAGCAATCAAGAGTAGAGAGGCTGTTTAGTTGAGAACTAGGGAAGATTTCTTAGTGAGTAAAGGGCTTCTGGATCTGAGGAGCACATGAGAGGATGACTTGTGATTTAGGGGTTCTGCACAGAGGAGCATGTGTTGGGTTAAGGGCTACTAGAACTAAGGAGCACAGGAAAGGGTGCTTTTTCTTTTAGGTGCTCTAGAACCGAGAAGCACAGGGAGGGCACATTCAGAGTAAGGGTTCTAGGGCTGAGGAGCACAGGGGAGGATGTTTCAGATTGAAGGCTACTAGGAAAGGATGCTTTTTCATTTAGGGTTTCTAGAGTTGAGGAGCACAGCCAAAGGTGACTTGTGACTCAGTGATTCTGGAGCTGAGGAGCACAGAGGAGGATTGCCTTCAGAATATGGGGTCCTAATTTTGCATCTTCTATGCCTAGTCTTAGAGATGACAATTCTCTGGTTATCCCACTTTCTGAGTACTTTACGACTATGCATATATTTTCCTTCTTTAATTTTGTTCAGCATTTGAAATAAGTGTTGCTTCCTTTACTCCTGGATGACTTGTGAATGATAAATGTATAAAGGCGGTCTAAGTGGCACAGGTCTCATCCTGTTGGAATGGGCAGTTTGGGGAAATATTTATTTGTTCATCAAATGGAAAATTGAAATGTCTCCTCACTGATTAGTTGAATTATCTAGTTAAATCAGGGAAAGCATTCAAACGATTGTATCTACACATGCTGAGTAAAATATAAATTTAATAAATTGGACCTGTCACAAAGTAACAGGTGATGAACAGAGAAACATAATTTAAAAAAAAATGTCAAAATTTACTTAATATTTACTAACAGCCAGACCGTATTAGGTACTTTTCATAAATATTTCTACACTCTCACACCAAATTCAGAAGGATTCACTTTCAGTTAAAAGAATTCAAAGATTGTATGTAAGATACATTCTCCAAATCTAAAATAAGAATTGCATAGTTTAATGCCTCTCCAAATAAATGCTGAGCTTTAAAACCAATGCACGTACCCTGAGGTGAGGTTTGATGAGCTAACAGAAGTCCCTGGATAATTAATTTCTGCAGGTTTTAGCCATGTAGCACGTATGACTTAATTCTAAAAAGGTAATAATGATTTCACAACTGTTGGTGACTCTCACTGATTGCTTATAGATTTCGATTGATTTTATAGGGAGTAGGTACTTTAGGTATTGTCAGTGGTGGGATAGTCATTGATGATTTCTTGAGTAGGTATAAGCCTTAGGGGTTGGTGTGAAAAACTATAATAGTGGCACAAAAATATTTATTTATTTTACATTTATTATTATTATTATTATTATTATTATTATTGTTAATCTTTCCTGTTGTTTACATTTCAAATGATAGATCCCTTTCCTGTTACCCCTCCACAACACCACCTTCATCCCATATCCTCCCTCCCCTTTGCCTCTATAAGGCTCTCCCACCCACTCACCCTCTCCCACCCCACCGCTCCAGCATCCCCTTATACTGGGGCATCAAACCTCCACAGGACCAAGGGACTCCCCTCCCATTGATGTCAGACAAGGCCATTCTCTACTACTTATATATCTGGAGCCCTGATGCCCTCCCTGTACACTCCTTGTTTGGTGGTCTAGTCACTGAGTGTTCCAGCCAGCCAACATGTTCTTCCAATGGGGTTGCAATCCCCTTCTTCTCCTCCACTCCTTCTGATACTCCCCCCCCCAACTCCCCAACCAGGGTCCCTGAGCTCAGTCTGATGGTTGGCTCCAAGCATCCACATCTGCATTAGTCAAGTGCCTGCGTAAAGCCTCAGGAAGGAGTCTTACAAGGTTTCTTTCAGGAAATGCCTCTTGACCATAGGACCAGTGTTGGGTTTGGTGTTGGCAGACAGGATGGATCCCCAGGTGGGGCGGTCCCTGGATGGACCAACATTTAGTTTCTGCTCCATTTTTTGTCCCTGTCTTTCCTTTGGACAGGAACATTTCTGGGTTAAAAACTTTGAGATGGTTGGGTGGCTTCATCCCTTGACTGGGGCCGTGCCTATCTACTGGAAGTGGTCTCTATTACCCCTTAGCTGCACATTTTGGCTAAAGTCATCCCAGTTGGGGCCTGGAATCCTCTTGCTTCCCTGACATCTGGGATCCTACAGTGGCTACCCCCAGTTCCTCATCCCACACTGCTACATATATTCGATTTTTTGATCCTTTGTACCTCTCTCCTGTCCCCTCCAGTGCCTTATACTGCCCAACTTATTTCCTACCCCTCCTCTCTCCCTCCCAATTCTCCCCTTTCTCCACCTACCACGATCATCTTGTTCCCCCCTCAATGCAGGACTGAAGCATCCACACCCTGGTCTTCCTTCTTCCTAAGCTCCATATAGTCTGTGGGTTGTTTCTTGGACATTGTGAGCTTTTGGGCTAACATCCACATATCAACGAGTACATACCATGTGTGCTCTTTTGTGTCTGTGAACCTCACTCAGGTTGTTATTTTCTAGTACCATCCATTTGCCTGCAAATTTCATGAAGTCATTGTTTTCAATAGCTGGTAGTACTCCATTGTGTAAATGGAACATATTCTCTGTATTTTTCTGTTGAGAGATATCTTGGTTGTTTCTAGCTTCTGACTATTTTGAATAGGGCTTTTATAAACAGTGGAGCATGTGTTGTTGTTTTATGTTGTGTATATGCCCTGTAGTGGTATAGATGGGTCTTCAGGTAGACCTATTTTCAACTGTCTCAGTTACTGCCAGATTTATTTCCAAAGTGGTTTTACCAACAAAGCATATTTAAAATAAAAGCGCCCATCCATTCATGAAAGAGAAGAGTCTCAAGGGTCCCTTATGAAAAAGATTTGTTTTACAAAAGTGATGAGAAATATAAATGCATGTATTTTAATAAAGAAATTATATGGCTCATAAACTATATTACTTAGTTCTTTATGCTAGGGAATTAAAGATTCTTCCGCTCTGGTGCAATGTGCTCATGCGACAGTATTTTTTAGGCAGTGTGCTATATAGCTATATAAGAGTCACTAAGATACACACCCAGCCTTTTATACAGCAATTAATATGCCAGACACACCTCCAACCTGACAGATGTGCAAAGACAGATGATAAATGTCCAGCCTCTTTTACATCTTTGAGCTTTGTGTACAGTCTTAACAACATTCAACCCAGCTTTTCACTCTTTTGATGGCTAACCAGCTCCACATAAACAGAGCAGTTGCATGGGCCAGTTCTTTGAACTTTAAACCTTGTCTAATGTCAATCTAAGAGGGTCATGTTCTCGGATACAAAGTCTCATTTGTGGGCTCCATGATTTGAATAAAACAAGGAAGGGCTACTGTTCTCACTCTGACCCGACAACTTAAAAATACATAGACTTTGGCTTTTCAGTGAGATTTTCATTTTATTTCTGTAACATTTGATAAGGCCATCAATTTAATCTTTATTCTACTTGTACAGCTGTCTTGTTGAAGAATAACAGACACATAGCAAGGAAAACCCTCAAAGATTCAGCTTAGTAACTGTCATAACAGGTATTCTCATTAACTACCTCCAAGGTAAGAATGACACTAATTTATTAAACTGCAGGGTAATTTCACCTACTGCTTCGATATTATGAATAAATATATATACTCCCATGTTTGTCATATGCAAGAGAATAGAGATTGCTGCCAATTAGTAGGCTTATGTATGACTTCAAAACTAGTAACTTAATTTCATTATCCTGTTAACAATGAAGTTGTCTTCTTATTTATAAAATGGGAATAATACTGTCAGCTAGATTATAACATTGAGTCATAAATAGGTGTCTTAGTTAGGGTTTTACTGTCGTGAACAGATACCATGACCAAGGCAACTCTTAAAAGAACAACACTTTATTGGGGCTGGCTTACAGGTTCTGAGGTTCAGTCCATTATCATCAAGGCAGGAGCATGACAGCATCCAGGCAGGCATGATGCAGGAGGAGCTGAGAATTCTACATCTACATCTGAAGGCCGCTAGCAGAATGCTGGTTTCCAGGCAGCTAGGATGAGGGTCTTAAAGCCCACACCCATAGGACACACTTACTCTAACGAGGCCACACCTACTCCAACAGGGCCATACCTTCTAATAGTGCCACTCCCTAGCTGAGCATATTCAAACCATCACACAGCATAATGAAAATTAAGTGCTCAACAGTGAGTACTTACTAGTATTTCTGTGTTTTATGGAAATTTTTTTCATATTTAAAACATATTAAAAGCGATCTGCCTAGTAATGACAAAAGAAGTTTAAAAACCAATCATGGTTTATCTCTCTGCTCTTTCTAATAAACATATTTAGGTAATATTGCAAACACCAAATAAGGCACTTGTCATCATTTAAAAATAAATAATTAAGCTGAGGTTTTGTGTCACTGCCTTCTTCCTTCAGTCTTTGATTTTGTTTTCCGTTGATTAAAGCAGAGTTAAAAGTTGTGGGTATCTGTTATTAAATGGTCTTTAAAGAAATTCAGTTACCTCCCTAAGATTTTGATCTGCCTGTAATTTTAATCTGGAGGGCTTTGTAAAGATTGTGGACAGAGCACCTACACAGGGTATTATGGAGTGTCAAATGGAAGAAAGAAACATATCAAGGTTATTACTTTAGTTTAGCTTGATAGCTGCAAAACTGTCGCTAAGATTGGGTTTATTGGGAGTCACGATAACTCCTTCCAGTGCATTGTCTTCAGCTTAAATAGTGTAACAGAGAGGCGTGATTTCTCCCTGCACTGTTTTCAATTTCTGTGTCCCCCCCCCACCTTTTGTGTATTTTGTATAGGGAGCTTCAGAGAACTGCTAAATTCTAGCGATTATGGGATCTGTGCTTCTACAAGAAGAGATATAGAGTGACAATAGAAAATAAGGAAGTTTTTCAGACTTTGGAAAGGATGGAAAATCAGGTGAAACCAGATTAGCTTCACAATCAAATTCTCCTTATAAATGTTTTATTATTTTATTTTATTTTGTGTATATGAGTGTTTTGCCTGCATATATCTGTATTTGTGCTGAGTTTGCACAGGCCAGAAAATTGTATGAGCTCCCATTGAACTACAGTTAAATAGAGGTGTTAGCTGTCATAGCTGTCCTGGGAATGAAACCTGAGAACTCTGGAAGAGCTGCAGAAAAGACTCTTGACTGCTCAGCCCCTAAACCACCCAATTTTTACCCTTATTAGCCATTTAACTACAGTATATGGTAATGTATGTTTCTCTTCTTCATGTAAATAATTCTTCAGGAAATATTTCTCCAGTAAAATAAAATAGATGAATTTTATCTGACACTTATGGTGATTTTATACCCAACTCACTTTCTTATTTATATAATACTTATAAATAAATAGTTATTTATACAAAACAATACTAGTTAAAGAAGCTTTTCCATGATCTATATTGTCATGGTAGCTATTGCTGCAAATAGCCAGAGCTGTGTCCCAGTAAACTTATGCATCCTGCAATTTGAATAGTGTTCAATTTTTACACATCACGATGAGCCATCTTTTAATATTCCAAACCATTTGAAAATTCAATAAATGCTCTTAGCTTTTTTTACTATCCAAAGATGTGCAGTGGGGGTGGATTTGACTATGGGCTGAGATGTCTCTCACACCAGGTAGTTGACTGGATGGTGGAAGGTATCTGACTTGCCCACATGTATCCATGATATTAACTGTGAAGAACATTCCCACTCTGCAGTGGTGTAGTAGTCTATGCTAATATTTACTTGGAAAAACAATTATAAGAGAAAATATAGTGAAATCCTGCCTGTGTGTCATATAGACTTGCTGATAGAAAGCTATTTGTATATTTATTATCTATGTCATTTAAAAATTCAACTTGTTTGACTTACAAATAATTTAATTCATATTCCCATGTCATTAATAATCTTATTTATGCTTAAGGATCATCAGTAAGTGCAGGTTTGCTTGACAGAAGAGAGAAAATGTGTCACAGGGAGTTTGCATGTTTGCTGATGAATGTCTGTTTGATTTCTAGGGTGTGAAAGGAACTCATTTTGGAAAAATTTCAAGAAACTGTTTATAAAATAAATGCAGTGTTAATAAAATATTTAACTTCATTTTAAAAGAACTTTTAACCCCAAAATCTTCTATAGAATTGTTACTTGTTAAAACATGAAATGTTATTAAAACTAGGATTATTATTTAAATATGATACTATTTTTTAAAACTATATACATGTGTGGAACATGGTTTCCAATATTATTATTTTTGTTCCCAAATTTCGCTCTTTGAATAGTTAAAAAAATTATCCATTACAATATATTTGTTGTTCAGGAGGATGGGTTTTATAGTGATATTTCACTCAAATATATAATATTTTGACTATATTTCTCCCTACTATCCTATTCTGTCCTTTTAGAATCATAAACATCTCCTTATGGTTTTCTGTGGATGACGCTGGGAATCAAACACTTGGCAAACACTGTCCCACTGAGCCTGCTTCTACTGTGACATACACACACACACACACACACACACACACACACACACACAGAGAGAGAGAGAGAGAGAGAGAGACAGAGACAGAGACAGAGACAGAGACAGAGACAGAGAGACAGAGAGAGAGAGAGAGAAATACAGGTTCTATATATGAGATGAAGCATACAGAATCTGTCCAAGCTTGATTTCTTTCACTTCATATGATCTTCTGCTACATTCCTTTCCCTACAAATGATGTGATTTTTTTTCCTTCTTCATCACTGAATAAAGTGCAATTGTGTCCATATTCCATAGTTCATTTTTCTGTTCAAATATTTGTTTCCGCAACTTCCCTATTCTAACCAACACTGCAATAAACATATGTAATTGCATAATGATTTGGGCTCTTTGTGTCTCTTCCTGGGAACGGTCTAGGGAACCTTCCAGTAGTTCTGTTTAAGCTTTTGGAGGACTCTCCAGGGTAATTTCCACAATTGTTTAATTCCTCTACAATCTTACTGGCGCTTGTCATTGTTTTGACTGAGGTGAGACAGAATCTCAGCGAAGTTTCGATTTACATTTCTGCAATGCCCCAAGGGTGTTAAACAATTTTAATAAATTTGTTTCTCGTTTGTTCTTCATCTTTGGAGAACTGACTTAATTTTGTTCCTTTAATTTTTTTTTCTTTTGGAAAATTATTTCTCTAATTCTTCGAGACTCTTACACACTCTATTTTGAAAGTATTCATACCTGACTCTTCCCTTAAACTTTTGTATCTACCTTCACTTATCTAACACCTCCATGACCTATCCCTGACACCAATTCATGCTGTCTGTATTCTTCTAAATATGGCGCCATACGCTCCAACTAAGGGATGTTCTTTTTCTCTTTCTTATTGACAAGGTTTCACTATGTGTCCTGAACTGGCCTCAAATGCTCAGCCCTCCTGACTCCCAATCCTGAGCGCTGGGATCACAACCATGCACCATGACAATTTTCATATATATTATCTATATGTATAATTTTAGAGTAAAATATATTTAATAAGTAATTGAGCTTATTAAAAAATTAGAATTAGGTATTAGAAACAGATACTGTCCTGAGTGTGCATGCGTTTTTGCATATATAACAAAAGATGGATCTCTATGTATGTGTAATTTTTAACATAAATTTTCAACAAATTTTCTTAAAAGACTAATAAGCCTATTCACAGGGGCGTATCATCATCATCATCATCATTATTACTATAATTGCTATTATTATTGTTATTATCATAGAGTTATGCTAGGAAACATGGCCCAGTTTTTCAAATTAGCATGCAATTTGTCAGCTGACTCTTAGCAGGTCACATTGAGAGTGTAGCTCTAATTGTTTACAGCTAATTTTGTTCTCATGTTATCTTTTCAATATTAGCATTTAGGATGCCCTAAGAATATATTTGTCTAAAATCTATGACTTATATCTACATGGTTAGGGGATTTATTTTTCCCTGCTCTAAAGATTTTTTAGTCACAAAAGCTTCTGTTTTGCTGCTGATTTAAATGGTAAAATTAATGCATACTCATTTCTTAAAACAATTTAAGACAAAAAGATTTAAGTAAGACAAATATTCATATATTGTCCGACTTAAAATAAAGTCACAGGTAACTCTTTAATGGATCTCACATTCATTTATGTTTAAACTATTGAAATTTACATTCACACAGACTTTTTTTATAGAAAAACTTAATTGTTATTTAATAAGAAAATTGTTTTTATTTATTTACCTATTTTTTTTCTTTTTTTCTTTATTAACTTGAGTATTTCTTATTTACATTTCGATTGTTATTCCCTTTCCCGGTTTCCGGACCAACATCCCCTTAACCCCTCCCCCTCCCCTTCTATATAGGCTTCCCCTCCCCATCTTCCCCCCATTACCGCCCTCCCCCCAACAATCACGTTCACTGGGGGTTCAGTCTTAGCAGGACCAAGGGCTTCCCCTTCCACTGGTGCTCTTACTAGGCTATTCATTGCTACCTATGAGGTTGGAGCCCAGGGTCAGTTCATGTATAGTCTTTGGGTAGTGGCTTAGTCCCTGGAAGCTCTGGTTGGTTGGCATTGTTGTACATATGGGGTCTCGAGCCCCTTCAAGCTCTTCCAGTTCTTTCTCTGATTCCTTCAACGGGGGTCCTATTCTCAGTTCAGTGGTTTGCTGCTGGCATTCGCCTCTGTATTTGCTGTATTCTGGCTGTGTCTCTCAGAACGATCTACATCCAGTTCCTGTCGGCCTGCACTTCTTTGCTTCATCCATCTTGTCTAATTGGCTGGCTGTATATGTATGGGCCACATGTGGGGCAGGCTCTGAATGGGTGCTCCTTCTGCCTCTGTTTTAATCTTTGCCTCCTTATTCCCTGCCAAGGGTATTCTTGTTCCCCTTTTAAAGAAGCAGTGAAGCATTCACATTTTGATCATCCGTCTTGAGTTTCATGTGTTCTGTGCATCTAGGGCAATTCAAGCATTTGGGCTAATAGCCACTTACCAATGAGTGCATACCATGTGTGTTTTTCTGTGATTGGGTTACCTCACACAGGATGATATTTTCCAGTTCCCTCCATTTGCCTATGAATTTCAGAAAGTCATTGTTTTTGATAGCTGAGTAATATTCCATTGTGTAGATATACCACATTTTCTGTATCCATTCCTCTGTCGAAGGGCATCTGGATTCTTTCCAGCTTCTGGCTATTATAAATAAGGCTGCGATGAACATAGTGGAGCACATCACACAGACTTTTAAAGTTAATGATATGGTATTATCATCTCCAACATTTTATACAGGCTATGGAAACACCATTCTATCAGCTAAATTCCAGTTAGAGAGGAATCATATATATGTTTAGCACACAAGCAACTGAAAAAGGAGGAGAAATGGTCTCTGTGTGTTTGTATGTACCTATGTTCACGTGTGTCCATGAAAACCAGACATCAACACTTAGTTGATCTTCCTCAGCTATTTTCCACCTTATTTTTGAGTTAGGGTCTCTCACTAAACCTGGAGATACCAATTGTATAAAGACTGGTTAGTGAGCTCAGGAGATGTGCTTCACCATAGGTGTTACCGATGTGCATCATCACAGCAGGCTTTTAAAAATTAAATATGCTTTTGGACCCTTTTAAACATGTACGCAATGCATACTGACCACTATCACCCCTCCACCTCTTTATACACTCATTTTTTAGGAGGATGTATGGGATTCTGATCCCAAGTCTTACGTTTGCAAATCTTGGGCTATATGCTCTAAATCATCTCCCCAGCCCTGAAAGATAAATGATCTTTATGTAGGTCTTCCTTATTGAGGTAGGAGATATAGGTCTGATAGACAGCAATGTAGAACTAAAAATAGCTGTGATGTAGCCAGGGAATAGAGAGAAGCTAAAGCTTTCCAAATAGAGAAGCACTTAGGAAGTTCTGCCAGAAAGCCCCATTGGTCCCTCATTCTAAGTTTCAACCTTGGTAGTGCAAATGCCTGCACTCAGATGCTGGTATCTACCTCATAATTAAGATACATATTTGGTCCTGGATTTGAGGGAGGCAGAAGCTGTGATATGGATGCTAAATCAGATCCCAGGGGATCTGGCAGTTTGAATGGAAGGAACAGGAGCTATAACCATGAAAGGTACCCTGACTTTCCCTAATCCTATTCCTGCAAGGCTTCAATGTACCTTTTAAATCTCACACGAACTGGCACTGCCAATTTACAGCCACACAGAACAGTATTTTGGGGAATTAGAGGCCTCCTTAAATGGATACAGTCCACGAAAATAATTTTTGTTTCATGTCAAATAAGTCATTTTATGAAGTGCATATGCTCTACTCTTCAGCATTGCACATGCTTAAATAGAATGTGTTAAGATTTTCTGAAATGGCTTGATGGTCTTTTTGAGAACATAGGCTGTCACTCAGCAGTGTTGGTTGGCTCAGAACTCACTATGCAGCCTGGTCTTAACCTCATAGCAATCCTCCTGTTGCATCCTCAATCATGCTGGGATTATGAATTGACTTTTAAAGTTAATTAAACAAGCTTGTTAGGCAGCATACTTGGGCTAAAACTCAGGAACTTTATATAATTGAGTGCTATATTTTGCGAAAGCATCATGTGCGATTAATATCAGTATCGCTATGTATGCTAGTGTTTGTGATTTATAATACATGTTTGGGACATTTTTATAAATGCCAGTTCAATCTAAACACTGTGAATAAAGGTCTGGTCCCTGAAAACTTCGATGCCACGATGTTTTGCGTTCTGTTACTGCTAAATGTCTAATTAAAATGTTCATTTTGTTCTAATATATCCTCTCAGAAACCCGAAAATGTGTCAGGTATTTGTAGGAGAAGAGAGCAAACTTTTGACAAGATGGAGAGGCAATATTTTCTACCAAAATATATTAATCTTAAATAGCTTGCCATCTAATATTTAATTTACAAGTTCTTCATAGTAAACTTTAGCTATACAATATAACAGCCATGTAAATGTTGCTTTCTTTATTAATATTTTAGATGTTAATAGCTCTTGTTGCCCTAATCCAAAATATCAATACTAAATTTCTTTTTTCTTTCAAATAATGGCTTTGGTCCTATGAAGCTAGCTTTTGTAAAAGTATGATCACTTGGTTTTAAGTTTAATGCTCCTTTCTTATTTTTCAAAGCAACCAGAATGAATGAACCCCAAACAGTGTAAATACTCATACATCACTGAGAAAGATTCGCTGCTCCAGTTATAAGCAAATGCCTTCTTGAGAGAGCACAAGTCCACTACTTCCTTTCCTCGTTGTATAGTTTTAGACATGGTGGGCTGTATGGGGGATATTGAGGTGAAGGACCTTGAGTACTTCTCTTAGTTACCCTCTAGCAGCTAAGCCTCACGGTTTATTTTCCGACATTGAGATTCCAGAAGAATTTATCTATGTCAGACTAGCTACTGGAAGAAGGCAGACAGGCCATGATGGAGCTCCAGCTGTGAGGAAATCGACCCCAGCAGGGAGACCGGCTGTGTGTGAAAATATCTACAGCATTCTAGCACTTTCTCCCTCAGAATTCATATTATTTTTTCTTCAGGGCAATTTTACATGAATTCTTTGCCTATTAATTTAAACAATCAATGCTTATTTCCCTAACAATAGGCAGAAAACCCACTTCTTGGTATTATTCGTCCATATGATTATGGCTTTTGCTTATTAGAATTAAAAGACAACTAAAATATAGTTTCTAGCATTCTAGGTCTTTCTCACTTTACTCCCTAAGCCCATGCTCAACCCTAATATTATGCACTCCGCCTCACTCCTTACATTCTTCTCTCTTGTCTCGAGATTGTAACTCAGTGGCTTGCGCTTATCTTTCCCAGTATATTTTCACTTCCCTCCACCTCGACTTTGGGAAGATTTCATTGTTAAGTTCATATCATTTGATTTCTTGGATCACGCCTTATCTAGAACCTCAGAAGACTGATTGTCACTCACAGATTAACCAACAGATAGGCGTGGAGTAAAAGGATTGAGAGGTTGCAGGTATGGAAGACGGTAACTCTGGCTATTTTAGAAGCAGGCACTTTGTCTCTAGACCCATTCTTATTTATTATTTTCCCTAGAATATAGAGCAGTGCCAACAACCCAGAAACAATCAATATGTTTTCCAAGAAGGCACAAGCAGTCGCTTCTAAAAGAAAGAGCATTAGAAATCAGCCCTCCAGCTGGTTCCTCCCAAATTGAGGCAGGTGTCTTATTCTTGAATTGTGGTAGATGTATGGGAGAGAGAGAGAGAGAGAGAGAGAGAGAGAGAGAGAGAGAGAGAGAGAGAGAGAGAGAGAGAGAGAGAGAGAGAGATGGAACCAGCGTGGAAAATATGACCCCTTTGGTATTCTCTGGAGTGTGTAAATGGTGTGAGAGGTTTTTGTGTCCCTTATCCTTTTAGTTTTAGAAAAACACAGGTTACATTCCCTTAAAGTCTCACCAGGTAGCCTTTATCGTCAGTGGTTCTGCTCAGAGTCTGAGGTGAAAATCACAGCCACTTCCCATTTACATTCAGAATGCCACTTATCTGGGCACCAAAAACTGAAAATATGAAAGGAACATAAGTCAGTTGGAGAGACGAGGAGAAAAGAGCTAACCATTCACAACAGACCTCGCCAAGCTCTCATGCTACCACTTAAGCAGTCTGCAGGAAAAATAGGGGGAAAATACATGATTCCAGCTAGATATTCAATAACTGACAACCAAAAGCAAGTGCTATTATTCTAAGTTGTGAAACTAGATCCGATGACCTGTTGAATGTCACAGTCTACTCAGATACTTGGCTGCTATGCATAGGGGTTGATGTTGACTTAACATAACATCTAATTTCCATCAGGAAAAATATAAATTTTGTCATTCTCCAAAATCTGAAATGTTGCAACACCACGCAATACAATACATAGAAAATTCCAATTCCATACCAGGAATCTTTGTTTAGTGTGGCAAGTGATAAATGCTGTATAAATTGACATGGAAGTTACGTTCTTAATCATCTGTTATCCATCTGCCTGCCTGCCTATCTATCTATCTATCTATCTATCTATCTATCTATCTATCTATCTATCTATCTATCTATCTCTCTCTCTCTCTCTCTCTCTCTCTCTCTCTATATATATATATATATATATATATATATATAGAGTAAACAATTTAAATTCTGGAATTTAAACAATTCCAGAAGCTGAAACACACACACACACACACACACACACACACACACACACACACACACACACACACACTATTTGGAATAAAAAGTGGAGCCTCAGGACTGTCAGTTGCACATTTTTAAGCCTGTGGAAAGAGATTATGGTCTCAGTCTGAAGGCCTGTGAATTGGAGTGCAGAGGAAGGTGGGAAGGTTAACCCCCTAGGTTAAGGATTCAGTCAGAACTGTGGGGTCATCGTTTCATCTGTTCATCTGTGCTATCCCAGATCTCAATGGGCTGGAGATGCTTCCTCAAATTGTATACCATGACACGGTATATTCACTTTGGTAAGTTAAATGCTGATCTCTTCTGAAACATCCTCACTGCTTAACCATAGCCATCCTGAAACCTACTCATTCACTTTTTTTAAATTTGATTTTTCTTGGTTTCTTCAACTAAGTGAAGTTATTGTTTATTAGATATTTTGTATTTATATTTCAAATGTTATCCCCTTTCCCCCACCCAACCATTTACCCCTTCCCATCTTCCTGTCCTGACATTCCCCTACTTGGCAGCAACAAGGGCTTCTCCTCCCTTTGGTGCCCAACAAGGCCATTCTCTGCTACGTATGGAGCTAGAGCCATGGGTCTGTCCCTGTGTACTCTTCAGATGGTGGTTTAGTCCCTGGGAGCTCTGGTTGGTTGGTATTGTTGTTCTTATGGGGTTGCAAATCCCCTCAGCTCCTTCAATCCTTTCTAAAATTAGCAATGTGATCTCACCCTACAGCAAGTCAGTCTCTAAGGCCCTGGAACAGGAATGCATTTGGGTTTCTGAGAAGAAGAGTCATCCTTCCCAGCACTGAAATCTGGAAAACACTCTTCCCATGCTTCCTATAAAGACAAGATAGTACAATGAATTTAGCAGTCCCATAATAAATATAGCAGTAAGTTTCAAATGGCTTTTGAATGAAGGCCAATGCCATTGTTGAAGCATACCTTAGCTGACAGAATCTCAGCAAGGCCCAAGAAAACTGATCTCTAAATATACTTTAGGTATCTAAATTGGGCAAAGTGTAAATTTAATCCCCATGTGAATGGTTTCCAGTGGTTGTGTGACACAGCTAGTTTGAAATTAATTGGCTTGAAGACCATTGAGGATGGACCCCTTTTTCCTAGTCAGCTCCAGGTTCCAACCACTGTGTTCTTAGTCATACAATTTTTAAAAAATTTTTTATTCTTTGTGAATTTCACATCATGCATGCCAATCCCACTCATTCCCCCTTCCCTCATACCTGCTCTCCACCTTTGCAACCGAGCCCCAGAGACAACATTCTCATTGCGAAAGCTGTACTGTGTATCTCTCAGTATACCTTCCCCTCTCCCCCCAGACTTCTTTGCTTGCAAATGATCATTGCAATGACTCATTGGTCTGCTACAAGGTCTCTGGCTTCTGCTAATCTATCAGTACTGAAATCTCAGTGGGTCTCCTCTCAGACATTCTGTTGTTGTACCATGCCATGGAGAGCCTGTAGTTTTTGATCCATGGGACCGGTCCTTTCATGCAATTCAGCAGTTCATCGGTGGGATATATGTTGGGGTGGACCAATTTAAAGCCCTGGATCTCGGCCTGAGAAGTATCTAAGCTGGTCAGCCCTTTGACTTTCCACTTTCATGACCCAGGGCCCAGTTATTCCACCTGCTATGGATGCTGTGGGACAAAGGAAAAGAGGAGAGCATTTCTTCATTGTCCATGCCACTGTCCTGAAGACAAGAGGCAGAGCTGGCTCTCCTGCACCCTATCCTCAGAGACGGCTCACTTGCAACTCCTGCAATGTGTAGTCACTCTCTGGAATACTGCAGCTGGCTAGGGTCAGGGGCAGCTCTCCTGTTCTCAAACTTCCAGAATCATCTCTCCTACAATGCCCAGATGATGGATGGGGCCAGTTCTGCAGAGCCCTCAGACATCAGTATGTCCTGGGGTTGCAGTTCAGACCAAGAAAATCAGCCTGGTCTTTGGTGGTAGGAGACCCCTGCTGCTGCAGAGCCATGAACCCAGAGGTGGTCCCCAGGGAGAGCTCAGGCAAGGACCCTACCCTGGTCTCAGGTGGCATCACCAGCTACTCACATCAGGTAGTTCCTCACCACTCTTGAGTTTCCAGTTCTGCCTCTCTTCATTTGACCTACATCTTATGTTTCTTTTTCTTTCTTCCCTACCACTCCACCACTCACTTGCCCTTCTTAGTGTCATCTGGGATCTCTTAGTACCTAGTGTCTTCTCATGAGTGGACTCAGGAGTGCTATATCCTTATTGTGGATTATGGTGCTTGGCAGGGTTCATCTCCAGCATGGTCTACTCCCCAAGGCCTAAGCTGTGCTAGACTGGTGGTCATCTCAGGCTAATTTCTTGTCTTGGCTTCATGGCACTGCTCTGGTGGTTGCCTCAGGTTTACTCCATGCCCAGTAGCTTAGTGAACCTTTGCCATGGTTGTCTGCCTCGGACTCACTCTAGCCTGGGGAGAGTTACAAACAGAGTTCTTCTGGTCTCCAGGCTTTCTCTTCATCCTGGGATTCCATCCCGGCTTGCCTGGTGCCAGACTGGTGGTTAACTCAGGCTTCCCCCACTTTTTTTTTTTTTATTTCCCAGGGAACATCCTTCAGATGTTCGTAGGTCAGAACAGGGAACGTAGACTCAACCTCTGTCCTCTCTGCCACCTACTGATGCACGTGTGACACAGCAGCCACACCTACAATGCCTCTAGGGGCAGGCTTACATTTATGTGGGTTTTTAAAGAAGGGGAAAATGTCACAATTTTCCTTTATTAAGACTTAGAATACATATGAAATGGAGGAAGAGGGAATTAGCAGGATTGTGCTGAAGTCCATTAAGTGAATGCACTTTGTAGGAAACCATGGTTATTTTGTTTGCACGGTTTTAATTCTTTTCTTTGTTAATGTGCAGATGTGACATCTGAACTGCCAGAAAGATAATAAGATTATTAACTAGCAGAAGGCTTTCTAGTAAGGAGCAAAGACACACAATTGTCCCTTCTGTTAGAATTAATTTAAGTGGACATGCCAATTACCTAATAGAAAAATGCCCCTCAGAATAGCTGTGGCTTCCAAAAATGTTAAGAAAAAAGTATATAGCCTATCTAAACATGTAGACTAGCAAAATCGTTCATTTAGTTGTGGTCTATTCTCATTCATTGGCAGTGTTTTTCTCTACATCGGTTCCTTTGGTCACTGCTCACTCTCATCTGTTAGGGTTTCTTATATTAATTTGTAGTGCATTTTGCTTGTCTTTCACACTGATCCATCTGATTTCATTTAATGGAGAACACAAGGACTGGGGCAAACAAGATGAAGACAGAGTTCCTGGTAACAGTTGGTATCATAGTTCATAGGACAGACAACCAGAGCAATGAAATATTAAAGGTTATAATGGTGGCCATCCATTTATGCAGTCAATTGATTTTGAATAAAATGTCAGTAAGTAAACCTCATTGAACCAGACATTCATTCAGAAATGAGGAACCTCAGCAGCTGTACACATCGCATACAGAATTCATTTGTATTGGGTTGACAGTACAGGGTTGGAGAGATGGATCTGTGTTTCCAAGTACTGGCTGCTCTTGCAGAGAAGCTGGGTTCAATTCCCAGACCCACATGGCAGCTCACAAATGTCTGTAACTCCAGTCCCACAGGATCTGAAACCCTCACACAGACAAATGTGCAGGCAAAACACCAAGGAATATAAAATTAAAAATACACTGCAAAAATATAAGAGGAAAACAGTAAAATATCTCAGCGATGGGAATATTTTACATATTTTATAGCCTAAGAAATGAACTAAAATGAAAAAAATATATAAAGGAAGTTCACGATCCACAAATTTTCGTTGTGATAGACTGTTAGAAAGATGCATAATCTGCTAGCTGAAAATATTTCAGGTTCCTATCTGACTTCCGGCTTTTTCATTTTCCGGAGAAAAGTGACCATCCTAAGAGAAAGTTTATCAATGCAGATGAGCAAATGCAACTAATTTTGAAGGGTCATCCCCCAAGTGTTGGGCTGGCTGCTTTTAGTTCTGCTCCAGTGGATTCAAATGTGTCTAAGTCTTCACCTAATCAAGACACTCCAGTTTCTTTAGGCAGTTTCAGCAAACAATCCCATGCACGTATCTTTACTAGCATTCTTAAAATTTAGGGGAGCACTGTATGAAGCCAGTCAGAATTGAAGTCAGCATTTCAATTATGAGCTATTTTCTTTAGGCCAACCAGATTTTGAGAGTGTATTGAATAAATCAACTTGGTAACTGAAAGCAGTCCAGAGAAACTGCTTCTACTGTTTAGAGGAGTTTGGTGTTTAAAGATCAAACTTTTTTGAAAAAACTCATTTATTTTTCTGTGTGGTTAAACCTAGGGACAGTGACAAATATCTACTGTGCTAGAATCTAGTACTGACCTTCCGGATATATTATTTTTAGAATCCTACAGCTGTCTATATGAACAATAATTATTGAATTATTGGTTTTGGCACACGAAGAGTAAAATATGAGTTTCAGCTCCATTTCTTAATTGCTCTTTTGCCTAAGGTATATATTTCAGTCTCTGTCAACCAAAATAATAGAGGTTGAATAATTTTATTGGCTTTATAATGAATTGAAAAATAAGTTAATGGTGATTAGAACACATCATAAGTTAATAATAGTAGAAAATACTTAGTATCATTTTAATGGTTGCATCTGGAAATTTCTAACTTGTATTATAATTAAATAAAGCTTTATGTTAAGCCTTGGAAGAAAACAAGATAGATTGCCTGAATATCCATTCTTCCCCGTCTTCCTCTAGATCCAATCCTAAAGTCTCACCCTCAGTCCTGTACAGAAAACCTGCTGTGACCCCAATCCTAATGGATAACAAAGATGTTTTCATCCAACTTTCCTTCTCCCAACTCATTCCAGTACACCAGCCTCTAAGAGCCTCAGGCATTCACTGGGAACACACTACCTGAGCAGGGCTGAAGAAACAGGTAAACTAAATGAATGCCCTCACCATGCCCACGTCCCCTCAAAATCCATTCTTCCACTCTTAAACCCAGCTCTTTAGTAGAATACGTCTCTGCCTCTCTGTTTCCATGTCCTGGAGATACCACATATCTTTCTTTTCTAAACTCCCTCTCCCTGTG
Organism: Rattus rattus; assembly: GCF_011064425.1. Classification (NCBI taxonomy): domain Eukaryota; kingdom Metazoa; phylum Chordata; class Mammalia; order Rodentia; family Muridae; genus Rattus; species Rattus rattus. Next base: position 113,658,623 of record NC_046159.1, read on the forward strand.
CCTACCAGAAAACCAGGTATGCTGCCTGCATGTTCTCTCTCTTCCTTCTCTTCCTCTGATCCAATGTCCCAATCTTATTCTCAGCGATGCAACAGACCACATGCTGCAGCCTTCCTTCCCCTTTTGCCCATATCTTCTGAGGGATTTCATAGACTGTCCCCTTCTAACCTCTCTCCCCCACTTGCTGCTTTTTCCCAGCCCCTACTCTAACTCTGTACTAAACCACAGGACACTACTGCCGAGAAAGCAGGTAAGCCTTCTATAAATCTTCTTCTCTTCCTCTCTTCTTCTTTCTCTAAACTCCAGCCTCATTCCTAACACTATAGCAGGCCCTATAGAGTGGTCTTTCTGCACTGCCTCCACCATTCCAAGGAGACAAAATAAAAATATCCTTATTGAATGTTCCCTACTACTTTGTCCTGCAGATGTCCTCAGATCCCTCTCCTATCCCATATTCCTAAATGCCGGCTCCCAGTGCATACAAACAGATTTAACCTAGAGGTGCCAGTGACCAGAACTATAGAGTCCAAAGAAAATTTCCTAACAGGTAACACATAGACATCACGCTCTGAGAAAATCTAGATGGGAAACAGAAACCAGGGAACAAAACATCACACAATGAAGACAAGGTGGAAGTCAGCACCCAGGCCTATAATCAGTCCCAGATGCTTAGATATCAGCACAAAGACACAATCAATAATAGCAGGGAAATATGTCTCCATTAGAGCTGAGTTCTCTTACCACAGCAGGTTCTGAATATTCCAACATAGCTGAAGCATAAGAAAAAGACTTCCAAATTGTCTACCTGAAGATGATTTAGGTCATTAAAGAAGAAAGTAATAAATACCTTCTAAAAGGAAAATAATCACAAACAATGATAGGAAATCAATAAAACTGTTCGTGACCTGATAATGGAAGTAGAACCAATAAAGAAAATCCAAACTTAGAGAATTCTTAATAACTTAAAAACCTGAACAGGAACTACTGAAGTAGCTTTCACCAACAGAATACATGATATGGAAAAGAAAAAGCTCAAGAGTTGAAGACAGAAGAAAAATTTTCTAACCTAACCAAGAAGATGCCAATAAAAGTACAAGAAATATACAGAACAACAAATAGATTGGGTCATAAGAGAAAGTCTCACATAATTATCAAAACATTAAACAGACTGAAAAAAGACAGAATATTAAAAGCTACAAGGGAAAAAAACCAGAGTAACATATAAAGGCAGATCTATAAGAATTATGCCTGACTTTTCAACAAAGACTCTAAAAGCTAGAAAGACATGGAGAGATGCACTGCAGATCACATACGGTAGTCCGGACTCCTATACTCAGGAAAACTTTCAATTAGCATAATGGAGAAAAAAGATATTTTATGATCAAGCCAAATTCAAATAATATCTGTTTACCAAAAATGGCAGAAGAAAAACCTCAACCTAAGGAGATTAAGTACATCAATGAAAAAATAGAGAGTAAATAACCTCATACCATCAAAATCAAAAGAATGGATACTGACACCACTAACACACACACACACACACACACACACACACACACACACACACACACTAACACACACACACACACACACACTAACACACACTAACACAGACATACACAACCTATTTTCACCACCACTATTACCACCATTGAAATAACAAGAATCAGCAATCAGTGGTAATTGATATCTCTTAGTAACAGTGGAGTTAATTCTGATGTCTGAGGCCATGTTGATGTTTGTGGGCCCTCCTTTTGGCAGGAACCATGCAGGTCTGAGTGGTCTGTGTTTCCACCTGAGACCATAGTGATGTCACTACCACGCTGCCAGCCAGGGTCATGTTGGAGTCCATGGTCTTGCTGTAACCAGGGTCTGAGTTGATGTTTGTGGTCAGTGTTAACCACCTACGGCCATGGAGATTTCCGTGAACTGCACTGATGCCTGACACCATTTTGGTGTCTATGGGGCATGTTGCCTGCCTACTGGGTCATATTGAAATGAATGGCCTGAGCTATCACCTGAGAAGATGGTGATGTCTGTGGTCCTGGCTGTTCCCAAGGGCCTTATCTGCTCTGTGGTCCTATTGCATCTGGAGGCCAAGTCCATACTCTGTTCTGTCAACAAAAACATGTCAAGGCTCATGATCTGTGCTGTGACACTGACTATGAAGAGAAAGGAAGCTATTTTGGCAGGTTAATCAATGACTGCAGACATATAGTTGAAAAGGGGTGACATAGAATATGCTTGGCCCAGGAAGTGACAATATTTGGAGGTGAGTTCTTGTTTTAGGAAGTATAGCCTTGTTGGAAGAAGTGTGTCACTGTGGGTGTAGGCTTTAAGACCCTTGTCCTAGCTGCCTGGAAGCTATTCTTCTCCTGTTTGCCTTGAGAACAAGACATTGAACTCTGAGCTCCTCCTACACCATGCCTGCCTAGACCCTGACATGTTCCCACCTTGATGATAATAGACTGAAACTCTGAACTGGATTTCAGCCCCAATTAAATGTTGTCCTTAAATGTTGGTCATGGTGTCTGTTCACAGTAGTAAAGCCCCAACTAAGACAGAAGTTGATACCAGGAGCTGGAGTATTGCTATGACAGGCATGCCCATGCTTTTGTTTGGAACAATGTGGTTTTGGAGATTTGGATTTAGAAAGCAGTGGAATGTTTTGACATGGGGCTTAATGGGCTATCCTAGTAGGAATATTGGAGACTTTGTTGCTGAGAGTGATTTGAACTTTGCAGACCTGGCCCAAGTGGGTTCAGTGGAAATGAATTTCAGTATATGATGTTGAGACAGTTTTTGTGGTATTTTGGTGAAGAATGTAGTTGATTTTGCCCTTGTCTGAGGAATCTACCTGAGGCTAATTATTTATATTAATTACATTGACAAAAGAAGTCTCAAAAAAGCCTAGCAGAGACTTTGTTCTCCAGTTTAGTCTCATGAAGAACATTCTGACCAAACAGTAAGATTAAAAATAAAAATTACAAAATGTATGGTTCAAGTAATAATAAAGGTGCAGCAGGAAGTGAAATGGAGCTCAATCCTGTGTTCATGGAGATAAAAATATAAAGGAACTGTTGATCTTAGGAAAATATTACACCCAGCTAAATTTATTGTTTGTATTTGCAGTTGATTAAAGAATGGGTTAGACTTTTATTCTGGATTGAATTACAATCCAGAAACGGAGGACATACTTGTGATCCAGATCTTGAGGCTGGAAGGCATGGGCTTTTGATCTGGTTCTTGAGGAACAGTGGCCATGAAAAGCTTAGTTCCAGGCATGGTGGTACACAGCTTTAATCCCAGGAAACAAAGTCAGGTAGATCTCTGAGTTTACATTTCAAATGTTATCCCCTTTCCCAGTTTCCCATCCATAAACCCCTATCCCATTCTGATCCTTCTTCTTTAAGGCTGTTCCCCTCTCCAACAACACTCCCTTCTTGCCTCATCGCCCTGACATTCCCCTACACTGGGGCTTCCAGCCTTGGCAGAACCAAGGGCTTCTCCTCCTATTGGTGCCCAACAAGGCTATTCTCTGCTACATATGCAGCTGGGCCATGGGTCTGTCCATGTGTAGTCTTTGGGTAGTGGTTTAGTCCCTGGGAGCTCAGGTTGATTGGTATTGTTGTTCTTATGGTTCTTATGAAGCCCTTTCGGCTCCTTCAATCCTTTTTCTTCACTCCTCCAAAGGGGACCCCATTCTCAGTTCAATGGTTTGCTGCTAGCATTCGCCTCTGTATTTGTCAGGCTCTGGCAGAGCCTCTCAGGAGATGGCTATATCAAGCTTCTGTCAGCATGCTCTTCTTGGTTTCATCAATATTGTCTAGTTTTTGGGGCTGTATATATGGGCTGAATCCCCAGGTGGGGCAGGCTCTTACTAGCTATTCCTTCAGTCTCTGCTCCAAATTTTGTCTCCATATCTTCTCCTATGAATATTTTTGTTCCCTCTTTTAAGAAGGACTGAAGCATTGACACTTTGGTCATTCTTCTTGAGCTTCATGTGCTCTATGGATTGTATCTTGGGTAACTCAAGTTTTGGGGCTAATATCCACATATCATTGAGTGCATCCTATGTATGTTTTTTTGTGATTGGGTTACCATACTCAGGATAATATTTTCTAGCTCTATCCATTTGCCTATGAATTTCATGAAGTCATTTTTTTTGATAACTGAGTAGTACTCCACTGTGTAGATGTACAACATTTTCTGTTTCTATTCCTCTGTTGAAGGGCATCTGGGTTCTTTCCATCTTCCGGCTATTATAAATAAGGCTGCTATGAACATAGTGGAGCTTGTGTCTTTGTTATATGTTGGAGCATCTTTTGGTTATATGCCCCAGAGAGGTATAGCTGGGTCATCAGGTAGCACAATGTCCAATTTTCTGAGGAACCTCCAAACTGTTTTCCAGAGTGGTTGTACCAGCTTGCCATCCCACCACCAATGGAGGAGTGTTCCTCTTTCTCTAAATCCTTAGCAGCATAGAAGCCTGTTTCTAATGAAAGACAGAAAAGCAATAAACTTAGATAGGAGGAGAGGTGGAGAGGGATGAGAAAAGAATCTATTTTCAATAAACAAAATATTTTTTAAAAAAATCAAAAATACTTTAAGAAAAACCCTAAACATAAAAACATTAATGATACAATAAAATGATCCTATATGTTTCATCCAACTTTAATGTACATCAACATTTTATTACATCTGTTGATTATTTTATTGATTATTTTAAAGTAAGCTTAAGGTATTTATTTAACTTGAACAGTATTTGCTCTATTCATTGAGATTATTTAAAATACAACTAATAGTATAGTATTCCACATAAAAATGTAAAAGGAATAAGTGTCTTATTATGCTGTGCCCATTTTTGCTTCCCAGCAATTCTCAAGTCACAGTGTTTTTAATGTTTGCCTGTTTGAGTTGGGATCCATGTGTAAGTACTGCCTTATGGAATTAGCTGATAATTTGATGTATAAAATGCATTGTTCTTTCTTTTGCATACTATTAAGCTTTATAGAAAGTCAATAATTTTTGTGATAATCTTACCATTCTAGAGTTGGCTTTAAATGAATAATAGAATTAGACAACATTCAGCTACAGATGATAAAATTGTTAGGCAAAAACTCACTAGTAAACATTTAATAGGACAGATAAAAATCACTTGAACCTCTGTTTAAGATATATTGAAACCTATTTTTGGCTAAAAATCAAACAAAAGAACGAGACAAAGCACATTCATTGTCTCCTGATCATTAAAATTATGTAGCACCACACCCATTTTCTCATTCATTTTATAGAATCAAACAAATGAATTTAAAACAAAAAAAGTTTGTCAACATTTCTTTCAAGGTATGATGATGTGTTTTAGTTGATAATCTTTAGGAAAGCAAAGAAATCTAATCTTGGTTTGTTTTGTTTAATATTGCTAATTGTCAATTTGACAACATCTAGAATCATCTTGTCATATGGGCTTTTGGGAATGTGTGGTGAGGTTTTTGTCTTGATTGCTTGATTAATTAATATTAATTAATTAATTAATTAATTAATTAATGTGGGACGATGTTTGTAATTGGGGATGGGGCCTATTGTGATGGTTTGAATATGTTTGGCCTGGGCAGTGGCACTGTTAGGACATGTGGCCTTGTTGGAGTAGGTGTGTTACTGGGGACATGGGCTTAAGACCCTCCTTCTAGGTACCTGGAAGTCAGTAGTCTCATAGCAGGCTTCAGATGAAGATGTAGAACTCTCAGCTCCTCCTGTACCAATGCTGCCATGTGCTCACCTTCATGATAATGGACTCAACTTCTAAAACTGTAAGCCAACCCCGATTAAATGTTCCCCTTTATAAGACTTGTCTTGGTCATGGTGTCTGTTCCCAGCAGCTAAGCCCCAACTAAGGACACTTATTCTGGAAATTCTGAGCTGCATGTGGCGTAGAAAGTGGCCTGATCATTGGCATGCAATTCTTCATTGTTGTATGATCCTGATTATGGATGTGGTGTGAACAACCATCTTATGTTTCTATGAAGGTGACTTCCCATGGAACCGTAAGTCACTAGAAACCCTTTCTCCTATATGTTGTTTTAGCCAAGACTGTTTATCAGAGTATGAAGAAAGAAAACTAAAGCAATGTCTACTTTTCTTTGTTTGTCTTACATCCAATTGTTATATGTCTGTGTATCAGCCTAACACATATATATCTGTTCTATCTATTGGTGCATAGAAACACTCTTTTGTTCCAAAATATAATTTTGAAAAATTTAGACAATTTATATATCATGTATCTATCTCTCTTTAAACCTTTCAACTATATCTTCTTTCTGACCTTATTTCTGTTAATGGCAATTTTTTATTTTAATTTCACTTATTTTACATTCTCACCAAAGTTCCCTACCTCCTCTCCTCTCAGTAAGCTTCCACCTATTCTTGCAACCCACTCCTCCTCTGCTTCTCTTCAGAATAAGGCTGCTGACTTTGATGGATATCAACCAGCCAAAGCATACCAAGTTGCATAGGACTCCTCCTCCTCTTCTATCAAGGCTAGATAAGGCAGACCAGTAGAAGGAAAGGATCCAAATCCAGGCACCAGAGTCAGAGACAGATCCTACTGTTAGGAGTTCCACAAGAAGATCAAACCACACAACTGTAACATATGTGCAGAGGGCCTAGATCAGTCCCATGAAAGCTACCTGATTGGCAGTCCAGTATCTTTGAGTCCCTAAGGATTTTCTTGAAGTGTGCTTGACCCCTCTGGCTGCTGCAATCCTTCTTTCCCCTCTTCCCCAAGCTCCACCTACTGTTTGACTGTGCGTCTCTATATCTTTTTCTATCAGTTGCTGGGTGAAGACTCTGACGACAACTGGGTTAGAGGCCAGTCTATGAATATAGCAAAATATCATTAGGAATCATTTCATTGATATTTTTTATTGTAATTTTTTACAAAGTTATCAATAGTTCCTCTCCTTAAATTTTAATATCCAAATGTTTAGAATTTTAAAAATCTTCCACAATAATTATATGTATTATACAATGTTTCTGCCAATATTCCATTCTATTTTGATCGAGCATTAATTAAATCCCTCATAATTTATAATTCTTATGTGTGTATGAAGCATTTCTACAATCTCTAACATATAACAGGAACTTCAATATATATTATATATACTGAATAAATACTAAAATTCATAATTAAATATTATTTTATCCTAATTTTACTATATAGATATTTTTCCTTTTAAATTATCATAATTTTGAATTTCACCTAAATACATATTGACTGAAGCCTATTGATATAGGCATGGTCTTTATCTCATCCTCACACTGCTCCACTCACTGCACTCCTTATACTTCATGGCCTTTCCCTTTAATTTTTACCTAATTAAAAACCTGATATCTTCATTTTTGTTTCAATTAATATTTTCAAGTCATATTAGAGATATATTATCTTTACTTCTGGAATCATACGTAAGTTTAAAACTAACATTTAGAATGCATTTATTGTATAAATAAAGTTAGCAATATGGACCAGGAGGTAAAAGTCTATGGCCTTGAGTTTGAGACCTAGAACACATGTAAAACTAGCTAGATGCTGAACTCACAAAGTTATGGTCTTAACCTACACCCTCATGTCAAAGCAGATGAGGCAGTGCACTCATGTCATGCACACTCAATAATAAGAATACATAACTTAATGTATTAATCCATCCCACCTTATAGTAGCATCTCCCACATATATCATATACAAGTATTATGATATATATTATGATATGTTATATAAGATATATTATAATCTATGTGAAATAAGGTGCTTAAATGTTTCTTTTAAATATAAATGAATTCCACAATACTTGAAGGAATATAAGCAGATGTCCATTTGAAATATATTTGTGGACAGTTGTTCAGCAATTGTGTGGTGATAGTGACAGTTTTTCAAGTTCCACAAAACACTGTTTGCCTTCATATTCTATTTTTGGAAAGCCTTGTTCTTTCCATGCCCTCCATTTATGACCCTACCTCTCTCTGCCTAACCTCCCTCTTCCTCTAACATTTATTTTTCTCTCTAACAGACACTTTCAACTTGATGTTGCTTTCTATAGGCTACCCTTGGGGCTAGGAAGGTCAGTGGATCACACTCTGTTCAAGATTTTAAAAGTCAAGAAATAAGTAAACTAGATGATATTTTTTCTTTCAGACAGAAGCAATTTAGTCAGCTTTATTTTTGTATTGTGGCAAAATACATACACATCATGCATATATCTATCCACAACCTTAGCATATATTGAATAGATAGTGTTTTCTGTCTCTATATTGTTACAAAATTCTAGAATGTTTTTATCATGCATAACAAGCTCTATCCTTACAGAATTCCTTACCTCATACTACCTTTACCTGAGGCAGTACCACCTTAACATCTAAATATCTATATCCATGACTATATCTATTTAATATATATGTATTTATATAAGTTCAATATATCTACATTAGTAATGTGCAAATTTTGGCAAGATTTGTAGCATGTCAGAGAAATAAATAGATAGCAATTAATATTTTGAATGCTTTAGTCATTTACCAAAAAATCTGTATACAAAAAGCAATTTAGATATTTATCACATATCTATTAATCATTTAAAGCATTTCTTTAATATCTGCTGTTTAAAAGATTCTGTAAAAGCAATTTGATGAGTTATATCCTAAATCATGAACAAATGACTACAATAAAAATTATCCATGGAATGCTGTAGTTTGGATTGGACCATTCCCAACTGGCCTATGTGTTCAAGCATTAGTCCTTAGCTTGACATTTTGTTTAAATGGCATTTTGAGAGATGGAGCTTAGTAGTTAGTTCTTAGACCTTTAAAGAAGATGTGGGAACTTTGGCTATTTCCTGTGTTGTATGTGCATGTACTTTAGAAACGCATAGACAGTGTTATTCTTCTCTGTTCTGCAAGGCAACCAATGATTATAGATTAAAATCTTAATGAAAGTATGGAGCACCCTATTCAGTGAATCAAATTCTGTAAGAAGCATTGCATCTCCATTGATTGCCGAATGAACATACAGGTAAATTATATTAAAGGTCAGTAATTTGAAATGATAATATGTTTGGTTTTGTTCTTTGCTGTATATATTATGTGAAGAGAATTTATAGACTATTATGATAAAAATTGATATTCACTTTAAGTCTTATTTATGAGTGGGTAGAGGGGAGAGTGGTATGGACATGCCTTTAATCCTAGCATTCTGGATGTAGATGCAGGCAGATCTCTGAGTTCAGGGCCAGTCTGACAAATTCCAGGATAACCAGGGCTACACAGAGATACCCTGTCTTAAGAAGAGAGCATCTTACTGATAATAACTTTCAATTTTTCTAAATTATTATACAGCTACATAATCATCTCTTAAACCTACCTTACTTGCCTCATATGTAACTTCCATCTGTCTCAAATTCTTTAACTCTCTCTTAATTGATATATATCTATATCTCTATCTATCTATCTATCTATCTATCTATCTATCTATCTATCTATCTATCTATCTATCTATCTCTATCTATCTATCTATCTATCTATCTATCTATCTATCTATCTATCTATCTATCTCTCTATATATATCTCCTGCTTACAACCATGAGCTGCATAAGTAAGACCTGAACAACAATGATACCAACCAAAGAACATTCTAACATAGAAGTGAGGAAGCTTTTAGGACCCCAACCATAGATGAAGAATTATGGGGGAGATGCTGAGAGCAGGAGAAATGGTTTTCATCAGGAAAGCATCTGCTGCCTGCCAGGTTTCTATCAAATATCAAGGGGTCTGCTCTAAGGTCATATATATACAATGAATTTAAAAATACTTATTTATGTAAATGTTGCTTTTATTTCCTCAGATAAAGTGATGAGATGAGAGCTATACTCAAGTTATGCAAATCCATATTTTGGGTTGAACCCAGAGTGTTTCCTATTTTGATCTAACTATCCTTAGGCCTAGAGATAATTATCCCTAGGTCTTCCAAAATTACTTATTCAATCTGATTTCCCTTGGCTTCTGCCTGAATTGCTTTTCTTGGCCTCATATTAATTTTGGTAAATGTTCTAGTCTTCTGGCTTCTTCTTATTCTCTAGGTTATCCTGCCTTTACCTGTGTGTATCTTGTTCTGACCATAACCAATCTCTCTAAAGCTACTATATGCACACATCACACCACCATTTACCTCACCACATTCTTTCTCACTCTTGTTGTTTTCTTACGTCCACTCTCTTTCCTGTGCTCTTTCCTTTCCTCTGACTCATTATGTCAAATCTTTCTCTGATTTGTCTGCTCCTCAATTAAATCTTACTTTCAAACATGGCTACTTCTTTTGACAAACCAACTTTACCTTTATTGTTTGGGATTAAAGGTGTTTACTAAGAGCATGTGCATATTCCAGCCAGAGGGATTAAAGGTATGTCATTCCAGACAGATTACATAGACCTAGAAGGTGTTTGGATGGGATCCCTTGATAGAGCATCTATATTCCTAGATTAAAATTCTACATACTTATTTTTTATTTATGTGTATGTTATTGTGTCTGAATATATATAAGAGGTTCTCCAATTCCCTGGTAGTGGATATAAGGCAGTTGGGAGACACTCAGTGTGGGTGCTGGAAACTGAACCAGAATCCTGTTTCAAGGACTCTGATCTTTAAGTCCCATAAAATATTATAAATACATCTGAGCAATTTTGATTGATCAAATGTTTTTATATGATTTTGACAAAAAATACTGATTTATATCATGCTGTTAAAAATGATAATCTATGATATGGTGTTTCTTTAGGTATTGAACTTTATGTAGATAATTTGGTTATTTTTCTTTTTTTGGTCACCAAACCCAAAGTCTTAAGCATGCTAATCCAGTGTTTTAACAGCAAAGTACTACATTTTTAATATTGGTCACCATATGTAGGTCTGTTAACTATTATTTTAAACATGTCCCATCCTTTCATGTTTACATATCTTATAATACTTACTGGTGGCTAGAGTATTAACATTTTATGCAATATTTTTCAAATTTATTTCCAAGCAGTAATAAAGCTTTTCTTTTTTGTGTTCCTTCAGCTTTTGTTAAATCAGGACAGGAAGGTATGTGGCTACATAATTTAACCCCAGTACTCAAGAGGTTGAAGCAGGGTGATTGTGAGTTTGAACCTAGTTTATCTGCTATGGATAAAGTGAGATTCTGTCTCCTAAAGATAAAGGAGGAAATATATGACAGAGTTACACTAGCCCCCCCCTTTCATAACACTATGGATTGGCTGTCCAAGTCAGGAAGAGAAGGCTGCAGAACGAAGTTGGGAAGAGGCAGGATGCTATACTTCATTCAGTAAAGCAGGTGAGTGTTTCTGTCATCAAGTATGGTTTCCGAATACTTGCTGCATAAGAGACTTTTAACATATCCACTGCTCAAGTTATATTCTATGTTCATTAGGTAAGAACATCTTAGAGTAGAAACCAACTATTAATGATGTTTAAAAGTAAAGCAGGTTGTTTTAAGGTGCAGTAAAACCTGGCATATACTTTAATAAAACAAGATTTGGCTTTCCTCATACCAGATAAGGAGAACACAGGTTTTGTTCCTATGGATCCCTTCCAAGGCAAATGGTTCAGTACCAGATTTGCTGAACTGAGGTCAACTCAAGGTCTCAGCATTGAGAAGGCCAAACCACACATAATGCAATATCACCTCTTCTTATTCTCTTCAGTGTAGGTGATCATGGCCCTTTGAGTCATTTTCTTTTAAATGGGAAGGGTTTTGCATCATTTATTATCATTTGGGGGGGTCTAGTTTGATTCCATCTCTGAAGCTCAATGCAATGTTAACTAGACTGAGATCATATTTGCTGATTGGTTTTACCTACTTAGTCTCATTCAATTAGGAAAAGGTTACCACAGCAACTACTTCCCTTCCCTGTAATTTAATCATAGTTGCTGCTATATCAATGATTCATTTACATGACATTATTTTGTTTACTAACCTCTGGCATGGGTCAATAAGTCCCATGCATAATTTACCTGTCTCAGATAGACAAAGGAACTGCTATATGGTGTTTTCCTCATAGCAATGTACAGTGATGATAGCATTTCAAGAATTCTTATAGAAAGAATTATTGTTCACTTGCAGATAGTCTTTACATTTTTGTGTTCACAAGATTACTCATTACACACAGACACACAGACAAAGACACACACACATACACACAGACACACAGACAAAGACACACACACAAACACACACACGCACAGAGAGAGAGAGAGAGACAGACAGAGAGAGACAGAGAGAGAGACAGACAGAGACAGACAGAGAGAGAGAGAGAGAGAGAGAGAGAGAGAGAGAGAGAGAGAGAGAGAGAGAGAGAGAGAGAGAGAGAGAGAGAGAGAGAACTATTTTTGACTACATTGTGTTGTAGGACTCAAACTTATGAATGAATTCAGGGCAAAGGTCATAACTCAGCCCATAGCAAATAACTGTAATGATATAACAAGGCTTATATTTTAAATATATTTAATTTACTGAAACATGCACACACATACACTAAACAGACAGGAGACAGAAAGGAGGGAAAAATTAGAATATAGAAAATATTAAAGATGAGAAAACATAAGTAAAAGGTATTTACAAATCTAAAATTGTGTTCCTACAATGCCCTGGAACTGCTGAAACAATTAAAACATAATTTTAATTCATCCAGGCTGAGGGATATAAGTTTTCAATCCCAGCTACCAGGAGGCAAAGAACAGGAGGGCTACTACAAGGTCCATTGGGGCTACACAGAGAATTTGAGGATAACTTGGAGAACTTAGTAAGATTTTTCAGAAAAATAAAAATTAAAAACAGAACCAGAGGCACAGGTGAGTCAAAGAACACTTGTCTGGAATTTGCAAAGCCCCAGACTCAATCTTTATCCCCAGAAAATATTAATTTAAAACTACCAGGTATTGCTTTTTATACTATTGTCCTTCTGGATCTCTCCTGGAATGTTTACCATAATTAGAGTTTGTTTGCATGTTTAAGTGTTATTGTATTGCCTTTTTTTTTTCCATCACACATATGCCTGCTACATGGTATCTTATGGTTTTATTGCTGGAAAGAGACAGCAGGACCAAGGAAACTCTCGTAAAATAAAACACTCAATTGGGGTTGGCTTATAGTTTTAGAAGTTCAGGCCTTTACCATCATGGTGGGAAGCATGGTAGTCTCTAGGCAGACATGGTGCTGGAGAAGAAAATACGAGTTCTGCATCTTGATCTACAGGCAGCAAGAGAAGACTGGATGTGTTTAATACTGGGTGCAGCCAAGGAATTTTAGACCTCAAAACCCCACTTATACAGAGACAAAACCTCTAACAAAGCCACACCCTCTCCAATAACAAAGCCACACCCCCTCCAATAAGGGCACACCTCTAAAGAGTGCCACTCCTATGATCGAGCATTCAAATACATGACTCATGGAGGCTGTACCTATTCAAACCACCAGAGATGACAGTTTGTATCATTCGTTTCACACTCTATCCGCATTGCTTCCTAAGTAAAATTATGTTCAACCTTTGATGAATAATGTACTTACAGAATCTAAAACCTCAACCAACTGAAGCAACAGGCAGAGCAGTACACCCAGCAGCATTCGGGGATCAGACCCAGAGCTGTCTATATGCTAAACAAGTATGGTGCCTCTTAGCTGTGTCTCCAGCCAGCAGTATGGGTGTTACAGAAGGCAGCCAGGAATTAGTTCTTGATTGAGGAGAGCTTATCTCTAGATACATGCCAATCTATTTATGTTCCAAATCAACTCTGATGCACATAGCCTGTGCAGAATTCAGAGGGAGACCTTGTATGGTTGATATCTCTTATTCACCATGATGCCCCATCGAAAACATACAGCTCATCTCTGACATTCTTGTATTACCAATCCAACAAAACCCCAATGTGGAGTCTTCCAGAAGATAATTCTTTACCATATTCTACAGTCAGTATTCCCTTTATTCCAACTACTAGTTTTATTTTATAGAATTTACAATTTTATGTATTACCTTGCTTATGTTTTGTGCAACATAAATTATTCTTGTATCATTTTATATGTAATTCTATCTGATAAACATAATACATTATCTTGTGTTATTATATTAAAAATGCTATCTTGTGCAAATTACTTTATATTGTTACCTTTATTCACTTTATTTACTTAATAGAATTAAAATTATTTGAGTTCCTTGAGTATTTAGAAGCTGTTTTTATATTTTCAATAATGCCTACTTTAATATTAAGGACATGGGAGGTTTGTCTGAGCTTGTAACTATATACCTAAAATTATGATGCTATATTTGTTTCTTATATTATGAATGTCATTATGAATTTTGTTTACATTCATTCATTTGTATCAATTCAATGTTAAATAAAAAAAGACTGTTAAGAAATTGTACTTACAAAAGACAAAGAAAGATTTAGGTCAATAATACTTTCACTGGAAAGTGACATAGATTAGGGGTGTGTGTCTTGTGACTTGTTAGACTTCATAAATGACAAATGGAAAAATTCTTTTCTCAGTAAAGACCTCACAATTGTTTTTTTCCATAGAGTGTTAGTGATGCTGTCATTTTCTTCTGTTTATGTGATTTCCCATGTTAATGCTGTACCTTATCAAAGTGCTTTCTGTTTTAGTTCTTCAGTAAATTGTCTATTGAGACAGGAAATATAACTACAATATTAGGATGATCAATGGGCTGATGCAGTTCAAATTCATTAACTCACGATACTGTGTTATACTCTTTCTCTAGCTTAAAATATTTATTCATTTGATTGCCTTGATATGTCAGAGGAGCTTTAATTCAGTGTTAAAGCTGATATTGGAGTTGTGTTTGTGTGTGTGTGTGTGTGTGTGTGTGAATGTCTATGTTCCTATACATGTGTGTTCTCTGAAATATGTTCTGCCAAGCCTCTCATTGGTCCTTTTGGTCAGTGGTTCCTCATCCAGCCCTATTGAAATCCTAGGGGACTAAAGAGTTAGTACAGATGTCTACAACCACATCTGTGCTCTGTGCATTGCATAAACTCTAAGTTAATATCCTTTTTATAAAATTTTGTTCAATGATATAAAGTTGATATTTTAATAAAACCCATTCTAAAAGTGATACATTATTCATAGCACCATCTTGCTACATATTTCTTACTAAATATTTAATCATAACTATGATCCTGTAGGAGTCTAAGAAAATTAGAAATTTTAAAAGAAGTCCTTGCAGTTTTCCCTCTATAGAGTGAATTTTGAATGAAGAAACATCACCTTTTCCTTATAAGAATCTGCAGGGACCTGAAGAAAACACAATAAACCACTGACATTTATTGTAATGTTTGCTATAGAGCACTGCAATGTTAGATATAGTCCTATGAATTTAAACAGTATGGGAGCATACTTCAAAAGGTTGTAATATTCATTAACTCTTGTTTCAACAGTTCTCAAAGCACTATCTAGAGGTCTCTGAGGCCCCTGATTGCCTTTAATCAAATGAAGGCTCAGGTCAAACCATTTCCCAATAATAACTAGGATACTGTTTCTCTTTCACTGTTTCTAGGACTGAAGTTCCAGGGACTTCGTGCCATGTGTTATGACCGTAGTGTGAGCACCAAAGTAGAAACAGTGCTTAATAAGCTTTTATAAAGTTGGAAGTTTAAAAAGTTAGAAACATTATTAAAAAGTCAATCTTTCACTACCCTTTGTTTTAGATAATACAATTGTCTAAGTCAACGTAGTTTCATTAACAATACTAAATATAGCTATATCTATAGATAGATATAGTTACTTTTAAAGTAGTATTTTTTATTTTTATTAGATATTTTTTAATTTACATTTCAAATGTTGTCCCCTTATCCAGTTTCCTGGACATAAGCCCCCTATCCCATCCACTCCTCTTCTTCTATAAGGGTGATCCCCTCCCCATCCCCCGTGAAATTCTCCTGCACTGGAGGTCCAACCTTGGCAGGACCAAGGGCTTCTCCTTCCATTGATGTCCAACAAGGTCTTCCTCTGCTATATATGCAGACCCATGGAGCCATGGGTCAGTCCATGTATAGTCTTTGGGTAGTGGTTTAGTCCCTGGGAGCTCTGGTTGGTTAGTTAGCATTGTTGTTCCTATGGGGTTGCAAGCTCCTTCACCTCTTTCAATCCTTTCTCTAATTCCTCCAATGGGGATCCCAGTCTCAGTTCAGAGGTTTGCTGCTAGCATTTGCCTCTGTATTTGTCAGATCTGGCTGAATCTCTCAGGAGACAGCTATATCAGACTCCTGTCAGCATGCACTTCTTAGCTTCATTAATCTTATCTAGTCTTAGTGACTATATATATATATATATATATATATATATATATATATATATTCTGTTCCCCCTTTTAAGAAGGAGTGAAGCCTCCTTCTTTAAAAGGGGAACAAGAATATTCTTAGGAGGGGATAGGGAGGCAAAGTTTAGAACAGAGACTGAAGAAACACCCATTCAGAGCCTGCCCCACATGTGGCCCATACATATACAGCCACCAAACTAGATAACATGGATGAAGCAAAGAAGTGCAGGCTGACAGGAACTGGATGTGGATCTCTCCTGAGAGACACAGCCAGAATACGGCAAATACATAGGCAAATGTCAGCAGCAAACCACTGAACTGAGAATAGGACCCCCGTTGAAGGAATCAGAGAAAGGACTGAAAGAACTGAAGGGGCTGAGACCCCATATGAAATGCAACAATGCCAAATCAACCCAGAGCTTCTAGGACTAAACTCCCTATCCAAAGACTATATATGGACTGACCTAGACTCCAACTTCGTGGGATAAATAACCTAGTAAGGGCACCAGTGGAAGGGGAAGCCCTTGGTCCTGCCAAGGCTGGACCCCCAGTGAACAGGATTCTTGTGGTGAGGGCAACAATGTGGGGAGGATGGGAAGGGGAACACCTATATAGAATGGGAGGTGGATGGGTCAGGGCGATTTTGGCATGGAAACCGGGAAAGGGAATAACATTTGAAATGTAAATAAGAAATACCCAATTTAATAAAGATGGAAAAAAAAAGGAGTGAAGCATCCACACTTTGGTCATCTTTCTTCTTGAGCTTCATGTGGTCTGTGTATTGTATCTTGGGTTATTCAAGCTTTTGGCTAATATCCACTTATCAGTGAGTGCATACCATGTGTATTTTTCTGTGATTGATTGGGTTATCTCACTCAGGATGATATTTTCTATCCATTTGCCTTTGAATTTCATGAAGTCATTATTTTTGATAAAATAGTATTTTAATATAGTATAAAATGATATTGGTGTTAATTTCTAATTTAGTGAATGTGACTTGTATAAAAAAGTCCTCTGAAGTTCCTGATAACTTTTTATACGGGTTAAGGAAATCTAAGACTAGAAGCCCTTTTAGTTGCCCTTTTAGTTGATGCAGATAATATGTTATCTAATTTATTTGTAGAATTAGTATTTATTTGAAAATTCTAACTTCAGCAATCCACCTTTTCAAGTTTCAAATGACTAGTTTATTTAGTTTACTTTTACACTTCTAAACCCCACATAATATTTTACTTGGTAACACAAGAAGTAAAAGATTAATGAGTAGCATTTTCTCTCTTTTCATTTCCAAAGAAGAAACTTCATAAGCAATCTAGATTTTATTCTTATCTGTGAATTTGTATTGCCAATTATAATAGGATCTAAGACAGAAGTTACTACATGGCCGGGAACTTTCTTCATTTTATCTTTATAGCTATATGATTATATATGTATATATATGAGCATATCTATATGAATATATATAATATAACATTAATATATATGTAGCTTGGCACAGGTTTCATAGTCATGCACTTGGATTGTGATTAGAGTCTTCATGACATCAATATCATTTATTCTGACATTTATTATTGTTACATATTACCTTAATTAAACCAAATGTTCAAAATATCCTGAATCAAGTAAGATAGGGTAGACAGCTTCCCATATGACAAGATGCTTGACATGCAAGATAACTCTTACTTTCAACAAGAAAATAAACATGCCACCTCCTTCCAGGTAGGTACGGGGGGAATGACCTCTACCTTACAGAAATTTCTTAGTTGTAGGTCTGTCAAACAAAGATAATATGCAGATTTACTTTTTTTTTTTTTTTCGGAGCTGGGGACCGAACCCTGGCCTTGCGCTTCATAGGCAAGCGCTCTAACCACTGAGCTAAATCCCCAACCCCAATATGCAGATTTACTTAATGGCTTCATTTTGGTCATAAGTGTAGCACAATTTATTCCAGAAGGTGAATAGAAAGTTCAAATGTACAGATTGGATAAAACTCTAGGATCAAGTGAAGAGACTCAGGAGATGGTTTCACACCTGAGAACAGCCTCTAACCAAACCACTCATGCCCCACCAAGTGCTTCAATGTTGTGTAGGTAAGATATTGTATAGTGAATAGTGACTTCAAGAACTTTCCTAGGGAAGAGTAAGGAGGAGATAGCATAAGAAATACATGATGATGCCACATTTCTCTTTCAGGATTTTACGGTAGAAGTTCAAAAGCTTTCAGTAATAGTAGAGAGGCTGAGGAAAGTGGAAGGATAATGACCATTAAAATGTTTCCATACCTTCATCGTTTTCCATATTCTTCATCATTCAAAACACAGGGAAGGCAAAGTTTAAAACATGGTTGTAATGACTCACTGATGCTCTGTGTCTCTTTCTGTGATTTAGAGGATATAATTTTCCAAGTCTCCTCTGTGATTTGCTCGCAGAGTCGTTTCTAGGTTTCATCAGTTTAATGTGATTCACAGACATCAGAGGCCTCATCTATGTCAGTTCTATTTTCTTGTGACATTTACTAATGTCATTTATCACTATAAACAAGAAGTTTGTATTCTCTCTGATATTTCCCTTCCCTTCCCTTTCTTTTAAAGCTTCAAAGTAGAAAGCAGAACTGACATTATCTGTAAATATATAACTTCAGGGATTTCACAAGAAGGAGAAAAGCAAGATAAAGAGAAAAGGGAGGGGGGATGGATAGCGAACTTATTTGCATACATAGGTCACTTTACATACATAGTGTCTTGTTAGCACCTCGAAGCCATTAGGATATTTACCAGCATGTTTAATGTTTGACTCACTAGATACCAAATAGAATTAATTATAAAGGCTTTTAATGGACAGGGATGACTATTTTCTCTCAAAGTTCATATAACTTGATTCAGTCTGTCTTTCTGATTCCCAGTGCATTCGTGACACCACAGGTCTGTTAGTGTGCAGGGAAGCCTCTTGACTCATACATTATTCATCCTGCACATAATCTCCTGAGAGCTTTCCTATCCTAGCCATTCTTTGCTTACTGCACAGTTTTGAGCTGAGGGGTGAAGTCATGTGTATAAAATGTATTTTCTTGGGAGACCATAAAATATAGTTGGTAAATAATACTCATTTAAGATAACTTTTATTCAATACTACATATTTTTCATGCTTGCTTTGGACACAATTTCTATCCTTATACCTATGAGGATTCATAGGAATCTGTATTAAGCTTTCCATTTTCATTACATTTATGGCATGTGGTTTTAAATTTGCTTTTCTTTTTTAATCTCTTACAGATTCTATCACTAAAGCATGAGTCATTCATAACAGTGGTGGCTCATCACTAAGTTCACTAGGTCACCGTGATTTCGCTGGAGATATTGATGAGTGACAGTGAAGTGGAGCAGAGTCCCTAAAACAATGTCTCAAAATCGACATTGTCACTAAATAGCAGTCTTAGTTCATGGCAATCCCACCAGTCACAGACCTAAATAACTATAACCACTCTATTTCTCCAATTTATTTATAAGTCCATCACGGAAATGCTTACAAATAAAATATTAATAAGTGTATTTACTCTATAGGATGCCTCCAGGCATGGTAAGCCCTGGATAACAGGTAGCCTTGCATCTGCTATGGATGGATCCTAGCATCTGTAGTCAGAAGCAAATTATAGGATGTGGGAAAATACAAATGATGTGGGAAAAAAGAGTCATGAATCAAAAGTTTTGCTGATAATCTCTAGAAAGAGAAAAATGAAAATATTCCTTGCAAACACAAACACTCATAACCATTTTCTGAACAAGATTCCATATTTCATCACATGACATAGATACTTTAAAGCACAGAAACGAAAGTTTACCACGCATTATTTGACACAAAGGTCACAGTTTTTTTTGCCAAATTTATTTAATTTTACTTGATAAAACATTATGTTTTGTTTTGTACAATATACCATTTTGAAATACATGCATATGATGGAATGGCTAAAGTAAGCTAATGAATGTATGTACTGGCTAATATAGTTATCATTTGTTTTAGTGAGACCACTTAAAATCTACTTAGAAATTGTCAAGAATAAAATATTGCAATTGTTTTTGATATATTGAACCATTATAGTGAACCATAGATCTTCCAAATTTCTTCTTTTCATAAAACTTAAATGTACAATTATTCAAAAATTCCTCCCCCAAATCCTTCATGTCTTTTATTTTTAAAAATTAATTTACTTTAAATGGGCATATGGTTATGCATATTAATAATGGTTAGCATGGTGTTTTAACACATGTCTATGCTGTAAAATATTAATGTTTCAATCAAGTTAAATGTGCTTATGGCCTCAAATATTTACGATTTCTTTATATGGTAAAACTCAAAGTACTTTCTTCTAATGCTCTGAAAGTTACAATATGTTACTGTTATATATTGCAATTCTGCTGTATAAAATCACACTAGAACACTATATCCCTATATAACTATACTTTAGTATCCACTGATCAATTTTTACCCCAGTTTGGTGTGCTGTAATTAATTTATATATACTTAATATTCTTTTATTGATTTATATGTAAAGTATATTTATAAAGTATACAGTTTATACTTAATGTATTTTATTTTTATTTTTTACTTATTCTTTAATAATTTCTTCCATGAATTAAGTGTATTGTATTCACATTCAAACCCCAGTCCTCCCTGCCAACTCTTCCCAGATCATCCCTCCCATATTTCTCACCAAACTTCATGTATTTATTTTGTATGACCCAGTAAATCCAATTGTCCTGCTCTTACACTCAAGGATTTGGAAACATCCCCTGAAATATGATCAAACTAGAAGAGAACACAAAGCTCCCTCTCTAGTAGCCAGCAATTGTCACACTCAACTAGTAGTATGGCCGTATGTGTTTTTCCTTCATCAGTGTTGGATTACTGACTGGCTTCATCCTTTTATGTCTTGTGAAGACAACCATCTTTTCTTTTTTCCTCTTTTTTTATTGAGTATTTCTTATTTATATTTCAAATGTTATTTCCTTTCCCAGTTTCCTGTCCGTAAGCCACCTATCCCCTCCTCCTCTCCTTCTATGGGGGTGTTCCCCTCCACACCCACCCCTACTTACGATTCCCCCTGACAATCCCCTACACTGGGGATCCAACCTTGGCAGGAGCAAGGGCTTCTCCTTCCATTGGTGCCCAGCAAGGCCATCCTCTGTAACATATGCAGTTGGAGTCATGGATCAGTCCGTGTACAGTCTTTGGGTAGTGCACTAGTCCCTGTACGCTCTGGTTGGTTGGCATTGTTGTTCTTATGGGGTTGCAAGCCCCTTCAGCTTTTTCAATCCTTTCTCTAATTCCCCAAACGTGGGTCCCATTCTCAGTTCAGTGGTTTGCTGCTAGCATTCGCCTCTGTATTTGACATGTTCTGGCTGTGTCTCTCAGGAGAGATCTATATCCGGTTCCTGTCAGCATGTATTTTATATATATATATAATCACCTGCATTTATTTCTTTGTTCCTTGTTTTCTTTTTTCTTTTCTTTTTTTTTCCCTGAGTTGAGGACCGAACCCAGGGCCTTGTGCTTGCTAAGCAAGCACTCTACTACTGAGCGAAATCCACAACCTCAGCATGTACTTCTTAGCTCCATCCATCTTATCTAGTTTTGGTGGAGATATATATGGCACATGTGGGGCAGGCTCTGAATGGCCTTTCCTTCAGTCCCAGTCCCTGCTCCAAACTTTGCCTCCCTAACCCCTCCTGTGGATA
Organism: Rattus rattus; assembly: GCF_011064425.1. Taxonomy (NCBI): domain Eukaryota; kingdom Metazoa; phylum Chordata; class Mammalia; order Rodentia; family Muridae; genus Rattus; species Rattus rattus. Next base: position 113,680,722 of record NC_046159.1, read on the forward strand.
ATTTTGTTCCCCTTTCTAAGAAGGAGTGAATCATCTGTATTTTGGTCATGCTTCTTCCTGAGTTTCAGGTGGTTTGTGCATTGCATGTTAGGTAATTCAAGCTTTTGGGCTAATATTCACTTATCGGTGAGTGCATATCAAGTGTGCTTTTCTGTGATTGGACTACCTCACTCAGAATGATATTTCTTAGTTCATTCCATTTGCCTATGAATTTCATAAAGTCATTGTTTTTGATAGCTGAGTAATATTCCATTGTGTAGATGTACCATATTTTCTGTATCCATTCCTCTTTTGAAGGGCATCTGGGTTCTTTCCAGCTTCTGGCTATTATAAATAAGGCTGCTATGAACATAGTGGAGCATGTGTCTTTGTTGTATGTTAGGGCATCTTTTGGGTATACACACAGGAGAGGTATAGCTGGGTCCTCAAGTATTGTAATGTCCAATTTTCTGAGGGACCTCCAGACTGATTTCCAGAGAGGTTTTGCCAGTTTGCAACACCATCAACAATGGAGGAGTGCTCCTTTTTCTCCATAGACCAGCATCTGCTGTCACCTGAGTTTTGATCTTAGCCATTTTTGACTGGTGTGAGGTGGAATCTCAGGTTTTTTTTATATATATATATATATATATATATATATATATATATATATATATATATATATATATATATATATTTGCATTTCCCTGATGACTAAGGATGCTGAACATTTCTTTGGGTGCTTTTTGGCCATTCAATAATCCTCAGCTGAGAATGTGTTATTTAGCTCTGTACCCCATTTTTAAATAGGGGTATTTGGTTCTCTGGAGTCTAACTTCTTGAGTAATTTTTATATTTTGCATATTAGCCCTCTATCAAATCTAGGATTGGTAAAGATCTCTTCCCAATCTGTTGGTTGCCATTTTGTCCTAATGACAGTGTCTTTTGTCTTACAGAAGCTTTGCACTTTTATGAGGTCCCATTTGTCAGATCTTGATCTGAGATCATAAGTCATTGGTGTTCTGTTAATGAAGATTTCCCCAGTGCCCATGTGTTCGAGACTCTTCCCCACTTTTTCTTCTATTAGCTTGAGTGTATCCAGTTTTATATGGAGGTCCTTGATCCACTTGGCTTTCAGCCTTGTACAGGATGATAAGAATGGGTGAATTTGGGGTTGGGGATTTAGCTCAGCGGTAGAGCGCTTGCCTAGCAAGCGCAAGGCCCTGGGTTCGGTCCCCAGCTCCCCCCCAAAAAAAAAAAGAAAAAAAAGAGAAAAGAAGAATGGGTGAATTTGCATTCTTCTACATGCTAACCACCAGTTGAACCAGCATCATTTATTGAAAATGCTATCTTTTTCCCATTGGATAGTTTTAGGTCCTTTGACAAAGATCAAGTGACTATAAGTATGTGGTTCATTTCTGGGTCTTCAATTCTATTCCACTGATCTATGTGCCTGTCTCTGTACCAATACCATACATTTTTTATCACTATTGCTCTGTAATACAGCTTGAGGTCAGGGATGGTGGTTCCCCCAGAAGTTCTTTTATTATTGAGGACAGTTTTCAATATCCTGGGTCTTTTGTTATTCTAAATGAATTTGCAAATTTCTCATTCTAACTCTATGAAGAATTGAGTTGGAATTTTGATGGGGATTGCATTGAATCTATAAATTGCTTTTGGCAAAATGGCTATTTTTATTATATTAATCCTGCCAATCCATATTAACTGTTTCCACTACATAAAGATGCTTCTCAGATTAAGACTGAAAACTAAACTCCATTATAAAGATAGGAATTTAGAAATAAATTTGATATTGTATTCATCTAGCAAAACTATTTTTAAGTTTATCATTGGACCTATGTACACCATATCCATGAATTTGTGGCCAGAATTGTAGTACTAGTCATGGAATTCTTCCTACAGCACATAATTTATAAGCAGTGAGATAATAGCTAGTTAATCCCATAGCATGTATGCCACTATTGTGTTGATGGAAAGTGCTTGGTGGTTTAGTCACTATGGTAGCTTGTGAGTCAAATGAATAAGAATGTTGATAATTTTTTTCTCAACAACTTTCACAAAATGTACGGGTACTATGAAAACTCTCTAATAGGGAACAAACTTCCAGGTCAGTACAAGCTTAATTTCTCCAACTCCAATGACAAAATTATGTGGTGGGCAACCAACAACAGTGCAACATCTTGCATTTTTTTGAGCGAACTCTTTGATGTCCCTGACCAGTAACTCAGGAGAACGTATCATACTTCTGTCACTGAACCTTTTATTTGACAATATATAATGCATTAGCATTATGCTTCCTATGGAGTAATTCTATTTAAGCTTTTTATGTGTATAAGTCTATATACATGTTTGCATTTATCACCATTTACTATTCTAAAGTTTGCTTTCCTGACTGCAGTAAGATGAAATTTTAATGTAGTTTTTTATTTTCATTTCCCTGAAGGCTAATGAGGTTAAACGCTTCCTAAAAATATTTCTTAGTCATTTGAATTAATTCTTTTAAAAATTGTCTGTCCAGAACTCAAAAATTCATAGCTGATTTTAAAAATGGAGTCCTTCTTTTTCTTGGTGTACAGTTTATAGTTTAGTATATTGTATATTCTATATATTAATCCTCTGTCAGACATACAGATGTCATTTTTCTCATTTCATGGGCTGCCTCTTTTGTTAATGAATTAAAAATTTCAGTACAAAATATTTTCTTTATTTTTGAGAAGTTTATACATGTATACAAAGAATATAAATATAGTAATTTCTATCTGTGATTACACCTTCTACCTGCTTTTATATCACCCTATTATACTTCCCTCTGACTTTATCCAACACACATACATATCCATTTATTTTATATCTATATTTATCTAATCTATGTTTATATCAAATCTATATATTATCTAATATATATCTATATCCATATATTATACTAAGTACAGTAAGTGCTGCCAATATAAGGATGGGTATGTGACTATGGAACATGTAGTATGTACAAAGAATAATTTTCTAAGTTACTGTAAAATTCTAATAGACTTTCACTATGGGGTTAGGTGTGAACATTATTTATCCAATCTATGTTGGTATTTAACTGTTTTGATCTTGTGTACATCTTCTGCAGATAAACACAACAACTGTGAGTTCATGAGTGCAACAACCATGTCATGTCCAGAAGGCATTTCTTAGTACTTCTCTCCTTCCTTCAGTTCTTCCATTCTTTCTGCATCCTTCTCACAACATTCCTTAAGACGTAGTGGTAATGATTAACATGGATTAAGGCCAAGCATTCATTTGACCAATTATGTCTGTCACCATTAGTTGTTTTCAAGACCAAAAGGAAGCTTCTTTAATGAAAGCTGAGAGTAGCTCAAATTTATGGGTATAAAGATATATATTAAGAAGTTAATTTGACTACTTGGCCATTTAGAAAAACAATAATATTAGAGTCTACCCTGAGCTTAGTGACATCCACATTCTTGAGCTTTTGAACAATATTATAGTAGCAGATATGAAATTCCCTCTTGTGGAACATATCCTACCTGGTGATGTTTGATCCAACTTCATGAATGAAAGGGTCTTTTTCAGAATGTTCTTTGCTTAGCCTATATCCTAAAGCATACTCACTTCTTTCCTCTAAAAGTTTTAAAAATTGAACTCTAACACTGAGGTCTTCAATCCATTTGGAGTTTATTATTTGTACAAGGTGAAAGATAAGGAATAATCCTTCCTACTCAATAGACATCCATTAGCAAAAGAAAAATTAGATTCTTTTCCAGTGTAGTCACACTGAGTGTATCATCAACACTATAAGTTCCCTGATCAGTATTAGATGGTCAACACAATATAAATTCAATAATATTTTTATAGACTTTTTGTCTCATATTGCTTTGTTTCGGCAAACTTTTTTGTCTTGTTTATTTTAAAGTCTGATTTCAGATTTTGTGCTTTTATGGGATGTGTATATGTGTGTATGTGTGTATGTGTTTTATGGAGGCAAAGTGTTTCATGTATTTTTTTTTTAAATTCTAGTGTTTTTGTTTGCCTGGTGGTGTTATAAGGAAGGGACTAATGGTACCAATCCATGAGCATAGGGTGTCTTTTTATTTTCTACTCTCTTTCTCTGCCTTTCCTCAGAAATGTGAAGTTTTCATTGCAGATCTATTTTTTCAACTTCTTTCTTGGGTTTGTTCCAAGGCACTTTATTTTCTTTGAAGGTATTATAAATGGAAGTATGTCAACGATCTCTTTGTGTGTTTGTTGGTGATGTATAAATAGAAAATGTATTGATTTTTTTTAAAGTTTATTCTGTATCCTGACACTTTGCTGAAATTGATTCTTTCTACAAGGCTTCTGGTAGAATTTTTGGAATCTCTTAGGTATCATTTATGCCATCTGCAAATACAGATAGTTTGACTTCTTTTCTGCTTTTATCCCTTTAATTCTTGTCTCATACCTTATTGATATAGGACTTTGAGCACAGTATTGAAACTACTTGTAGAGAATGGATCGCCTTGCATTATTCCTTATTCCAGTGTAATTACTTTAAATTTTTCTCTGCATAGGATGATGTGGGCTGTGGGCTTCTCGTATGTAGATTTTATTATGTTAATGTTATGTTTTCTCTAGTCTTACCTCTAGAACTCTTATCACAAAGGCATGTTGCAACTAGTCAAAGGTCTTTTCTGGATCTATGGATATGACAATGTGTTAATGTGTTTAAATCCATTTATATGACTTACTGCATTTATTGACTTATGTTCAACTAATAGTACATCTCTGGAATAAAGCCAATGTGGTCATCATGAATAATCATTTTGATCTATATCTGTATACAACGTACATGTAGATTTTTGAATCTATGATCATCAGGGTTATTGATCTGCAGTTAGCCTGCAATTTTGAAAAACCTCTCTCTCTCTCTCTCTGTGTGTGTGTGTGTGTGTGTGTGTGTGTGTGTGTGTGTGTGTGTGTGTCATTTTACCTGGTTTTGTTAGCATGATACTGGCTTCCTACAAGGACTTTGGGACTGCTCCTTTTCCCCTGCCCATGCTCACTCTCCATTCCATTATTTCATTTTTCTTTATAAACCTTTGTTTCATTCATTCTTTCACTTCTTCATTCACTTGCTCATTTGGTCATTCCTTCCTTTATAACTTTTCTCCTCCTCCTCCCGCTTCTCCTTCAGTAACATAAAGATTGAATATGGATCTTCTTTAAATGCCTGGAAAAATTCTGCTGTGAATCCATCTGATCATTGACATTGTGTTGTTGCTGTTTTGTCAGAAAACATTTTATCACTGTTTAAATGAGGTCATTTATATGAATCTATGTAGGTTGTTATTATCTTGTTACCTTAATTTTGGTGGTTTTCATGTGTTTGGACAATTTTCCATTTCTTTTAATTCTTCCAATTTAAGAACTAAAACAATTTAAGGAAACACGGGTTTTTAAAGTATTACTTTGTAAACATCAATAGATCTTTGGTATCTGTTGTAATTTTTCCCTGTTCATTTCTCATTTTGTAAATTTGGATCATCCCTTTCTTCTGATTATTTGTGTAAATAATCTTGTTTGAATCTATGTTTATCTTATTTATCGCCTAAAAGAACCTGCTCTTAGAATTATTTATTATCTGTATTGCTATTTATTCTATTTCTTAATTTCTGCTCTGATTTTTATTATTTCTTGTCTTCTACTTGGTTTGTATTTATTTATTGTTGTTTTACAAATTTCTGAGCTGCATAGGTATGTTTTTTATTTGTTCTCTTCCTGAATTTTTTCAGTGTAATTGCTGAGAACTATGTATTTCTTTCATACAGTTCTCTTAATGTCAGCCAAAGTTTTGTTGTGCTGTTTTTCTATTCTCATTACTTCTATAATGTTTTTTTCATTTCTTTATTTCTTCTTTGATTCATTTGTCATCCACTAATAAGTTGTTTAATTTCCATGAGTTTGTGTAATTATTAATGATTTGTTTGCTGTCAATTTTAAGTTTTATTTTATTACATCCAGATAGATCATACAATGTTATTTAAATCATTGTAAAATTTTTAAGTTCTGTTTTGTGACCCAGGATATATAGCAAAGAATTTTTAATTTGTGAAGCTCAGCCCTTGTAATGAATGCCTCAAAGTTTCTTTAATTACAGCAGTGATTCCAAACATGTTAGAAACATGACCACATGTGTACTCAGGAATTCCTTTCCTTGTGCAGAGCTCTAAAACTAGAATATATAACTGATTTTTTCAAGAGTGGTTCACAGTAGGAGAAATAATTAAAAAGAAGCTTATTCCTTTTTGCCTTTTACGACTGGATGTGAAGTCAGGTGTGGAACTTAGCATGTGCACTTTGATTGAGAATAATGGTACATGAAGCTAATACAATTTTAATAGTGGATATTCCCCTCATTACTTTTTTAAGGTATTTTTTAATGTCTGTGTTTCCCCTCATGTTCACTCAGACTGCCATATGAGAAGGAATTCTCCCTGATCTTTATGTCCTAATTTCTATTTGACAGACAAAATGAGGCAGCCAACAACCCAGCTTTTCCAACTCAGCATATTAATCACCCAAGCTTTCAGCATGAAGCTATGACAGGTTGGAGCTTATGCAGGATTCACTAGCTTCTCTGAAATTGGGCTGATGGCACACAATAACACCCTTGTAGACCTTGTATTTTTCATGTGTAATTTCTATTCTCTGGGCTTTTTTTAAGCTTCATCAGTTTTTGTTTATTTCAGAGTTGTGTATATACTTCTGTTAATGGGATGTGACTAGATTCTAGAAGATGCCAGCACTTAGAAGCTCAGTGTGCTGTCTGAGCAGGCCTTTTGGTAAATATCCTTCTCACTTTAATTTTCTTCTTTACTTCTTCCTGTGACTCACAGAAGGACGTTTCTTTACTCGCAGAAGACATGCTTAGGACAATTCAAATGTATCATTGCAGTGTGCTATCTAATAATTGTAAGCATTTTTACTGGGTGGATAAGGGAAAATCTCAATGATAACCTCCAGAAGGATAGAGTATTGATAGCATTAAGACTTTATGTTTGAAAATATGAAGGAATCTGAGATATGGAAAAATGGTGGACTTCCCTAAAGTATTTTTCTCTTTTGAGCCTTTGTGAATATTGAAATCTTTTTTCATATTTTCTGAAAACTATGGATAAGAAATAAATGAAACTTGTTTCTCTTTAGAAAACATTGATTTTAAGCTCTTTTTTACTTCCTATTCAGTATCTTTGCTCTATTTGTCTATTTTATTTTATTGTACTTTGATACAAATTCTTACTGTATAACCTCCATTGGCCTCAATCTCACAATCCTACAGTTCCAACGCTCTGGGTCCTTGGGTTACAGGTATGTGGAAGATATTTAGCTCCTAAGGACATGATTTTCTTGTCCTAACAAATTATCTCTGAAAAGTAGCATTAGTCTACTAATGCTATCCAAGGTAAAGCTTGGTACTAAATGTACCAGTATTTTCAATGATAGAATGCAGTTTTCTTTACCTTTGTGACTTTAGATAAAGGTGAGGGCTAGGAGTGACAGAAAAGCAAAGGACAGCTCTGAGGAAATATTTCCTGAACATAACTTTGGTTTATATTTTGCTGAGCATATTTTAAAAGTAATTATATCCTCAGAGTAAATAAAAGATTCTAAATGGGTGTTTTATCATATCTTAAAAAAATTATTACACAAAACATAGTGACAGCACATGCTGGAGAGGATGTGGAGAAAGAGGAACACCCCTCTGTTGCTGGTTGGATCGTGAACTTCAATCTGGTGCTGTAAGGCTCAAGGCGAGTCTTAACTACTGGGAGACCACCCCAAGTGAGACAGGAGAACAGAGTTCGATGCAAAAGCAAGAGGTTTATTTTCTGGCACATCGGGTCGACCTTAAATCAACCTCTTGTGGTGAGTGACTAGAAGGTGACCCCAAATCACTGTAACAAGCAGTTTTTATACTTTTTAGGGGTACAGGTTACAACAGCAAGGTTACAGTTTAAACTTATTGGCCAAGCATATTGACCTTTGAATCTATTGGCTAGCAAGTATGGGCAGATTATGACATGCATTCGAACTCTATCTGGGACCAGAGGGTCAGGTGACGATCAGTCAGTACATTCTGCAGTTTTTCAAGAATGTCCCTGCTCTTCCTGAGAACTGGGGGTAGAGAATGGAACTTGGCCTAACCTTGACCAGAGGCAGGAAGCTGGTACTTTGCTTAATCTTGACCTGAGTCACTGGGTATAAGGCTGGTGAAAGCCCTTAGGGCTCTTCACAGGAACTCTATAACCTACCTACTTTCTACCAGACCACGCCTCCTAATAGCTCTTACACTTCAGTAAGAACTAGGGTCCGTCAGTGGTTTCTCAGAAAACTGGAAATAGTTCTACCTGAAGATCCAGCTATATCAATCCTGGGCATACACCACTATACTACAAAAACATATGCTCCACTATGGTCATAGCAGCCTTATTTGTAATAGTCAGAAACTGAAAGAAACCCAGATGTGTCTCTACTGAAGAATGGGTACAAAAAAGAGTAGTTCTTTTACACAATGGAATACTATTCAACTATTAAAAACAAAGACATCATGAAGTTTGCAGGCAAATGGATATGACTTAGTTAGGGTTTTACTTCTGTGAACAGACACCATGATCAAGTTTTATAAAGGACAACATTTAATTGGGGGTGGTTTACAGATTCAGAGGTTCAATCTGTTTTCATCAAGGCAGGAACATGGCAGCATGGCAGCATCCAGGCAGGCATGGTGCAGGAGGATTTGAGTTCTACATTTTTACCTGAAGGAAGCCAGGAATAGACTGAGTATCCTCAGGCAATTATGAGGAGAGTCTCCAAGTCCACCCCCACAATGACACACTACTTCCAACAAGGCCACACCTTCAAATAGTGCCACTCCCTGGGCCAAGCATATGCAAACCATCACAGGATAAAGCTAGAAAATACCAACTGAGTGGGGTAACCCAGAACTAAAAGGAAATGCATGGTATGTACACACTGATAAGTGGAGATTAGCCAAAATAACAGAATGCCCTGGATATACCTCACAGACACAAAGAACTTATACAAGAAAAAAGACCTAAATAAGAATGCTTATAAGGGGAACAAAACAATCATGGGAGGCAGAAGGAGGAAGGGAGCTGGGTAAGAGAGGGAAGTGAAAGGGAAATAGGGGAACAGGATCAGGTATGGGGAGAGACCCAGAGGGTCAGAGGAATAAATGGAAATATGTTGCTTCTGGGAGTGGGAGGGACCTCTAGGAAATGTCAGAGACCTGGAATGAGGGAGTCTCTAAGGCAGGCGACCTTAGCCAAAGTATTCAACAGTGGGGATATGGAACCTGAAGAGACCACATTCAGTAGCTAGACAGGACTTCCATTGGGGACCAAAAGAGACATTAACCCACCTTTAAAATTTTTAATCCAAAATTTTTCCTACTTAAAAGAAATGTAGGGACAAAAGTGGATCAGAAGTTGAAGGAATAACTAACCAGTGACTGGCCCAACTGGTGATTCATCATATGGATGGCCACCAATTTCTGACACTAATACCGACAATATGTTGTACGTGCAGACAGGAGACTGGCATGACTGTCTTCTGAGAGGCTCTGCCTTTAAACTCACTGAGACAGATGCAGATACCCACAGCCAAACAGCATGAGACAATGGTTGGAGGCTTCTATGGAAGAGTTAGGGCAAAGATCAAAGGAACTGAAGTGGATGGAACCCCCACTGGAAGAGCAACAGTGTCAACTAATCTGGGTCCTTGTGAGCTCCCAGGGTCTGATCCACCAACTAAAGAGAGTGCAGGAGCCCCTCCCCAGTCTCTGACACACATGTAGCAGAGGGCTACCTTGTCAGGCCTCAGTGGGAGAGGGTGTGCCTGATCCTGCAAAGACTTGATGTACCAGAGTGGGAGGGATACCCAAGGAGGGGCACCTTCTTAGAGGTGAGGAACTGGGTTAGGGATGGGGAGGAAGAACTCTGTGAGGGGGGACCATGATGGGGGTCAGTATTTGGGATGTACATAAATAAAATAATTTTAAAAAAGTATGTGACTTTTAAGGAAGAGGTAGCTGACATAGTTGAAAGAAGGCAGAATTATCAGCTCACAGTAGAGACATTGAAAATAATCTGAAGATAAATATAAAATAAAAGATCAGGAAGACATAAAAAGAGACCCCTAAAAAAACACTAGGTCAAGCTGGAGATTTTATTCTCTTTTGCCTTCAGACATCCATATTTTATCATTTGTACATAAATAGAAATGACTCCTAGGCTTAGTTGATTATAGACTGAACTATTCTATCACAGGATGACAAGCACTGACAAATATTTTCCCAATAATAAGAAGACTAGTGGACCCCATTTTCTGTAAAAGAGGTTATGAGGAAAACAGGCAGAAATGTCTTTTATCCAGACACTTCTATGTGGGTTACAGTGTTGTCAATCTCTCTTATATTATTGTCACCTGTGAGGTCTTACATTTATCAGGACTAGAAAGTTTCAGTATAATTTTCTAACCAGTAACCCAAGGCTAGAGTAACACATTATGAAAGATTAATGGAATTAAAAGAAATATTCACATAACATTAATGAGTTTCACCTACTTGTCAGTGTGATTAGAAATATTCATATTCAGATAAGGATGATGGCAGAATTCCATGTTTGGACTCTATGCCTAAACTAGCAATGACTAAACAATGGAGTCTTGGGGTTTTGCTTTTTATTAGTATTTGTAAACCATGACAAACATTGAAAATACTATAAAGTCAGGCTGAGTTTTATATAATAGGTAAATAGCCTGGAGACTTTTGCTCAGTATTTTAGGTCGACAGTAGGGGATCTGGAGTGAGTTAGTATGGAGATGAGCTCCCTTGTCAGTTGTGGTGCTGTATATATGTAACTCAAGATTTCTAGCTGAATAATATGGATTTGAACCCATTCTCAGCTACGTGGGGAGATCCTGTTGCATAAGAACAGCATCAAAGCCTAGAGAGAGAGCTCGGTTTGTAAGAGTGCTTGCCGATCTTGGCAGAGGACTTGCGTTTGGTTCCCAGCATCCATATCAAATAGTTCATAGCTTCCTAGGACACCAGCACCAAGCTCAAGTTATATACACACAAATAAAAATGAAATAAGTATTAAAAATACAGTAATAAGGCTAGGGATGCTGCTTAGTGGTAGATCTCTTGCCCAGTGTATATAAAACCCTGGATTTGAACACCAGCCTCTCAAACAGAAGCATAGAGGGAGAGAGAACAGCTACTTGACGGAGTAAATTCACAAACTATGAGTAAAAAGTATTGGTAATTCTGGAGAAGAGGGTAAGAAATGTGGGTACTTTACATGGTAGCCATCATTTGTATAACTTAGGAACTTAGAAGTAGTGGATTGAACATGAATAACAGACATGTTTTACTAACTTTAAGTAGTTTCATTATGTAATATTTTCAGTTTAGAAGAAAAAAAGAATGACTTTTTCTGCCAAAGAGGCAAGTGGTAAGTCTATTTTTTCCCTACCATATGCCACAAGGGAAAAAATAATCACAGATGTCAAGGAGAACTCAGGCTGGGAGAAGTAGACCAACAATAACGACCAATAAATGGGAAAAATGTATTTCCAGATCAACTGTTAAATAAAATCCAGAGTTTCATAATCACATTAGGGAGTAGGAAGGCTCTGAAATGATAAGGTAAAATAATTGTTATTCACTTTACTTGATACTTAAAATTTACTAATATGTAGCTGTATTTAATAACTTCTAATTTTTAAGTAACAAAACAATTAATTTTGTTTAGGGTCCACACTTTTTAAACTCCACCATGAGTTCTTCTATTTTATTTCTTTTCAAAACAGTTGACATTTTATTTTGTATTTTATTGACTATTTAATAGTTATTCATTAAGTCTTTATTTTCTTAACATTTCATGGTTGCTATGGTTTGAATTCTCCATGACAATGATAAGATCATTAAGTTTCAACCTTTTCTTCACTCACATATATTTTTAAGTAAAATTTTTTCCAGTAGCATACTTAGATAAATACACACGTCTTAATCTACCTATAAGCTCTGTAATCTGTAACAGAGACCTCTTCACAAAATATACTGTTTAGGGTTTCCTTTTTAACCCACATGTACTTGTCTGTATATTTTAAATTCTAAACTATTTGCTACCTTATAAGTTTTAATGATTATGAGGTTAATTCTACTGCACTCTGAGAAGACACTATTTCATTCCTAGAAATCAGTTGTTGTTTTAAGTTTGGTTTGCAAATATTCAGGTATCCTCTGTGATTTCTTGAAGAGATAGTGTGGTATATCATCTGAGAACATAAAGTTCAACCCAACCAATTAGATTAAAATCTAAATTATAACATGGATTTACATCCTTACTGTTATATTTTAACCTGCTTGTTTTGCCAGCTACAGAGACAGTTTTCTTGTTGATTGTAGTTCTCATTGCATTTCTTATTATCAGTTTTCATTTTTTTTATTTCAATGCGAGGTATGTTATTGTAGGTGGACTGATGACTTCAACACTAAGTAACACTTTCGTTTCAGTAAATACTCCTGCTTTGAAGTTTAAGATATAATAGGATAGCTATGTCTGTATTTTCTTGTGTGTGTGTGTTTGGTTTTTATTAGCATATGAAGGGGCTGCTAGGGTGACATAGCACTCTAATATCATTCTGTATCTACTTGACACATGAGTTGTACAAACAAGATTTGTTCCTTCTACCTTTGTTTCCATCCCATACAGGTACTTTTCAATATAGGAATCAAAATGGTTTTCCGGAAATCTAAATTCATGTGTCTCTTCACCCACTTTTCTTAGAGTAAAAATTCAAGTTCTCACTTGATGTAGCTGGCTCTTTTTGTCCTAGCATTCTTTTATAGCTCTGAGCAAGTCTACTGCTACTCCTCTTTCTGAGTCATTGTTCACAGTTTTAGGTCTGAGTCAGTCTTCTGCTTGAGAGTGCCTGCTCTTGCTGGTCATACTTTCCCTTGAGTAATCTGCAAAGCTATGGTGCCCCCGTTGTGAGCTGTCTCCTTGTGCATCTTATGATGACTCCAGATAAAATTGGAAGCCATCCCTAACTTCTAACAACTCCAAGCTCCTAACCAGATGTTTGTTTCTCCAAGCACTTCTAGTTTTCTAGTTACTGACCCATTAGTGAAAAGCCCAGCTCTACAGGGCAGTCCCTTTTGTTAGGTTTATTCAATGACACATCCCAAATGCTAGCACAAACTTGCTTTCAGTAAATATTTGTCAGAAGAATGAATGGGTTACATTCTCTAAAGATGCCAGCTCTATTTCATTGAAAAGTCATTCAAGCTGTTGTGAGAACACTCAGGATACTACATGTGTGATGTGTGCTCGTAGATTAGAACACTTTTTACACTGCAGGTCTACTGCTTTTTAACAAGGTGTTGATTAATTTTTCATCAAAATAAAGTTAAATAATTTAAAAGTGCTGTAAGAACCACATACTTAAGTAAATATATTGTTTAGAAATTTAGTGTTTGGTAGGAAAGAAGCAGCAAGAGCAACAAAAGCAAGCAAACAAACAAAGACATCAAGGAGAGAAGTCCCTTGGCTGAATCTGTCTAGATAAGGCATGCATTGCTACTGGAATTCATTGCCAATGTAATTAAGGCAAGGGATATTTATTGAGCTTTTTCCACAAGTCAGATACTGCACCAAGTTTCTAATCTTAGTTCTTTTTAGTAATTCCAATGACCCTTTAAGGATTTATTCCTTTTTGGAATACTTTATAGATGAGAAATTCTGACCCAGTCATTAAATATCTATACTTTTTGACAAGTTCACTTTTTAGTTTCCTATTTCATAAGGAAAGTAGGATTTGACTTCTCAGATTCTGAGTCTGAGGGATTAAAAAAGCATCCAATGTGTGCCATAAATATAACTTTGACCGGTCACTTTATCAAAATCTTTATACTCCTTGGGCCGTTTTCCCTTACCTGTAAACATGAAAGATGATAATAACTGCAGTTGTTAGACAGACCCTTCCTGATTTCACTGAACTGAATCATAAGATGCAAAGTTACAAACCCGCCTTCGGGGATCCATCCAACCTTACTTTACTCTTTGCCAACTCCCTGGGCTGCCATCAACCTTCTCGCTCCCGATAGTGAGGACCAAGAAAGACCTGGATGGACTCTAAACAACAAATGACTGTATTCCAAGTCCTCTGCACAGAGTTACCTTGGTTTTTGTGCAGAAGCCCTCTGACAGCTGAGGCCCTAATAATCCCAGCAAACAGATTCTAATCCAGCATAACTTCATTATGCAACTTTTGCATAGATTTAACTTCTAAGCAGTTCCATGAGGTATAAATAGTTTTTATGTTGAGGAAATGAATCTCTAAAATGTCCTGTCCAAACAGCTGAGTAGTACAGAATAACCCAAACTCTCTCTCTCTCTCTCTCTCTCTCTCTCTCTCTCTCTCTCTCTCTCTCTCTCTCTCTCTCTCTCCCCTCTCCTCTCTCTTTCCCCCTCTCCTCCCCATTATCCCCTATCCCCCCTCCTCCCCTGTCCTCTCTCCCTTCTACCCTCCTGTTTGCTTGCCTTTTGCTGTCTCTTTATATGTGTGATGTATGTGAATTTATCTATTCCTGTATGTCTACTCGTATACATGCAGTATATGAGAATGGTCATTTGGAGAGGCCTCGATCACCTCGGACTGTCGTTTTCAATCACTTTCCACCTTGATTTTTGAGATGCAGTCTCTTCATGAATCTGAGGTTTATGGATTTGACAAGGCTGACTGGCCAGTGAGCTACAGGATTCCACCTGTCTCTATGCCCCAAGCCCTTGTAATTACAAAGTCTTGCAGCTTTCATGTGGGTTCTGGGATTTGAACTCAGTCAATTCTTCATACTTGTGTGGTAAATATTATTAACTGAGAGATTTTTCTATCTTGCTCTATCTATCTATCTATCTATCTATCTATCTATCTATCTATCTATCTATGTTCTTATACGTTGCCACATAGCTACAAAAAATAAAAATAGAACTGTCACTGATCTGTCTGATTACAGTTGTCAGAGGAAGAAGAAAATCATACTAAACAATGTGACAATTTTCTTTACAGAACTTAGAGATTTGGATTGTGTTTTTCTCATCCCAACAGCAAATAGCTGTCTGTGTGATAGGAATTTTAGAGGAAAGAAAAATAAATAACCTGTTCATTTTCCTTCAGAAGTAACATGATTGGCAAGCAGCAAGTACTACTCTTTTGATGAGTCCATGACCCTTTAACCCACTGTACTTTTCATCTAAATATCAAGACAATTTCCTGACCCCCACATATATATGACCATTTTTGTTGATTTTGTTTTAAATATGAGGATTTCTTGATATGGTATACTTTGAAATATTGCATCACTCTAAATAATAGTAAAATCAGGGAAGAGATGCTTAAAAATTAAGCTCAGTAAATCTACTTGTGTTGTTTTACACAGCTGTAACATGCTGAGGCTTGGATTGCTTATGTAGACACAATGTTTATTTGTGTCTCATATTCCTGAAGGCTAGGGATTCCAAAATCAAGACTCTGGCAAATCTAGTTTCATATGGAGACAGCTTTCTTTCTTATGGGGAAGCTCCTCTTTGCTGCAGATTCACAGGCTGCAAAATATAAAATCAGCAAGGTCTCTCATATGTGACATCTTCTGAGATCACTGATTGTATTGTGTGGGCTCCATATGCATGTATAAATGTCTTATAAATGCCTGTTATGCAGGCACCATCACATTAGGGATCAGAGCTCCCACACATGTCTCTGGGAGATACAAGTATCCGGTCTATAGCACTATTTGTACACTGATAATGATTTTTTCACCTATAATATATTTTGTGCATTTTTTTATAAACAGGATAGTTAATCTTCCTTACCACCAAGTAAAATTTCTTATAAAAGTCTTTGAAAGCTACATTTGAACAAAAATTGGAAATTAAGGTATTTGTATTTCTGTAAAAGAAAAGCTATGAATAGTTTAATGACTATTTTAATGATTTGTGAAATATGTATTTTTGTTATTATATATAACTTATGCATATATATTATATAATTATGAAAACAGAGTCCATCTATTTTTAGTCTTTTTCAGCTGAAAATGTTTCAAAGGTTTTTTGATTTTTACTTTCATCCTAAATGTGTTTTAATTAAATACATTTAAATTGAACTACATTACTAAGAATGTTAATGTGCATTTCAGTTCTTTTACTTGGCTATAGTAAAATACCAGTTGCTAGGCTGTTGATAGAGAGCAGAAGTCTGCGTTGGTTTCTTCTAGAGGATAGGAAATCTAAGATGAGAGCAGAGGCAGGCTCAGTGTTGGAAGGAGGCTTTACTTTCTCACTTATTCCTTGCTGCCTCCTGATGCAGGACAGTTTCTGAGGTGTCCCTCTTTATAGTGTCCAGTCCACAAGGGCTCTAACAGCGCCATCAGGATACCCTACAAAGGCAGCACTGACAATATCATGACCTCAGCATAGAAATTCTGTCTTTTTTCCTATTTGTTTTTTGAGACAGGGGACTGGCTGGCCTGGAACTTTCTAGACAAGGCATGACTTAAGTCCTGTGAATTATATCTGCCTCTGCCTTTCAAGGGTCAGGTCCAGAGGCATGGGACATTGTGCACCCTTTTAAGGGGATATAAACCTTTTAATGCTGTAACCAAATAAAGAAAACTATATTATTATCTTCAGAAATTGTTTTAAGGCAAGATCTAAAGAAGCAGATCAAGCTATATTAGAAACTGATAAATAAGTGATATTTATAAATTTATGGCCATTTATTTTTTAAAGTAGTATGTGGGTTGATGTCCTTATTCAGATAAGGGCAGAGAAGATAAAACGAGGCCTGTCCTTGGACGAGCAGGAAGGGAGCTGGGAACAGAGGTTATAGAAGGAGAGGGAGAAGCAGAAGAAAGAGAATCAACATGGAGGCAGATGTAAATGATCCTTGCCATGCATCTCTGCATAGATACAGGTTGTTATGAATATTTCTTAAGGGATGGATTTCTATAGGTCAATTTACCTTATCTAGGTGGGCGGTTTATATCTTTATCAATTGGTTGTGAGTTAATTGTGTGAATTAATGTGGATTGAGAATTTAACACATAAAACTGATTGATAAATTACAGGTGTATTGAGTCCTGATGTCACTGGGTTGTTGGGAGTGTGAGCAGAGTCCGTGGCAGGGAGCGGTGATAGGCCAGCCCATTCTGGGCTTCTAGAGCCCTGATTTTCCCCGGCAGCTGGAACCAGAGAGTTCGTGGCTAGGAGGGAGCCACCGGGAGAGATACTAATCAGAGATAAATTATGGTTAGTTCCATAAGGCCCCATGGGTGCCATAACTAATTCTAGAGACCAGCACGGCAAGGTGCAAGCTGGAACAGCTTGAGGATCGCCTGGGTCAGAGAGTACTTGGGGGCAGTGTAGAGCCACTGAAATAAGGGTAGCCCAGAGTGCTGGGTGGCCCTTCAGGTGCCAGTGCTAGAGCAGGATAACAGATTACCCAATTTTTAATTTTTTACCACAACAGTAGGGGCTGAAGAGATGGCTCAGTGGTTGGTTAGGAGCACCGATTACTCTTCTTGACACCCTGAGTGAAAGTCCCAACACCCACATGATGGCTCACAATTGTCTGTTATTACAGTCTGAGGATACCCAGGACCTCCCAGGACACCAGGAATGCACAGGATACACAAATGTACCGAGCAGAATAACCGTACACATGAACAAAAATAAAATATACAGAGCAGAATAACCGTACACATGAACAAAAATAAAATATACAGAGCAGAATAACCGTACACAGAAACAAAAATAAAATGTACAGAGCAGAATAAACGTACGCATAAACAAAAATAAAATATACAGAGCAGAATAACCGTATGCATAAAAATAAAATAATTTTAAAATAGTTAATTCCTTTGTCATCAAAACTTTGTCAGTAATGTTAGAAAATGATTTTTCTATAAAGCAGGAAGTTTGGCTTCTGGGCACTAAAGAATACCAAACATCAGGAAATTTAACAAAAAGATGAGTTGATATCACTTTGTCCTACTAATATTTAGAAGCACCTTTTAGGCAAGTGGTTCTCAACCTGTCAGTCATGTCAAATCTGTCGCGGTCAACCTGTCAGGGGTCAAATGAAACTTTCAGAGGGGTTGCATATCGAATATCTTGCATATCAGATATTTATACTATGATTCATAACAGTAGCAAAATCCTGGGTATGAAGTAGTAACAACATGATTTTATAGCTGGGGGTCACCACAGCATGAGGAAGTGTATTAAAGGTGGTCACAGCATTAGGAAAGTTAAATCTTTTTCTAGACTGACTGTCTCGCAATCTCTGGCATTATCTCCTGGGAAACCGCTTGCTGCTAACATACATAGATGTAATGTTGGTAGCATGGAAAAGAAAGGGAAACACAGTGTTTGTAAATGCTAATTCAAATTGGACACATAAATACCCAGTGACCTGGCACCAATCTGGCACAGTTCTCTCATTTCCTGTGTTGCTGGGGATGCATGAACTCTAAATGGATGGCCTAAGACTATTAGGAACATGCCATAAAAATAAATTGATTTTTTTTTATTTTAAAAATGCATCTTACCCAAGAGCTATTTGGTACTTTGCAGAAACAGAAAGGTTCAAAGATTTATTTACAGAGAGTTAGTGAGTTCAATCAAGACATGTCTTGCACACAACAAGATTTAAATATAGTAAAATTTCAATACAGTAAAATGTAAATATAGGAGATTTCTAGAAACAACTATCCCATGTAACCCCTTGCATTTGTCTTTTACCTAGCTTCAGTGGCTAGTCACCCAGATATTTGATCCAATCACTTTACAACTTCAGCAGTTACTACACATATTTATTGTTATGAATTATAAAGTCATCAGATTCTATGTCTAAGAGCAAACACATGTTATTCAATGATTCCCACCAGAGAGTTATGCACACCAAATCATTATACAAAGTAATTTTCAGCTCTTATATTGTGATTTCTAAAGAGATGCAGTCTTGGCAATTTAATAGGTGGACTTGAAGACCACACTGAAAATTCATTTTGTGGGCTCTTGTGTGCCTGCTTTCCTTATTTTTCCTTCTTTCTCTTTGCTATGAGTAATTTCATCTAAAAGCTAGATGATGAGTCCAATCACCATAGTCTTCAGCATGATATAGATGGTGGCCCTCTTCTGAGATTTAGTGCTTGAGCAAGGAAAATGGACGAGTTTAAGTCTTGGGTGAGGAACGTGCTGTCTGGGATGGTCAATAGATCATATCCAAAAGGAATGGAGAAGGGATTTCTCACCACGACAGAAGCCACAACAGAAGGTATGAGTATGAAGTAGATGAAAAAGTAGAATTACTTATGGGGTGAATTTGAACCAGTCATGTAAAGGTAAACATTTTATGTCATTCATACCAAAGTCTAGACATGCTATGCAAGGGGTGATGTGTGTGTGTGTGTGTGTGTGTGTGTGTGTGTGTGTGTGTGTGTGTGTGTGTGTGTGTGTTTATAGTGTGGTTCATTGAATGAGCCCAGGAATAGTGACTCTTTCTCTAACCAAAGTGACCATCTTGGCATCTTTGTACCTCTTCTGCTCTATGGAACTAGAACTGTGATGGAAAATAAATTGATTTCCACAGAATATAGGGCAAATAGAAACCATCCCTAGAATCTAATTATTGGAAAGTAAAACAATGACTTAATGATGGTAGCGATAGGCTAAAAGAACACAAATCTTGAAATGACTCCTTCTGCACAAAGGGGGGTATTTTGAGCATTAAAGTGATGATGTGATATATGTTATTTATAAGTTATTAAATAGTATAGGAATTTGTGCATCTGTACATATAAAGGTGAAATTAATGAATTGAGAAGAATTATCCATTTAGCATAGGACAATGGCAAATAATATATGTTCAAGGACTAGTGGAAACAGAATTTATTATTTCATATTAATAATTTAAACTCTTGCTGAGTTTATGTGAAGGAATGTTCTCATTTATTGGAAAATCAGCACCAACATAGAAAGAGTTAATTGGGCATAATGTTGGCAAGTTAACCTCATTAAACTCAGGAAATAGATTTTTTTTCTGTGTTTTTCTTGCATGATACTATTATAGGTGGAAAATTATTTTAAAACCCAAACCTTAATGCACTGTAGTGATCATTTTGTCTAGAAAAACAAAATAAATATTTTAGCTACAGAAATTTATGTTGTTCATGTTGAAAAGAATGTTTGCTTTTGTTTAGTTTCTAACTGCCCCATCTATGACTAAATCGTGGTCAGTAGAGTACTACTCATGATTATTAAAACTTTCATTTTAGGCTAAGATCATAAATTTTTAGAAGGGTTATTTTAATTAATGATAGGGAAGAATCTTGCGATGTTTATGATATCACTGGGATATTTATTTTAATGTTTTCTCCTGTTCCCCTACTCATTTAATTGTACCGCTTAAACGTTTATTTTGGATTCATTTGAAAAAAGAAAATGTTGGAAGAGAAAAGTGTTAAACTTAGAGAAGTGTACCCCGGAATTGTTCAAGATATGTGGTTGACAGAAAACATGAGGAAACAGTGGAGACAGTGAAGTCAACTGGATCACAACACAATCCAGTACCTGTTTAGGACTGTAAGGGGCAGGGTTCTAATTCCTGGAAAGAGAGATAGCATTTATAAAACTTCACTGATCAAGTCATATGTAAATTTGTAACATTCCTTGATTATTTTCTTTTTTTTAATGAACAAGTAAAATTGCATTTATTCACTGTGATCCACATGATGTTTTGAAATAACCAAATACAATGAAATAGCTGAATCAGAGCATTTAGTATGTGCATAGCTCACATTCCGAGTGTGTGTGTGTGTGTGTGTGTGTGTGTGTGTGTGTGTCCTTGATTATTTTCTTAAATTTATCTGTTTTGCTTGAGAACTTTTAAAAAAATGTACTTCATTAGACTGTGTTAACAATTTCTAATAGAGATACATAGTGCGACTTTGGAAATCCTCTCCCCAGAGCCCTTGCTTGTTAATAAGATTTGTGTAATGACACTAAATAGCTTTGATTAAGCCATTACAATTTTATCTATAATAATAAATTAACTCATAAAATGTCATGTTATTTAAAGGAGGCTCAGATTTCCTACTTTTATTTTCTCACGTCATTAAAGGAGATCAAAATACCACTTTTTAACTGTGTAAAAATCTCATGGTTAAACAGGGTATCGCTGATTTAACCATTTTCTGTTGTTGGATAGTTCAGTCACCTGCAGTTTAAAAAATTTAGAAATGTCCCTGACAACAGTATTTAAAAACAAGCTGTGTATTTTTTGAGCACACATATGTGTGCATATGCCTGCATTCATTGTGTGTATGCTTGTGTTTTGTATGTGTGTGTGCATGTGTGTATGTGTGCATGTGCGTGCGTGCGTGTGTGTGTTTGTGTGTGTGTTGCTGAGGATTGAAACAAGGGCCTTGCACTGTCAGTGCTAGAGATCTGCCACTGAGATATAGTCTACAAAGCTTAGATATAACTCTCAAACACATCTTTTATATAGAATTTCTATAAAACATATACTTCTTATGTTTTATATATTTATTGATCACTACTTTTCTAAAAGATGATATCCGTTATAAATTAATTTTTATATTTGTACATAGGCATTGTGAATGTCTTTATAAATTCAGTAAGTAAAAATGTTTTCTTTTACCTTCTGGGGGAATCACCATCCCTGAACTCAAGCTGTATTACAGAGCAATAGTGATGAAAACTACATGGTATTGATACAGAGGCAGGCAGATAGACCAGTGGAATAGATCAGTGGACTATGGTCACTTGATCTTTGACAAAGGAGCCAAAACCATCCAATGGAAAAAAGATAGCATTTTCAGCCAATGGTGCTGGTTCAACTGGAGGGTCAGCGTGTAGAAGAATGCAGATCAATCCATTCTTATCACCCTGTACAAAGCTTAAGTCCAAGTGGATCAAGGACCTCCACATCAAGCCAGATACACTCAAACTAATAGAAGAAAAAGTAGGGAAGAGTCTCGAACACATGGGCACTGGGGAAAATTTTCTGAACAAAACAAACAACAAAAATTTATTGATATTATGCTCTAAGATCAAGAATCGACAAATGGTACCTCATAAAACTACAAAGCTTCTGTAAGGCAAAGAACAAAACGACAACCAACAGATTGGGAGAAGATCTTTATCAATCCTACATCCATAGAGGGCTAATATCCAAAATATACAAAGAACTCAAGAAGGTAGACTCCAGAGACCCAAATAACCCTATTAAAAATGGACTATAGAGCTAAACAAAGAATTCTCAGCTAAGGAATATCGAATAACTGGGAAGTATCTAAAGAAATGTTCAAAATCCTTAGTTATCAGGGAAATGCAAGTCAAAACAACACTGAGATTCCACCTCACACCAGTCAGAATGGCTAAGATAAAAGACTCAGGTGACAACAGAAGCTGGCAAGGATGTGGAGAAAGAGGAACACTCCTCCATTGTTGGTGGGATTGCAAGCTGGTACAACCATTCTGGAAATCAGTCTGGAGGTTCCTCGGAAAATTGGACTTTGAATTACCTGAGGACCCAGTTATGCCACTCCTGGGCATATACCCAAAAGATGCCCCAACATATAAAAAAGACATGTGCTCCACTATGTCCATAGCTGCCTTATTTGTAATAGACAGAAGCTGGAAAGAACCCAGATGCCCTTCAACAGAGGAATGGATGCAAAAAATGTGGTTCATCTACACAATGGAGTACTAGTCAGCTATCAAAAACAATGACTTTATGAAATTTATATCATCCTAAGTGAGGTAACCCAATCACAAAAAGCACACATGGTATGCACTCATTGATAAGTGAATATTAGCCCAAAAGCTAGAATCACCCAAGATACAATCCACAGACCACATGAAGCTCAAGAAGGACAACCAAAGTGTGGATGCTTCAGTCCTTCTTAAAAGGGGGAGCAAAAATATTCATAAGGGGATATGAAGACAAAGTTTAGAGCAGAGACTTAAAGAATGGCCATTCAGAGCCTGTCCTACCTGGGAATCCAGCCCATATACATGCAGCCACCAAAACTAGATAATATTGATGAAGCCAAGGAGTGCATGCTGACAGGAGTCTGATACAGCTGTCTTCTGAGAGGCTCAGCTAGAGCATGACAAATACAGAGGTGAATGCTCGTAGTCAACCATTGAACTGAGAAGGGGTCCCTATTGGAGGAGCTAGAGAAAAGATTGAAGAAGCTGAAGGGGCTTGCAACCCCATAAGAACAACAATATCAACCAACCAGAGCTCCCAGGGACTAAACCACCATCCAAAGAGTATACATGGACAGAGCCATAGTTCTAGCTGCATATGTAGCAGAGGATGGCCTGTGTTGGACTAAGTGGGGTTCTGTGTATGATCAATAAGTTCTTTTTTCTTCTCTTTAATTTTAAAATTGTAATGTAATTATAATCTATTCCCCCTTCCCTTTTTTCTCTTCAAACCTTCTTACATATCTCTGTTTCTTTTTGTTCAGATTGGAGAATCTACAATCATTACTTTATTGAACCAGCATAATCCCTAATGACACGCTAAACATTTGTTCTTCTACTCACAGATAAGTGTAGTCTTCATCCCTCATCTTTGTGACAGGCAAAAACCTACTACAGACATCCACAACCAATCCTGTCTTCATGAATATACTCACTATCACCCCTGCATGTAAGGTTCAGAGAACATTGCTGAAAAAGAGGTAGAAAGAGTGTAAGAAACAGAGCAGAAAGCTTTCTGTGAGATTGTGTTTCCTAGTAATGCCAGAAGCTACACCAATGAGCTATTAAAGCAGAGGAGAAGGTATGTGACTTCCTGCTTTAGTCATTACAGGATTTTAGCTTCTGCTAATGTTCTGGTACTGTTTTCCCTAACAAAGCCAGTCATCAATTCTTGGCAACAAGAAAACTACAGTTCTGTGTATGTCAATTCAGATGATATTACCTATTCACTCTTAGAACTGGTTTCCTTGCTTTTCTTGGGTCCAATGGCTCCATTCTTGGAGATAGTAGCTTCTAGCAATATACAGATCTCTTACTATGGTATCTTCTTGTACATCCATGGATCATGACAGTCAACTATGGATGCTCTCAGAGTTTAGTGTTGTCAAATCCTTGATGTTAAGTAGGTCGGTGTTCTCATGGCAGTTTTGAGTAATGATATTTTCAAATATCAGTTCTTTGAGAGCTTTCTCATCCTATGTCAAGGAACATTTGGAATCCATTAAAGTGGGGAGGGGGAGAGGAGGAAGAGAAGAAAAAAGAGGAGGAAGAAGAGGAGATGGAGAAGAAGTAGTTTTGGAGTTGTGGGGGGAGAATGTGACTTCACAGCCAATTTATGGTGGACTCAGGATGAAATAATCAGTACACAGGTTGTAATAGTCAGTATAGATCCCTGAGTCCAAGTTCTCATTCACCTCGCTATACTATGTTACCAAGAACATCTTCCCAACTTTACTGTTTTCAAAACAATTGCTAAGTGTCAGAAACCTTGGAGAGACTTACTATGGTGTCATAACTCTGCCAAATACTCTGTTTCCTCTGATTCAAGAGGTAACAGACCTGAAATGATAAAGTTACATTTTATCATTTTGAGTTAATTCAACAGAGTGAGCTTCTTTGCTTTGAGGGTCAGGTTCTCCCACCTCTCCTCTTTTCTTTCCCCTAAGCTTCTACCTTATACATCAGCTCCCCATCCAATGTCAAGCTTGGATTTTGGTGATCTCGGATGCACTTCTTTTCTTGTGTGTTGTGTATGTTAGGAATCTGTATGGTTAGCAACCACCCCTCTTCTTGTACTCATGTTTAAGACTTTAACAAGTGTGTTAAAGGTCAGCTTTTGGGGTTCCATCTTAATTATCCCCTTTAGCATTTTAACATTTGTTAAAAGCACCCTCTTTCTGAAAATATCTTCTCCCACCCTAGATTATATTATAGAATTTTATTCTGCTTCTCTTCCCAGCTGCTGCTTGGTCAATTAAAGAGTTGCCTGTTATCAGCCTTGGTCCTTAGCCCTCCAGCACCAACTGTCACATATATAAAAGGTTCTGACTCCTAAACTCCAGTGTCAGCATTTGCTCTGGTGCAGGCTCACAGATCAAACTGCCTCATTAACACCTCTGCCTGGTTGTCTCATAAGACTTCAAGGTGACCTGAAATCTAAATCACTTCCCTTCCTCCATGATAAGATCTAAGTTGCAATGACCCAGACCCTCATGATTGCTGGTGTGTAATCCTATAATAGCATCATTTTGCAGTTTTCAAAAAGACCCTGGTTTCTATAAAGATACAGGAAGTGCAGTTTTGCAAACTGAACATCAAAAATAATATTAATTGTATTCTTATGATGTGATAAAATTTTAGTAATCTTGGTCAGAAAAGAATTGGAAAATCCATTCAGTTGCTTCCATATATGGATGTAATTGTGTCATTTTGGCCCACTGTCAGGTTCCTGATTGAGAAAAAATAGTGATCTACATAGGGAATTGGCAGCCATTCACTTACAGTGTGATGGTAACTTTTATAGGCTGTAAGAAGGGCAGTTTATTTGTGTGCACACATACCCTTTTTGAGAACACATTTGAACAGGCTGCACGTGAAGCTTCAGTATCATATGGCAACCCTGCATGTAAGTGAAGAAGTGACACACTCTGAGAAGATGGAGTTTCCATATATTGATATCACAGAAGTAGTATGCATTTGCAGGAATTGTCTCAATTATAAAATGAGCACTACCTAGACATGTCCAAGGCCCTCAACATATATGTTGCCACACCTGGCTCAGTGTGGACTCTACGGAGAGCTGTCCCGGATCCAGGTAGGTAAAGAAATTAAAATGCACAATAAATAGACAAAGGGAACATGTACTTCTGACCACAAAATGGTGACCTCAAGTGCCAGAGAAAAGCAAATGGTAGGTCAATAAAATCTAGAATTATTATTAGTTGTCCTCAAGGAAGAATCAATGAAGGCAGATGAATAAGGAATAAATAGGAAATGAGAATAAAGTTACTTGAAGAAAATAAGAAACAATTACAAAAGGAATAAAACCACAACAGCAGATTTTCTAATTCGTTTCAGAGATAAACATTCATTTTAATGCTGATGGTTAAGAGACGAAGAGTTTCCATTAGAATATAATGAGAATGTTCCAGAGACAAAATTTATAAGAGAAGACAAGTCGGTTGTGATACACCAGACAGTAGCGTCATGAGTTCATTGCCAGTTTGGGCTACACATTTTGATTGTTGGCCCTCAAGGAGGGGACAACCCTACAGGAAGACCAATAGTGTCAGCTAACCTGGAACCTGGGAGCTCCCAGAGACTGAGGTACCAGGCAAAGAGCACCTACAACTATGTAGCCAAGGGCTGCTACATCCGGCCTCAGTGGGAGAGGATGAGCCTAATCCTGCAGAGACTTGAAGCAGCAGGGTAGGGAGATATTGGCCGTCTGCCTTCTCAGAGGTGAAGGAGAAAGAGCATGGAGGGAGAAACTCTGTGAGAGGGAACCTGGGGGGGGGGCACTTGGGATGTAAGTAAATAATTAAATAATTTTTAGAAAGAGAAAAAAATGAGAGAAGCAAACAAAAAGAAAACACAAGTAAGCATTGTAGACTGACGTGAAGAAGGATTTTGAATAATAAAATTGTTGTAAAACATAAACACATTTTTATGCAAAATGTGACAGGAGGACCGCAATACAACCTAGCATACCTTATTAAAATATATTCTGTTCTAAACTTAGAAAAATCTCTTGGAAACTTCCACTGAATGAGAGCATATATACAGACTATTTTCTTTTTCTGTGCTGCACCTGTGTCAATAGAATCCAGCTACAAAGCTTGTTTTCTGAAAGCTACAAAGAGTTTTCTGTTTATCAACTCACTGTTTTGGATGTATAGAAACTATGAAAATATATCATCTACATGGTTTTTAAAACTAGATTTCTGAAGATAAGCCTCTGTATCTTTGTTCTAGCCTCCCACATCCCCCAATCCCCCCCCCAGCTTAAAATATAGATGCTGTAATCACAAAACCAAGCTGTTGAGACTATCATTGATATGATATGCATGAAACTATGTGACTAGCTGGACCATTGACAAGAGAAGATAAGGACAGCAGGAATACACGCAGCATTAACAAAATGATGCCAGAGACCTCAGATCTCATGGCCATAGCCCTTACCCTCTTCTTGCTGTGTGCTGTCAAAAGGTTTTCCTGGGAATCTAGATGCTCTTCTCAACACCCTCCATCTTCCCAATGATATAATGCTACCATTGTAACATTTTCAATGTTACCACTGCCAACACAGGGAAGGTTCCCCATCATGCAAACCTGTAGTTTGCACTGATAACCACAAAACCGCAGATAAACTCTCTGGAGTAATGAATTTGGTCTGATAGCCTCCATCACTTAAGCTTCAAATGAACCAACACCCATGTTATTCCTTCATTAGAAAAGGCACATCAGACTAAACAAAACATCGACCTTGTAAATCACCTTTAAAACTGCACAAGGAGGCTTTCAATCTTGTTTCTAGACCAGTAGCCAACTGATAAATTTGGCATTTTATAGTACTTCCTCTACTCTCCTGAAACGAAATTTAAGCATACTTTAGCATACTGTAGTGTAATTGACATAGATGAAATTTTTTTAGTGGATTGAATTAATACAAACAACATGGTAACATTGAGGAGTGACAAGTACAGACCATAGTAGAGGGTTTAAAGTTTCATGGCATGTAAAATCAGCAGTGCTTAGCAGCTGCAGACAGTATAGGTATATTTTATCAGCTACTCAAATATAACCCAGGGCAACATGATTTTGGTGACAAGTTGATCAATAACTAATAAATTTCCAAACACAGTAAATTAAAAACCATCCATTGATTCCATTCGTAGTTAGTATTAAAGAAAATTTACTGTTAAAGTCAGACACAAAACTTCTGTGTTATACGTAGAAGGAGATACATTCTTGGCAGACACAAATATGAATACTTTCTCTACACTCTGTTTCTTAGTGAGATACTCCAAGTTTGTGTTGCTGTTCATGTCTGATAAAGAATATGTTTTTAAAAGAATCTATTCCACTGACTACTCATCCCATTACTCTTATTATGCAGGGCTAAAATGCACAACTGGATGCCCTTGAGAAAGGGCTATTTTCAGAGTGCCTGGATGGACAGCAAAGAAATCAAACCAACCACTTAAATAAAAATTTATTGACAATAAATAATTTTATACATTAAAAAAGAAAAAAAAAAGAATCTATTCCACTAACGGCAGAGGACCTAGTAACTTTAGCCTTCTTGTATCAATCAAGCCATGCTTCCCAGCTTGCAGCAATAATCAAGCAATAAAATAACTAAATAAACAAGAATAGAACCTGGCTCACCTCTCACGCAAAATCACCACTTTCCCCTAGGGGGCGACACCACCTTGCTGACTTGAGAAGTTTATTTCACACAGATAGGACTTGAAACTGACTTTGATTTGACCGGCACAGGAGGTTAAATATTGATTCTGAACTTAGAAGGGGGAACAAAAGTATTCGTAGGAGGAAATACAGAGGCAGTTTGGAGCAGAGACTGAAGAAAAGGCCATCCAGAGACTGCCCCAGCTGTTGATCTAGCCCATATACATACAGCCACCAAACCCAGACAATATTGCTGATGCCAAGAAATGCATGGTCACAGGAGCCTGATTTAGACGTTTCCTGAGAGGCTCTGCCAGAGCCTGACAAATACAGAGGCAGACACTCACAGCCAATCATTGAAATGAGAACGGAGCTCCCATTGGAGGAGTTAGAGAAAGAATTGAAGGAGCCGAAGAAGCTTGCAACCCCATAAGAACAACGATGTCAACAAACCAGAGCTCACAGTGACTAAACCACCCTTCAAAGAGTACACATGGACAGACCCATGGCTCCAGCTGCATATGTAGCAGAGGATAGCCTTGTTGGGCACTAATGGGAGAAGAAGCCCTTGGTTCCACCAAGGCTGGATCCCCCAGTGTAGGGGAATATCAGAGTGAGAGGTGGGAGGTGGGAGGTGGGACAGGTTGGAGAAGGGAACAAGCTTATAGAAGAAGGGGGAGGAGATAGGAAGCTTAAGGATAGGAAACCAGGAAAGGGAATTACATTTGAAATGTAAATTAAAAATATCCAATAAAAAAGGAAAGAAAAGTAATTTGGTAGGCTTTGGAAAGCCTTTCTACCTAAATAGTTCGTCTATTCTCACTTTTACTGACTTTAAACTCAACCCTAAAAATCAACCCAGACCTTCTGTCAACGTTCTGTTTTAAATATGAACATTTTTCTGATGATCTAAGATTCCCTCATCTTATCCACACCACTTACCAAAACCAATATATTAAGATATGTTAAAGAATGTGGAAGGTAAAGGAATAAAGAAAGTGATCTGAACGGAGCAAAATTAACCGGAAAGACACATTTTGCAGGAGATTTCTTAAATTAAGCTGTAAAGTATGGGAATGTCTTCAAAGCGCATTTGGATAGAACTCATGGGAAGACAGACAGGTACAGAGATTTAATGAGGCTACCCAGGCTGTTAAAGGAGCAGAGCTTCAATTACAGCAGTTGAAAGAGTCAGTGCAAGCCAATTTTGCCTCCTTTTTATAAGGCTAGCTTTTCTTTTGCTTTGATATTTTTGGACTTAATTGAACACATACACAAAAAAATGCAGGATCTGGGTCACAGTCCATGGACTCCTTGGGCAAGTTGACTGTCTCAGCGAGGGCAATGGTCTCACTCTGCTACGGCTGTTTTCTACCTCATAGCAACTTCGAACACAGTGACTTCTCTGGAGATTCTCAGCACATCACTTCATGAGCACGGCCATACCCAATTCAGAGTACACTCTGGCCCCACAAAGGCTGTTGATGTTTCTGGAAGGATACAACACACTATTATTGTTTGAGGCAAAGACCAGATAAATAAGTTACTCAGTGCTAATGTTCTTACTGTGAGATTTGTGGAGCATAAATTTATGTTTCTTGAAACATATTTTATGCTCAATTATTTACTTTCTACTTTTCATATATATTCTTAGGCAAAATAGATTTGTTAAGTGTATACATAAATGTGTCTATGTGCAAATACTTATGAATGTCATATGTGTATATGGGTGACCATTAGTGAGTAATATATATATATATATATATATACATAAATAGTAAATATGTACTAAATTTGGTAAGAAATATAACTACATTTATGTATTAAGTAAAAACGCTGCTGTCAGAACTATGCATTTTCTTTTAATTAAGATGATTTCTTCTTAGGAATAATATGACCCAAAGGAATATAAAAGAAACTATTAATGCTCAATTTTAAATCTCTATGCCAACTCATGAAAAAGAAATCTTAAAATTCAGTGTTTCTGAGAATGTAAAATAGTGCAGCCTTTATGGAAATCACTGTGGATTTTTCATCTAAAAACCAAAAGTGGAATTCTCATACAACCCAGCTCCTGGGCACATGCCCAAGGGACTCTATATCTCACCACAGAGATATGTGTACATCCACATTTATTGCTGCTCAATTCGCAATTGAAAGGAGAAGAAACCAGCCCGGATGTCAATCACATGATGAATAAATTTTGAGATGTTTTGTGTTCACACAATGAATTGTATTCAGCATCAGAGAAAATGAGATTATGAAATCTGAAGGTGGAATAGATGGAAATAGAAAATATTATTTTAAGTAAAGTGATCCAGGCTCAGAGAGAAAAACTGCCACACTCTTTTTTTCTGGCACTGTCTAGCTTCTTATTTTTATGTATGTGTGTAATTGTGTTGCAGTGGCTATTGGTAGAGGCCAGGAAACTCAAGGTGTCACAGGAAGAGAATAAAGATGTCTTAAGAGAGGAGAGAGGGGTGGATGATGAAACCATGTGATATGTGACATGAAAATGGAAGGGAGATTCTTAAAGTGGAAGATTCCAAGTAAGTGTGGGGACAAGGACATGGGGAGTTAAATCCAAAGCAGGGAGAGCAACCAAAACTAAACGTGCATGAAAACCTCATTGCTTTCACAACAATTGTAGGCAAAATTTTCAGAGGTGGCACGCGTGCGCGTGCACACACACACACACACACACACACACACACACACACACACACACACACACAATGTCAAATCCAAACCAACCTTACTAATTCAAGGGCAAAATTCATTATCTCTATTATCCCAGCAGGTTTGGTGGTTTCTTTGTGAGGGCCACATGCTTTTTTCTGTTGGCTTGTCACTCTGAGTGTTCACACTTATACCCACCACCCTGGCATTGATCATGCTATTGTTTGAGAGCATTGTGCTTTTCAAATGGATGTGTGTGGGGTCACGCTTAGGCCATGGTCAGCCGCCATAATAATTACAATGGCTGTTATTCAGTGAAAGCTTTTTTGGCGGGTTGCCACCAGAAGGCTACAACTTGGATTCAAAGTTTATTTTCATTAAGCTGTTGGGGCTTGCCATTCTGTTTAAAATGAGATTTAAATCCAGCATAAAAAACTAATGTAAGCATTACACAAACCCACGGCTATAGAGTGTGTTCCTGAATTCATCTTAAAAATTCAACTAATTATCTTAAAGACTGGCCCAAATCTGGACATTATCTGTATGTTTATTTCTGATGTGTATTATTAACATATACATAAAATATGGTGTATTTTCTCTTTTTTGTAAAATTAACTCTTATTCATTAATTTTAGTGTGTGTGTGTGTGTGTGTGTGTGTGTGTGTGTGTGTGTCTGTGAGTATACCGCACATGAGAGCAGTGTGTAAGGTTACCAGATGGCGTCAGATCTTCTAGGATTGGAGATAAGACATGAGAGCCACCCACATGACTGCTGGGGAACCAATTTGTCACTTTTGGAAGAGCACCAAGTGCTCTTACTCACTGCAGCCGTCTCTCGGTCCAAAATATGACATGTTTTAGAGCTGGATATTTTTATGAACAGCAAAATTTATAATACTATATATCATTTGATCTTTATTTTGCTATAAAGACAAACAGAAAATAAACAATATGAGGTCTAGAAAGGGTATTTCCTTATTGTAGCAACATTCTCTTTATTTTGTAGTGAACTATATCTGTTATAGAAGATCTTCTGATAAAAGTCATTTTTTAAAGAAAAGCTGACTATACTTTAGAAACCTCTTTCATGGAGTAAAACAGTTTTTTTCTTTACAATGTTTTTAATGCAATACATTTTTGTCATAGTCTTTCCCTTCACCCCACTCCTCCTGGATCCTTCCACTTCCTTCTTTAGAATCAGTTAAAAGTATTTCCTGGGTTAATTCTACTTTGATATTATACTACAAATCAATATGAAATTAACTGTACAGTGACACTTTGCTTCTTATTGATTATATACACCATTTCTAGGAAGACATTTAGCCATCAATTTAGGAAATATATATGTCATGGTTTGTCAATGATACCTAAATAAATTTTTCTTAATCTTTTTCTTAATATATGTACCTGCGCAATGTCAAACGAGAGGAGCTATGAAATGATACCAATAGTCTAATAGAGAAAGTTTTGCTCACATGCAGTTTACAGGTGTTACAAGATCATGGACTTAATAAATCTTTTTTATTACAGTCATATTGCAATTTAAGACATCTTTTTCAGAGAAGATAGAAGTAGAATAGTCTTTATGAGTTAATAGCTTAATGATATGAGAATTATACATTCAGTTAGGTTAATTTAGTAGCAATAACTCCAGTATTCTATTGTCTCTATTCTTCTTCATTATTTCACATACTCAGAAGACAGGTTTATGAGTGTTCTTACAGCAAAAAAAAAAGGGGGCAAATATTTATGTTTGTACATGTGTTAATCACCCATATTTGATTTTCAGGAAATATATACACACATTGTCTACATGTTATATTGTACCCCACACATAAGTGAAGTAATTATGTGTCAGCAAAGAGAATCTTCAGTATATATTGCTGCTTTCAAATGCCAATAAATATCATGGGCCTATGTCTTCTTGCTGGGAAGAGAGCAACAGCAACAACGCAAAGCAAGGCTTTTCCTTCCTTGTATCGAAGCCATTTATATATACCCTGTGTTGTTTGTTTGTATGAGTCCAAAAGAAGACATTTATATATACCCTGTATTGTTTGTTTGTATGAGTCCAAAACCTTACAGTAAAAAGAGCTTCAATCTAAATGACACATACGTGTGTGCGCTTGTAAATATGCATAGGAGATCTATACAAAATACAGGAAGTTGACTGACCTCAATGACTCAGTGTCTTTATCTGAAACATGGTGCTGATAAAAATGAAACCGAGCTGGTAGTTTTGAATATTTTTTTTCCATCTTTATTAATTTGGGTGTTTCTTATTTACATTTCGATTGTTATTCCCTTTCCCAGTTTCCAGGCCAACATCCCCCTAACCCCCTCCCAGTCCCCTTCTCTATGGGTGTTCCCCTCCCCTTCCTCACCCCATTATCACCCTCCTCCCAACAATCAAGTTCACTGGGGGATCAGTCTTGCAGGACCAAAGGCTTCCCCCTTCCACTGGTGCCCTTACTAGGCTGGTCTATTGCTACTTATGAGGTTGGAGCCCAGGGGTCAGTCCATGTATAGTCTTTGGCAGTGGCTTAGTCCCTGGAAGCTCTGGTTGGTTGGCATTGTTGTTCATATGTGGTCTCGAGCCCCTTCAAGCTCTTTCAGTCCTTTCTCTGATTCCTTCAACTGGTGTCCCATTCTCAGTTCAGTGTTTTGCTGTTGGCATTCGCCTACGTATTTGCCATATTCTGTCTGTGTATCTTAGGAGAGAGCTACATCTGGTTCCTGTTGGCCTGCACTTCTTTGCTTCATCCATCTTATCTAGTTTGGTGGCTGTATATGTATGGGCCACATGTGGGGCAGGCTCTGAATGGGTGTTCCTTCTGCCTCTGTTCTAAACTTTGCCTCCCCATTCCCTCCCAAGGGTATTCTTGTTCCCCTCTTAAAGAAGGAGTGAGGCATTCACATTTTGGTCATCCTTCTTGAGTTTCATGTGTTCTGTGGATCTGGGGTAATTCGAACATTTGGGCTAATATCCACTTATCAATGAGGGCATACCATGTGGGTTTTTCTGTGATTGGGTTATGTACAAGGAAACAGGAAGATGCTAGTGTGCGTAGAACTAGTATCTATTAATTGTCAAAACTGTCCAAGCACTAAGCATACATAAGATGGCATCCCATGGGTATGGTGACACCTATGAAGCATTGGGAAAGGAAGCTTGCCCACTTCCGCTTATCTTATCTTATTAATGCCATTGTTTCACTGCAAAACACACTGGCAATCCCTCTGACCTCTTCTGGACAATTCCACCACTTTCTACTCATTAGATACATGAGTAACAAGGAGTGGTGATTTTTAAACCTAGCTCTAGGGAGCTTTTTAATGCTTTGTGAAGCTCCATGACAATAAGTCATCAAGGCAGTAGGTGCTGAGAACTCTGGAGAACACAAACTAGGGCAGAGCAGCACAAAGGGGATTTTTAAACGATTGATGTTTATAGTCTGTGAAATTAAGAGTGATATGTTCAATCTCATTTGTCTATAAATGAACAAAAGAAAATCAAATTGTCATTAAGCTGCTTAAGATAATCAAATAAAAAGGCCTTACATTTAATAAATATACTAATTCATAGATATTTGGGTTACATTAACAACATATGAAATATGAAGGTTTAGAGGTGGTTTTAGCACAATAGACAACTTTCCAGAGTAAAACGACATAGCCTTGCTGTATTTGAGCTATTGCAGAAAAACTATGTATGCATATTTCAAAACATACCTCCTACAAACATAAGAATATTAGCAATAAATAACATTATAATGCTGCTCCTAAAAGAATCTCTGTTTACACATAGTTTTTGTTTGTTTGTCTGTCTGTTTGGCTCATAGTCAGAAACAAGAAACTGTCATTGAAACTGAGCAGTACCATCTCATTTAGTAGTGTTACTACTTGGAGGGCAGGACCTGATAGTACAATGATGTGTAGGAAATGTCCTTCAAAACTTAGCGTTCTCCCATTTAAAATAAGAACCAAGGGTGACAGTCCCGTGTACAGATGTTGGTTCCTCCCGACTTTAGTGATTCTGAGATATTTGCTTAGTGTCAAACAGTTGTAGTTTCTAACTGACCAATGAACGAGATATAAAGGAAACGTAATTAATTGTGGTTTGAGGACAATTTTATTAAAGTTTAAAAGGAATATTCCAGGTCAAGCAAACAAACTCTTGACAGCTCCCCAGAAGAAAGCAAAGAGATGTAAACAGACAAGCTGTTTGTTTAGCCAGCAGGATAGTCTGCCTCCAGAGGCAGGAAGCCAGGTGGCTTAGGAAAGGGCTTTAAGAAAAAGAATAAGAAAAATATTAGGGTTCAAGAAGAGACAGAAATAAAAAAGGGTTAAACTTTCCTGAGCAATTCAGACAACTGGGCAGACTTCCAAAGCTGCATGCCTGTGGTTGGGCAAAACACTGACCAAATAGAGTTTATATTTGTTGATTTCATTAGAGTGACTTTAAACTAGATTAAAATTTGGAGAAACTTGGTTCTGTTTTCTTAGAATTGCACGCTGCAAGGATGATCTGCCACTTGAGTGACAGTGACTACCAACAAGCGTTAATGTTTGACAAGTGCCAGTAGGTATAAGACATGGCGACTATTTCATTATGTTGTCATCTCGAGTGCAGAGAAAACACCGAGAGTAGCAGACCATTGTAATAATTTAATTGCTTCTTAAAGTATTATGCTATCTAAGCACACCCACTGGTAACTTTAATCTATTAAGGCTCGTTTTTCTGAAAAAATGTAAGAAAATCCTGAAACAGAAAAATATTAATTTCTATCCATTGAAAATTAAGAAAAGCCCAGTGTACACTATGAGCTACAAAAATAAATATCATGGCATGATACCCCCAAGGGTGTTTTAGTGGCACATATGCTCTGGTGATAATCAACAGCTAGCTAATTGGATTTAAGACCCATTCAGTGAGAAGGAAATCCTGCCTAATACTGGAAACGTAGCCAACTATCCAGGCTAGTAATCTTAGAGAAGAACCTACAACCATCAAGTTATAAAGCTATCACCATCTTTAGCTGCATTTTTACCCAACAGATAAGTGTAGTCCTTGCCCCTCATCAAGGAAGCATCCTTTTGCAGACACAATGACAGAAAACCGCTATCAATCAAAATGTAACCTTGAGAGCCCAGTCCTCCCCAGTGCATAGAGCAACAAAACAGCTCTCATACCTAAACCCCAGGGAATATTATGGAGGAGGTAATATTGTAGGAGTCAGAGAACCCGGGAGTTTGCTGTGGTTATGCCTCTTAGAAATGTCAGAAGGGATGCCCATAATGTTTTACCAACATGACTACCTAAATATGAAGTGAACAAAGGCAACAGCCGTAGACCTGTCAAACTGGATGGGGGAATTCCCACAGGGCATCAACTCTATACAGAGAACTACAGGCAACTAAGATGTGAAGAGTAGGAGAAATAGTCTTTCCTAGGGAAGAGCACACGAATAGTACCAAGGTGTTAGAAAAGAAAGATATTTGTTTACTTTTTCTTTATATCTTTCCATTTCTAAGTAAAGAACTATTGTACTGTTTGTCACTCAGCAAATATTTCAGAGTCACTGGTTAGAAAGCCTAACAGAGAAGCAATCTGTAATTGCCAATGGATCTGTTTTCACTGGTTCATGGGCTCCTATTTCAACAGGGAGAATCTTTAAGTTTTGAAAGACATTTTATACACTTCATTTTACTATCAAGTCCTACCCTACCCTACAACCATCAGTACAACTAAATATGATGGCATGATTCAATTTAGATGGTAGTTCCTTGCTTCTGAATAGGAAACCATTATCCAGTATTAAATGTTCAGCCCTGTAAACATACAAACAAGTTATAGGTTACAGAGTAGAAAGTTGTATTTAAGTATATAGGAATATTTATATATGCATACATACATTATATATGCATGTAACAATAATTAATGGAAAAGAGGTTGAATTTGAAAGAGACCAGGGAAAGGTATATAGGAAGGCTAGCAGGAAGGAAAGGAAAGGGAAAAGTGACGTAATTCAGGATATAGAGGCAGGCAGATCTGAATATCAGACCACCCTGGTCTACAGAGTGAGTTCCAGGGCAGCCAGGGGTAAACAGAAACCCTGTCTCAAACAACTAAAACAATCCTTCCACTAATTCTTCCATAGTCATCACTGACCTTAGTCCAATGGTTGCCTGTTAATATTTGCATCTGTCTCAGTCAACTGCTGGTGCTGGTGGTGGGGACAAGGTGGGGGTGGGTGAGCATGTGAGGGAGGTGGGAGGGTGGGTGGGGGAACACTCTCTCAGAAGCAAAGGGGAGGGGGAATGTGGTGAAGAACTCTGGGAGGGGGAGTAGGAAGGGGGGCAACATTTGAGATATAAATACATAAAATAATTTAATTTAAAAAAAGCAATACAACAAACAAAAACCAATCAAAAATGGATAAGTAGAACTGCTTTCTGTTTGTGGACATTTGTGGACACCAACATTGCTTATCTAAGGCTTTTAATCCTAACATTTATAGGAAGAGACTGGTGGATTTCTGCAAGATCCAGGCCAGACTGGTTTAAACAGTAAATTCCAGATGAGGCAAAACTTCCAATTGATACCTTGTATCAAGATAACAAAAAAATGGGTGAATTGTGTTTCTACCTCTGCCTCTCAGTGGCCAGGCCTTTAAACTAAGGTACATGTATGCTTTTAACGGTCTGGTGTGTATTTTTGTAAAATTGTTGGAGTTGTGGGATGATCCTTATCTCATCTTAAAATATTCAAGTTTTGAATAATTCTGACTAATATGTAAATTAAATAGAAGAAAATCATTATAAAATCAAACTCAAGTTCATATTGAGTTTGTAACAATCTAATGGAAGATGTATTTGCAATAAAATGATAGTCCTGGACGGAGATGGAGAAAACCATGGGAGGACAGTGAGTAAATTCTTATGTGAATGTGTACTGTTAATACACAGGACCAATCCAAGTGTCTCCAGTGCCTTAGCCCCATGGGAGTTGGAAACCCTTCCCCAGTTAAGGCTTAGAAGGACAGCAACCCCTTGCTTTGATCCCTGTACAGATGTTGACAGTGTGTGCAGAAAATTTCCATTATAGACTTCTCCCCACGGTTGTTTATAGCCTGAATACTCTTCCCCTGCAAAGACTGCTTCTACTTCAGTTATCTAAACAAGCTACCTTGCTTGTTTGTATGCAATCACTCTAGCTTCTGGTCCAGCTCTTTGCAATAACCTGACTTCCCTGTTCAAATTTAGGGTGCCAGAGCTTCTCCATCAATGCTTCTATACCTTCTCTGTGTCCAGCGGCTTCTCTCTGTCCATGTTTCTGTCCCTTTTTCATTCCTTTACTGGGCTACTTAGGTAAATCCCTGAAGCTGTCGAGAACATGGCAGAGAAAGGGGTCTGGTGATGGGGAGAGAAATCCGTTCCCATTTCAGTATATTTTAAACATACCAATGGAAAAAATACATCTAGGCTCCGCAAACAAGAGATGATTTTCATCATTTGTTTTTCTGAGTCTGGTTTAGTTGTTAAATATGTTGGTTTTCTAGCTGCATGATTCTTCTACTATAGGACAGAATTTAGTATATGAAAAACGTAATAAAATAAAATCTCATAATGTATGTATGTATGTATGTATGTCATATTTTCTTTATCATTCATCTTTTTACAGACACCAGGTCTTTGAAGTTGTTTGATTGGTTAGTATTAACCTCGTAGATCATAGGTATTAATTCTTTGTCAGATGCACAGAGAGCAAAGATGTATTTTCATCTTCCTTTAAGCAGAACCAGACAAGCAGGTGCTGACAATCACTGGCCTTGTCTCCTGCCGCATCTTCTAATGTTGCCCTACGTCCTAGCTGACCTTTGACAACAGTGCAAAGCATTGCTCTCTAGAAAACTTCCGTTTAGTTTGGCTGTGAATTGTTGCTATAAATCACAGCAAATGTACATGTTCACAGAATCAAGTGAGGACAAATGTGGAATGATAAATATTCTAGATTATAGTCCATTTCAATGTAGATGTTTCCCAAACATGTTGATATATAATTTCTTATTCATAGAGAAGCTTCCAATTTTCAGTAAAGAATGCTGTAGCACCAGTGGATATTAAGAAAATTACAATAAGTTTGAAGTACAATTTACATCACACATAGTTCTAGTTCCATGTTAATAAATGTGCTTCTCAGCAAAAAGAAACAATTCCTAATTGCATGTCTATTCTTCATCCTGGTCATATTTGGATCTGCTAGTTAAATTCATGTTTTTGCTAAATATATGGATTTTATTCAATAAATTCAACCTAATGTTGGTATCGAAAGGGGAAAGTAATCTGTCTTTCCAATTATCGAAAAGGAAAAATGTTTACAGTAAAAAGTCAATACTATAGGCATTCAGTCTGGCCTTCTTTGTTTTTTCTTTCTTTTTTTTTTCTTTCGTTTTTTGTTTTGTTTTGTATTTTTTTGTGGACTGACCATTCAATTGAACAGCCTCAAAGCTTGAACAGAGAATGGTTTTCACATTTCTTCACAGAGGAAGTGTCAGTTTGCTTTATTGCATATGTAAACGTGTAAATTAAGTAGGCAGTGCAAAAAATATACTTCCACTTATATTAAAAAGGGATGAAGTCCCATCAAAATTGTTTGTCAGTTATAGTGCTTCCTAAATGCTTAAAAATTATCCTTTCTATCTAAATAGCATGGAGAAAATATATACTGGCTAGACTGTGAACAGAGACTGTAAAAGAATAGTTTCTGTTGTCATACTCAGCACCTGTCAGTGCCTTAAAAACCACACATCTATAATAAGAACTGAAAACGTATATGCTTTTGTGAAGATGTACAAGTGTTCATTTCTCTGGGAGTATGGCCAAGAATGCAATTGCTAAGTCGGATGCTAACTGTGTGTGTTTACATTTAAAGTGCTAGGCTGTTTTCTAAAGTATCGATACCACTTTAAAATTTTAACAGTAATGTCTGAGAGGTTTGTATGTCTCAGGCAGAAAACAGATCAGATGGTCTACATAAAAGTTTCCGGAACACGGAATAGTTGATGCAATATTTTATTCTGAAGATAGATGCCTCTCATAGCCCTAATTGGCTATGCTAAGTAAGCTCAGGCAGAGGAGTTTAAGGAGAAGGAAAACAATAGCCCCACATTTAGAACGACTGCCAGCAAATTGTAGAGTCTCAGCACAGCTGATATCAAACTACCCACATGACCTTACTGAAAAACAAACAAACAAACAAACAAACAAGGAAGACAAGTATAGGCAGGCCTCACAAGATGCATATGCCTATTCCCACACACTGCTATACATTCATGGACACACACACAACATGCAATCACACGCATGTATTCTCACATACAAACTTAATCATATGTCCACAAAGGAATCACATATACATTCAATAACCCTCCATGAATATAGTTAGATGATGAAATAAAATGGTATCATGAGTTTACTTGCATAGTATCATATTCATATAAAGATATATAATAAGTGTAGATAATATATTTGGGAATAAACAGTTTATGTCAATGTAAAAGAATAAAAGAGAGGTTGGAGATTTGGCTCAGTGGTAGAGCGCTTGCCTAGCAAGCACAAGGCCCTGGGTTCGGTTCCCAGCTCAAAAAAAAAAAAAAAGAATAAAAGAAATTGAACATTGCTTTCACTTAATAGTGTTTATTTCGAGGTAGTTGGGTAGTGAGTAAATTTAGATTTACTGATTTCTTTATTGAATGATTTCAATTTATCTCAATGATATATATATTTAAATACATTCCTTCAACTTTAAATATTATAATTATGATAGTTTTATGAACAATGTGAGACAAGTGGAGCAGACATTTACTTCAGAAACACTGTTAATTATTCTAAATACAAATTTATAAATTCAAAGGTTACATGGGGTCAATCAAAGGCAGTTCCAAGAGAGAATTTCTTTCCCTGTCTCAAAAAAACATATCAAAAGATCTTCATGTGTACTCATGTTTATGAGAGGACAGAGTTAAACAGTCAGGCTTACTCTTAGACACTGTGCAAACTGGCAGTTTGGGAGACTAGGCCTAAGTTTCTGTTTCTCAGAACTGGAAAAGTTCAAAACAAGTCAATTCCAGAAAAACAAAACAAAACAAAACAAAAAAACCCAAAACCAACCAACCAACCAACCAACCAACCAAACAAACAAAAAAACCCAAAAACCCTCATACAGGCCTCATGGCCCCATCACCTAGCTTGAGCCACGAATAGTTAATCAGCAAAATTCTTGAAATCCTCTAGAGCCTTAATCAATCACAAAGATACCCCTGGAGACAGAACCAACCAACTAAGGGAAAGAAAGGTAAACTGTTACCCTAACAGGTTTTAAATTGACCTGCAAAGTACACACCTCTGTCTTCAATCCTGAAGTATGGTGGACCCTTGCATGCAAGTTCTCTGCAGAATAAATGCTTTTTGCTGTTGGATAGTGTTTGAGTCTGAGGTATCATTTTTGACAATCACAGATTTGTATAAATTGCATTTATACTTATGATAGACAAGTCTTGGAGCATCATGACCTTGAAGGGAAATCAAGTCAGTGAGGTGATCTGAGTCTGATTTCTCT
Organism: Rattus rattus; assembly: GCF_011064425.1. Classification (NCBI taxonomy): domain Eukaryota; kingdom Metazoa; phylum Chordata; class Mammalia; order Rodentia; family Muridae; genus Rattus; species Rattus rattus. The sequence continues at coordinate 113,722,579 of NC_046159.1, forward strand.
TTCATACATGCTATGTCATGCATGACTTTCAGTGTCTCAGTTTCTTCAGGTCAATATCCCCATCATTAATAAGCTTGAATGAAAGCTTATGAAAAAGAGCCAATTTTTCAAACTTCTCTCTCTGCTCTATATTTTCTTCCTCGATGGTATTGTATATCACACAATTCCTGACATTGGCATTTGTAGAATAGTGATTTATTGTCAAAATGCTGTGTATCACATTTTAAAGACCAGTATCAGAAGGTAGATCGTTTCCTTGTATATGAACCATTAATTTTTCTCTCTTTATTCAACATATTATTTACAGCATGGCTGTTCAGTGAAAATTAGCATAATTAAGGGCAAATTAACTAGGAAATATAAGTGGCCACCAACATTCATTAATGCATTTTGTGAAGTATGCTTTATCAGAGTAAATTTGCTACTTAAAAACCTTTGCTTTTCATGCTTCATTTGGTCCATACTTATTAGTGAAATATTTTAATTTTTAATGGGATCCTGGAAACAGCTATTGGTATTATTCCACTACTAGAGTTAGCTCAGCAATGAAGATAGAGTATTCAAAACTATTTTTCTCAGAATTATTATTTGGCAGAGAATATATATATATATATATATATATATATATATATATCAAAATACTGCTAAAGAGGTAGAAAAACAAGGGAGGTTTCCTCTTTGCTGTGCTTTGTGCATGTTTTATGTATAGATATATAGATATTTTATTGATGATCTTTAGGTTATTACAGGGAGTGTTTGGAGCAGATACAACAGCAAAGTCAATAGTGACAGAGAGCCTGGGGTCACGTGAATAGATTTGTTGCCTTGATCTTTAGCTCCAAATGCCTGGTCCTACTTTGTCATAGTGAAAGCAAGTGTACTTATTCATAAATACAGCAAGGCACAGGAACATATAATTTTGTTGTAACAATAGTAACAATTAACACCTCAAAGTCTGGATGTAATTTGTGAGTCCACATTATCTCTGTTTAATCTAAAGATGACGCTGTCTCCATGTTAATACCATGGCTGTATTGCCCATATTTTCTCTAACCATTTCCTCAGCACAACCAATCCCTGTTCCTTTGGCGTGTTCATGCTGAGAAATTATTTACAACTGCAAATTAATAAAGGAGCTGAGTAAGTTAAATATAGATAGGTTATAGACTTAGTTGATCTTATCGAGAAGAATGGAAAGAATTGTTAAAGGTTGAGCTTAATATTATAATGTCCTTTTCTATTCAATGGCAATGGATAACATTGTCAGTATATCTACTTCATGTGCATGGCCTTAAACAGTTGCATTGTAAGCATGCCAGTTTGCCTTTATTCATCTTTCTCTGGTGGTTTTATTCAAGACATGGGTCCTGCTGAAGCTGGAGTTGTTTTGGCTTATAATAAGAACCAACAAATTAAAATCCAACCAGGCACTCTCATCTATGAATGCAACTCAAGTTGCCGATGTGGACTTCATTGTCCCAATAGAATTGTACAAAAAGGCACACAATATTCCCTGTGCATCTTTAGAACTAGCAATGTCTGTGGCTTGGGTGTAAAAACCCTTGCGAAGATTAAAAGAATGCGTTTTGTCATGGAGTATGTTGGAGAGGTGATCACAAGTGAAGAGGCTGAGAGACAGGACAGCTCTATGACAGCAAAGGGATCACCTACCTTTTTGATCTGGACTATGAGTCTCATGAGTTCACAGTGGATGTGGCTCGATATGGAAATGTATCTCATTTTGTGAACCATAGTTGTGACCCAAATCTTCAGATGTTTAGTGTTTTCACCAATAACCTTGATACTTGGCTTCCCAGAATAGCATTGTTCTCTACAAGGACCATAAAGGCTGGAGAAGAGCTGACTTTTGACTTTCGAATGAAAGGTTCTGGAGAACTGTCTTCAGACTCTATTGACCACAGCCCTGCCAAAGAAATGGGTCAGAACCCAATGTAAATGTGGAGCTGAGATGTGCAGAGGTTACCTCAACTGAAATTTCAGGAAGTGGAGCTCACGTTGTTTTTTTGTTTTGTTTTTTTTTTGTTGTTGTTATTGTTTTGTTTTGTTTTGTTTTATTTTCTAGCAACTGAAAAAATATTTGGGACTCCTTTCTATTACCTATGTACTGTATTATATGATGTTAATGTACAATTCATGGTTCAAGATATTTGCCTATTATATTATTATTGATTCTGAAAAGGACTGCAGGGTCACTTAAACAACATGGTGGTTACATGGGAAGTGAACTATATAAACCACTTGCTTACTCGAGAGTCGGAGTAGACAGCTGTCCCTTTAGTGTTGGAAAGTGAGTCGACCACAGCTATTATAGAGCCTTTTACCCCACCTCAAGCAGAAAATTCTCTTTAGGCAAAATGTATAAATTTTATTTTTTTACTATATTGTTTCTGTTTAATACTCACTGATCTTCTATCAGAGACAAATAAGTGACACTGAATTTTTTTTTACTGTATTTTCTACTTTTACATTAAAACATTGGCATCTTCATGATATATTTTAGGTGTAAAAATGTGAAATATTTACTTTTAGCTTGATCTTAATTTGAAGCAATAGATACCATTACAAAGGTTGTATGTCTAAACCTGAAATTCTTTTTTTTTTTGTTTTTTTGAATTTCTTTTTTTTTATTTTTTTATTTTTTTATTATTATTAACTTGAGTATTTCTTATATACATTTCGAGTGTTATTCCCTTTCCCGGTTTTCGGGCAAACATCCCCCTCCCCCTCCCCTCCCCTTCCTTATGGGTGTTCCCCTCCCAACCCTCCCCCTTGCTTCCCTCTGCCCAACAGTCTAGTTCACTGGGGGTTCAGTCTTAGCAGGACCCAGGGCTTCCCTTCCACTGGTGCTCTTACTAGGATATTCATTGCTACCTATGAGGTCAGAGTCCAGGGTCAGTCCATGTATAGTCTTTGGGTAGTGGCTTAGTCCCTGGAAGCTCTGTTTGGTTGGCATTGCTGTACATATGGGGTCTCGAGCTCCTTCAAGCTCTTCCAGTTCTTTCTCTGATTCCTTCAACGGGGGTCCTGTTCTCAGTTCAGTGGTTTCCTGCTGGCATACGCCTCTGTATTTGCTGTATTCTGGCTGTGTCTCTCAGGAGCGATATGCATTCACATTTTGATCATCTGTCTTGAGTTTCATTTGTTCTAGGCATCTAGGGTAATTCAAGCATTTGGGCTAATAGCCACTTATCAATGAGTACATACCATGTATGTCTTTCTGTGATTGGGTTAGCTCACTCAGGATGATATTTTCCAGTTCCAACCATTTGCCTACGAATTTCATAAAGTCATTGTTTTTGATAGCTGAGTAATATTCCATCGTGTAGATGTACCACATTTTCTGTATCCATTCCTCTGTTGAAGGGCATCTGGGTTCTTTCCAGCTTCTGGCTATTATAAATAAGGCTGCGATGAACATAGTGGAGCACGTGTCTTTTTTATATGTTGGGGCATCTTTTGGGTATATGCCCAGGAGAGGTATAGCTGGATCCTCAGGCAGTTCAATGTCCAATTTTCTGAGGAACCTCCAGACTGATTTCCAGAATGGTTGTAGCAGTCTGCAACCCCACCAACAATGGAGGAGTGTTCCCCTTTCTCCACATCCTCGCCAGCATTTGCTGTCACCTGAGTTTTGATCTTAGCCATTCTCACTGGTGTGGTGAAATCTCAGGGTTGTTTTTGATTGCATTTCCTTATGACTAACGATGTTGAACATTTCTTTGGGGTGTTTCTCGGCCATTCGGTATTCCTCAGCTGTGAATTCTTTGTTTAGCTCTGAACCTCATTTTTTAATAGGGTTATTTGTCTCCCTGCGGTCTAACTTCTTGAGTTCTTTGTATATTTTGGATATAAGGCCTCTATCTGTTGTAGGATTGGTAAAGATCTTTTCCCAATCTGTTGGTTGCCATTTTGTCCTAACCACAGTGTCTTTTGCCTTACAAAAGCTTTGCAGTTTTATGAGATCCCATTTGTCGATTCTTGATCTTAGAGCATAAGCCATTGGTGTTTTGTTCAGGAAATTTTTTGCAGTGCCCATGTGTTCCAAATGCTTCCCTAGTTTTCTTCTATTAGTTTGAGTGTATCTGGTTTGATGTGGAGGTCCTTTATCCACTTGGACTTAAGCTTTGTACAGGGTGATAAGCATGGATCGATCTGCATTCTTCTACATGTTGACCTCCAGTTGACCCAGCACCATTTGCTGAAAATACTATCTCTTTTCCACTGGATGGATTTGGCTCCTTTGTCAAAAATCAAGTGCCCATAGGTGTGTGGGTTCATTTCTGGGTCTTCAATTGTGTTCCATTGGTCTATCTGTCTGTCTCTGTACCAATACCATGCAGTTTTTATCACTATTGCTCTGTAATACTGCTTGAGTTCTGGGATAGTGATTCCCCTGAAGTCCTTTTTTATTGTTGAGGATAGTTTTAGCTATCCTGGGTTTTTTGTTATTCAGATGAATTTGCAAATTGTTCTGTCTAACTCTTTGAAGAATTGGATTGGTATTTTGATGGGGATTGCATTGAATCTGTAGATAAGCTTTTGGTAGAATGGCCATTTTTACTATATTAATCCTGCCAATCCATGAGCATGGGAGATCTTTCCATCTACTGAGATCTTCTTCAATTTCTTTCTTCAGAGTCTTGAAGTTCTTATTGTACAGATCTTTCCTTGCTTGGTTAAAGTCACAGGTACTTTATATTATTTGGGTCTATTTATGAAGGGTGTCATTTCCTAATTTCTTTCTCGGCCTGTTTCTCTTTTGTGTAGAGGAAGGCTACTGATTTATTTGAGTTAATTTTATACCCAGCCACTTTGCTGAAGTTGTTTATCAGCTTTAGTAGTTCTCTGGTGGAACTTTTGGGATCACTTAAATATACTATCATATCATCTGCAAATAGTGATATTTTGACTTCTTCTTTTCGATCTGTCCCTTGACCTCCTTTTGTTGTCTGATTGCTCTGGCTAGAACTTCAAGAACTATATTGAATAAGTAGGGAGAGAGTGGGCAGCCTTGTCTAGTCCCTGATTTTAGTGGGATTGCTTCAAGTTTCTCTCCATTTAGTTTAATGTTAGCAACTGGTTTGCTGTATATGGCTTTTACTATGTTTAGGTATGGGCCTTGAATTCCTATTCTTTCCAGGACTTTTATCATGAAGGGGTGTTGAATTTTGTCAAATGCTTTCTCAGCATCTAATGAAATGATAATGTGGTTTTGCTCTTTCAGTTTGTTTATATAATTAAACCTGAAATTCTTAAAAGATTTTTTTTTCAGTCGCATAGAAGACAAGTCTCTAACACCTTCTCTAGAAGTCTGTAGTGGTGGCCACTGTATTTCTCTGAACAGACAAAACAGTGACTAAGAGGACCCACTGGAGTGCCAGGCAGAGTAAAGGAGTACAGAGTGAGCCATTCAGCCATGTGTGAGTGTCTCTCCCTCTCTTCCGACCAGGAGAGTGAGGTCCCTGAAGGGGCACAGGTCCCTGATGGCAGTGTAATTCACATCACATACTGTCACTTCAAGGCAGTTTTAATTCCTATCACTAAATTTCAATACTTTTGTATTTTGTGCATGCCCTTGAAAAGCAAGCTCTATTTGCCCTGATACTTGTTTTATACAAGAGTTTTTAGATAGGATAGATACAAGAGTCTTTAGCTTGGCCAAAGGTCTGTCTGATTGAACTTTTATCACCTCTGGGGATTAGATGGGATTTCCCCTGTGTAGTAAAACCCAATACAGAAAAAACTTTCATTTTTCAAAAAAAAAAGTAACAAGTATTTGAGATAAACAACTTAAAATTATTTCTTAGAGCTTTTCAAAATAGTATCTGCTTAAATCAGCAATCAGTGTTCTATTCAAATTCTATATCCCCATGGTAAGGAATCATGGAAATATTATTTTCTCACTATTTATGGAGGATTTGGTAATTTAGGGCTATGTACCTCCTTATTTTGGAGACTATTGTCATCTTCTCAAAGTCAGTGTTCAGGAAATTTAATTTCTTCTTTCCTTTACATGATTCTCAAACTTCTGCCTTCACATGCTTTCACACTTTGTTGGCAAAAAAATGTGATATTACTTGTACTTGGGTATGCGTGCAGGCATGCTTGTGTGTGTGTGTGTGTGTGTGTGTGTGTGTGTGCGCGCGCGCGTGCACATATATGTATATATGTATGTATATATGTGTGGTATATGTGTGTATGTATGTATGTATATTTGTATGTATGTATGCATGTGTGTTGTATGTGTGGTGTGTGTGTGTGTATATGTGTGTGTGTGTGTGTGTGTGTGTGTGTGTGTGTGTGGTTTGAGTGTGCAGTCTGTATATATGGATGTTTTCTTGTGTGTAAGGAGACCAGAGGCTGGTGCTAGTTATATTCTTTGATTGTTCTCTACTTGGTGCCCACTAGGTCAAATTACGTGGCTGGCCAGTAAACTCCAGAGAGTATCCTATCTTGTCCCCTCACTTGTCCTGTGTGCCTCTTGTATCCTAAAAGTTACAGACGTGTGTAAATGCATTAAGCATTTACATGGCTGCTGAGAATCTGAGCTCCAGTTCCTATGCTGACATAGTAAGCAAGTGCTTTACCCCTAAACTATCGTCCTAGACCCAAAACGAAGCACCATCCTTTATCGCACCCTTCCGACATAGTCCTGCTATAATAATAACACTAGCATTGACATCAGGTGACCCATACATAGTCAAACTTTTCACTATTTTTTCTGATACCAGTAGACCAAGCAATAATTAGAAAACAGATATTTGCAATACCGTTCCAATTTCCTATTTAGACTTAGGTAAGATATGAATTTTATTAAAGCTGACTGTAGTTGACAAAATTCAAAAATCATGTTGTTTAATATTCAGACATTAAATTGTATAGGAAAATAAAACTTTAAATATTTGAGAGACATTTCATTTTACCAAATTAGATATCTCTGCAGTTTAATACATCAATGAAAATTAAAGGAAAGAAAAACAAAACAAAACAAAGCAAAAAACAGACTGATAATAAAGAGGTACCTTTCTGTTTAGCTAAAGGTGAAGGTAATTTACAATATTGCCATAAAAGAGAAGAGCTATTTAGTTATTGGTAGTGCGTGCTTCAAGAGTAAACAAAGTTTGACTGTGTCTCAGGGATTAGTAAAGCAATGAAATCCTTACTTGTAACTAAGTAACCAAACTAGTTATGAGGCTGGTTCCCGGAGAAACTGATTTGAGAGCATTTGAAAATTCATTGCATGTTAGAAGATGACAGGGACTGCAGTTTCAGACACTGAAATCTTAAAATCATTTAAAGAAACAGGTAGAAATTTTTAGGGCCAGTTCATCTGTGTAATTTTATTGGTAAAGAAACTACTGACATTTCAAAGACTTTGTAGTTATTGTTAATCTTTAGAGAAACACCCCGGTCCGCACTGAGCTCTGAAGAAGTTTTAGACCTTTCTTGTCCTTTCTCTTCTGTTGCCATGAGCAGCCTTTTCAGGAATGAGAGTAATCCAAGACCTGGTGGAGTGGAACAGACACACAGTAACGTCATGTCAACATTTATTTATGACCTGCCAGTTAGGATGGACAACATCTATCTGGATGATCTTAAACGCTGCCCTCGTGAAGAACTCCGTAGCGAGATCGTATGTCTCGCTTGTCACCCTGGAAATGGAGACAATGGTGTCCATATCCACGCTGTCCACCTTCCCCTGTCTTACATTAATCATTTCATTTCCACCTGCCTATCATGGTAGTCTCACTTTAGGGTGGGAATTTTATTAATTCTGATGAACCATATTTGTTTTAAATATCCAAAGCTTTCCTTATGGTGTCATTTTTTTAAAGGTGTGTGCAATTGGTCCACTATATGGAACTTGCCTGAATTGTCATTCACACCAAAGCTGTGAGTGTGACCCAATTCTGTGGCTCACAGTGACATTGAGCCCACCTCAGCATACAGTAAAATTGTCATCCCAGAGATGACTTTCTTTTTCATCACAATCATCATTTACAATCTTTTGCCTTATGCTCCAAGGATATATCCATCCATCCATCCATCCATTAATAATTTGCTTAAAATATTGATCCAGCATTTAACAAATGGCAGGCCCTGGGATGTAATGATTTTGAAAACTCCATTTCATTCCCCTAGAATGAATATACGGATAAGAGCAAATGTCCTAGCATAAGGAATTTACAAAGTGCAAGACACAAGTAACACAAGACACAGTGTTTTAAGGTCTCATCCCGTTTCCTCACAGGGTAATTTGGTATTGTCTGGGTGGGAAGCAAGCAGATAGATATCGCGTTAGGATTGCTACACTGATGGAGAGATTGTGTTGCTAGGGAGATAAAAGTCAGGGAGCGTTAAAGGAATAAGGGAGTCATGATGAAGCTCAGAGTTTTGCTGTGGACAAAAGACGGGTGATAGGGAAGGCAGTTTGGATTCCAGCTATGTTTCCATGAAGGAAACTGTAGTTTGAAGAAGATTAGCTGAGCTCAAGACAAGCAGGTTTTTTTCTTGGGATTGATGTTTAAAGTGGACATTTACTCAGTGTGATCGTTGCTAAAGGTTCACTAATCCTTTGATTGCCATCATAGGCAAGTATTAAAGGAAGATGAAACTTACTTCTAGTGGAGCTCAAGGCAACAGTGTAAATGCACTGTCATCTTCCTAGCTTGACTCAAGCCAAGAACTTCATGTTCTCTCCCTGTATTGAGGTACTTAGCCCTGTCCATATTTGTAGAATGCCATGTTACATGTCTTAGTGTAGCCAAGAGAACTTCTCCATGCAGTTTCTAATATGGACAATTTGCACACTGAAACCCTAACTTTAAAAAAAATTCACTGTCATGTAAGTCTATATGTTATTTCCTCAAAAAGATATTTATTCCATGCAGTCAACTTGAACATGTAACACCTGATAGTAAATAACGGTGGTCAGTAAGTGTTCAAATTAGTAATGAACAGACCTTTGCATAAAGGTTTGCCTGATCTTTTCAGGCTTTTGGAGGTCTAGAAGACCTCAGAAAATAAGTGTTCGTCCGTCGACTTCATTGTACTCGTGGTTATGGAGATGTAACGCAGTGACTGCGTTACTTTCATGTAAGGTTGGGCACACAGTACCCAGTGAAGTTTTCTGGTATCATTGCCTACAAGTTCAAATTCCACTGCTTTATCCTATTCAACAGCCAGAGGTTACAGCCAGGTTCCTTTCACATATTATTCTTTTGGCAATGAAATTCTATCTTCATCATATGGGGTTTGAAAAGCAGTTATTCCCTTGCATATTTGACACCTCACAGGTTCAATCATGTAATTTCTCACTTCCTGGCACTATTCAGCTATGCACCTGTCATAACCTTTGAGATTCTTCTGAATTCTTTTTCATATATTTTTATGTGGTTAATAACTATTTTGTCAGTCAGAACATGATTCCCTGAATTTGTTTATTTAATGTGGTGTAATTTTCAATGCTTGTATACTTGTCCCAACGTTTTATTAAATATGTTTACAGTATATTATTTATCATTCATAGTTTTATTTGTTTCAGAAAAATAATATTTTCCTATATTTACTATCACTTCTTCAACATTAACACTTTATATTAACACTTAACACTTTCAGACAGAAACTTCTATTTTTTAAATCTATAAATAGTATTTTATTTCTTCTGAGAATAAAAGCACTGTGAAAGTATAATTTTTATCTACTTAATTTCTTTTCAAAATACAGTTTAACTTATCAGATTAGCATTATGTAGAGTGCATTTACACACATTGCTTTCAGTAGCAAAGCCACAAAGTGCCTATTTTTTAACTGAGATTGCTGAATCTGGGAGGAAGGACTTTTAGGGGTATTGAGGGAGAGGCGGGATGCTTATTGATCTGGTAAACAATTTATGATATCCAGAAATGGAGTCATCAGTGTTAACAGAAATCTTTCATTTTTCTAATCCAGAGACTTGTAACATATAAATGCCTGTCATATAAACACACAGGGTAGCTGTACTGATCTCAGACAAAACAATGAAAGCAGGTCTAAGGTTATACTTTTTGTTTGCTTTCTATTGTAAGGCTATTGTCACCATACTCCAAATAACAAGTATTATCTTAGTGTTTGGAATTCAACTTGACTGGTGACTTAAGCATAGGAATTACATTAGAAACCATAATTTTCAATGATATTGCCTGGCTTATCTCAAGCAAATAATAAAGTCATTTTCGTAGTAAGGTTCATGCCATCTTTAAGGCGAAAGGTTTGCAGTAGTAAGCTACATATATCAATTAAGAACTTCTGACAGAGTATCATAGAAACTACAGCACAGTGTCAAAGTGAGAAAGACCCTAGAGTGTGATATTCAGTCAGAGTTTCCATGTAACCAAGCATTAATCAGACACTGGTTTGTATTTACATATTCCAGTGCAATTAAGCATACTGTGGTTTGAATAGGAGATGTCCTTAGTGGAATGTGTGTTGAATGTGTGGTTCTTTGCTAGTCATGTTCTTTTGACAAATGCCAGGAACTAAGAGCTGGGGTCAAAGAGAGGATGCGGGTCATTTGACTTTGCCTTTTTTTTTCCCCAAAAGAACCACAAGTGTTTTTATTTTTTTCTTCTATTTGTTTTTAAATTGGGTATTTCTTATTTACATTTCAAATGTTATTCCCTTTTCCAGTTTCCAGGCCATCAGCCCCCTAACCCCTCCCCCTCCGCTTCAATTTGGGTGTTCCCCTCCCCATCCATCCCCCCTTACCACCCTCCCCCAACAATCTCATACACTGGGGGTCCAGCCTTGGCAGAACCAAGGGCTTCCCCTTCCACTAGTGACCCTACTAGGCTATTCATTGCTACCTATGCAGTTGGAGTCCAGGGTCAGTCCATGTATAGTCTTTGGGTAGTGGCTTAGTCCCTGGAAGCTCTGGCTGGTTGACACTTTGCCTTTTAAAATTGTTCCTAGTTCTGCTTCATTCAGCTTCCTGACTGCCATGGGGCTAACTGTGACCTGTGCCATGCCCTTCTCACACTGAGAGGCTGAAACCTTTCAAACAGTGAAATAAATGGAATGGTTAGGCACTTTACATTGTACTCAGGCAGCTGTTTTATTTTTTAATTTTTTTTTAAAAATGTATTAGTTATTTTATTTCCATTTCAACTGTTATTCCCCTTTCTGGTTTCCCCTTTGAAAACCTCCCATCCTACCACCCTACATTCCCCTACACTAGGGCCTCAAGCCTTCAAAGGAAAAAGAGCTTCCCTTCCATTGATGCCAGACAAGGCCATCCTCTGCTACGTATGCAACTGGAGCCACGGGTCCCTCCATGTGTATTTTTGGGTTGTTGGTTTAGTCACTGGGAACTCTGGGATGTGTGGTTGGTTGATACTGTTGTTCTTCCTATGGGGTTGCCAAACTTTTCAGCTCCTTCAGTCCTTCCCCAAACTCCTCCATTGTGGTCCCTGTGCTCAGTCTGATCGTTAGCTGCAAGCATCGACATCTGTATCAGTAAGGCTCTGACAGAACCTCTCAGGAGACATCCCTATCAGGATCCTGTCAGGTCAGCAAGCACTTCTTGGTGTCATCAAGTGTCTGGGTTGGATGGCTGCATATGGGATAGATCCCCAGATGAGGCAGTCTCTGGGTGGCATTTCCTTCAGTCTCTGTTCTACTTTGTCCCTGTATTTCCTTTAGACAGGAGCAATTCTGGGTTAAAATTTTGAGAAGGATGGGTTGGCCCAATTCCTCAACCAGGGCTGTGCCTAACCTCTGGATATGGCCTCTACAAGTTGTCTCTCTCCTTTGTCCATTTCAACTAATGTCGTCCCCGTTGGGTCCCGGGAGCCTATTGGTGTTCCGGCATATGGGCCTTTTTGGTGGCTACCCCAATTCCCCATCCCCCATTTCTGCACAGCTCTGTTCAATTTCCTGACCCTACGTACATCTTGACTGTTTGATCCTCTGTATATCTTGCCTGTCTCCTCCGACACCTAATCCTGCCCCCCCTTTTCCTCTCCCCTCTTCTTTTTTTCTCAAGTCCCTCCCACCTTCTTCAACCTCCTGTGATGATTTTGTTCCCCCCTCTAAGTAGGACTGAGGCACCGGCACTTTGATGTTCCTTTTTCTTGACCTTCCTACCGTCCGTAAGTTGTATCACAGCCAGCTGTTTTCATCACAGCTACAGAAACATTACACAGACCTTGAAACCATATAAAACAATGTCCATTCATTACTAACAAAAACAGTAATTGTCCCTTTTAAAACAATGGAGTTTGACATTGCGTTCAACACAACAGGTCTGAAAGAAAAAGAAGAAATTTCATATAATTGTTGTAGTTCTTCTGTTACCCCTTCCAAACAATTCCACACATATATGCAAGGCTACAAATATTCCTTACAGCACTTTCTTGATGTAATTCTAGTAATTGCCTAGATTTTCTTACTCCCCTTGAAATTTGGATTCTTTGCCTCACATCTGTAAGACGGAAACTGTCAATGAAGTGACTTGATATTTCCCATGTCCAGCCAAACTCCTCATAGCCATATTCCATATTCATAACTTTTGTTTCAAAATAGGCAGTTACCATTCCAACTACCCTTCCCCTATCCTTAGCATATTATTTTAGTCTCAGCTACATAATGGAATTCTGGACTCAGACTGGTACAGCTACTCCTTGTCAGCTAGTTTAGAATCTTGCCTTGTGTTGACTTTGATATTATTGTCACAGACCGTGTGACACTGAATAAATGAGCTTCTCATCACAGGAAATGGTGAGGTACTCTAAAGTGCAGTATTGATTTTCATTCTGTTCGCCACTTTGCATTCTTCACCTGTTCTTGCATGTTACCCATCATGATTTTAAAGATCATCAGCATGTCTATAAAGAGAAAATAACTCCTGAAATTGATATCGGTTATGATAATAAAGTTAGTTACAACTTCTTTAGCAGAAGGACACTGGCAACAAGCTCAAGGGCACTGAAGAAATAATAACACTGAATGTCAATGATGTTTACCAGTGTGCTCATAAACATTTTGCAATGACAGAAATGGCGATTATTTTTCGTAGTTATAAAAACAACCCCAGCATTGATTTTTTTTGTTGTTGTTATAATCATAAGTCACTGAAAAACTATTACTGACTAACCTTAGTACACGTGTTAGGGCAGCTTTTCAAACAAGATTTTACAATGGATACAATGTGAACAAGTGGTCCCTCTGACTAAGGCAGAGTCAGGGCTACTGGGCCTATATCTCTCATCCATCTGAGAGACCTTTGAGGGAATGGCAGAATGCATGGTGTTTTCAAAAACCCTCTTTCGTAATTCTTCTTTTGTTAAACATTCATATCTTGAAAGTGCAGGTCTGTATGTTTCAATAGGAAAAATAAGCTGAGAGCCTGGTGCCAGTGAGGGCACACATTTTAAATCCCAGTTCTGTGAGGCAGAGGCAGGTGCATCTCTGAGTTTGAGGCCAGCCTGGTCTACAGAGAGTTTTAAAGGACAGCCTGGGCTATACAGAGAAACTCTGTTTCAGAAGCAAACAAACAACAAACAAAATAAAAAGAACCTTGTTGACTGACATGTTCCTTAAACTGCAATTCTTCCAAATATCAAGGATCATTATTAAATTTTATACTTGCTGAACACACATTAGACCCACGAACTAAGCAGAACATTTGAATCCCTAGAAGATCCAGACCAGGGCTGAATTATTCTAATAGATTATAGCAAGCTATTCATAGTAGTCTAATAAGAACAACCCTGTGGATGATTTAATCAGAATCTTCTCATTATTGCTACTGTCTGTCAGTATTGACACATACTTCATTCTTTATTGAGCAAGAAAAACAGCATCAAATATTTGCAACTGTAACCTCACCCATCTCTCTAGAGGCAGTCATTCCTTCAGGAACCTTGTCTAGATTAGCCCCGCTTGAGCAAACCCTGTACTTTTGAGATTTTTTGAAACAGGGAGGAAGCACATTCCAATGTTCAGCAAAAACTTTAGATGTCTTGGCCTACCATCCAGAAATGCTTACCTCTTGGGAATTTTCCTGACTGTTTTATGCTTTATGTTAAATTTATTCTCCTTCTAAAAGATAAACTTTGCATCTGTTTTTATTGGCAAGATAGAGAAGACTTAAAAGGAAGCTGTTGTATTTGTTATTTGGGAAATTTTGTTGGTTTTGGTTTATGGATTGGGGACAGGGCGCTTGTTTGAGTGCTTGGTTAAATTCCAGCTAAGCAGATGCTTGTCTTCAGAGAAACAGTTGGGACATCAGTATGTGAAATCCCTTTTCTCTTCCCTTTTAATCTCAGTCTTTATTCATTTAACAACAGTACATGAATACCCAACCAGTCACATTCTACAATAAAACTTAGCAATAGGATTAGGATTTTATTGTGTTCTTAGCATTATGCGTATAGGTTTGTTGTCAGGTCACTCAACAAATATAGCTTTTTTCATGTGTCCATATGTAATGGGGTGAAGTGGCCCTTCACATGGCAAGTACTGAAATAGAACAGGATGATTAATCTCTACAGCTGGCCATCTTCTTAGCAAGGTATAACCATTCAGTCTGCATTCTAATTCCTCTGTGCAATGAGCAATTTGCATGCATTAAATGATCCTTGTCATCTCCTAAAATTAGAGTGTAACCACACAGTATAGGAAATGATTGAAGTATCTCGCACATGAGCTAATTAATGCCTTATTGTTACGTCCCGCCCAAGTAATAAAAAATGGACAGATGAGAGAATTGGATGCTGCAGATTGGATTCTCTTCTCTTTATTCTGCATTATAAGTACATGCATGCCTATTTCTCACAGCAGATATATTCATAGTGCATGTATATATGAATGAAATTGAATACAAGCAAATATAGCAAAATAAGGGGAATAGTAATTTTGCAGTATTATTCAGAGAAGAGAATAGCCTCCACTATTCATCATACATTATTCATAAATATAAAAAAATCTTTGACCTATTAAAACTGGAATAACTCTTAGAAAAGAATTTGATATATTATAAAAGATATATTATTGCAATTACACTAATATAAATATCAAAGTGAATCTTCTTGAATCATATTATGAAGATTGGTATCTTTCTCTATGCTCTCTCTCTATGTGTCTCTGCATCTCTTTTTTTGCCCTCCTCCCCTCCATCCATTGCCTACAAATCTTTTGGATAGGAATAAAACAAACAATTGTCAATGACTATGACATTGGTTGATGAGTGGAGCAGTGTCTCTAGCTAATCATCTAAAGAACTGCAACTTATGGTCAGTAAAATGCGGACTACGGGGCAACGATTCTGTTCGTGCTTTGCAGGGATATGCTATTGCCTGGTCTACTGCTATGGATGGACATAGCAGAATTAATCAAGGAGCAAAATGCTCTCATTTGTGTTACATTTTACTGTCAATAAGAACACTGTAATCAATTTCTATGTGAACATGTGTGTTTATCTTTATATTTGTGTACAGAGATCTCTTGGTATCTGTGGAGGATTTGCTCCAAGGTCCCCATTGCTAGCAAATTTAATAATGTTAAAGTATATTTTATAAAATTGTGTGACATTTGCATGTAATCTATAAAAAGCTTCCTGTGTGGTTATATCCTTCTAAATTCCTTAATTACTTATCATAATACATTGTTTGAGGAATGGGGACAACATAAATAGTATGTACATGTCCACTAGTCTGCTATACATTGCATTTAAAAAAACAAATTTTAGTTATATTTGTTGGGCTTACAAAGGACTTCATGAATGCAGGAAGCCAATTGTGAATATGAGAGATATATGTATTCATATAGTATTTTTTATGTAGTCATGTCTATGTAACTACACAATTTGTACAATTGTATTAGTTATAAAATACAGTAAAAATTATAGATGTAAGAACTGCTTACATCTTACCTAACTGCTTACCTAATTAAACAAAAAGCAAAAAGAAGAGTAATTTACTGCAGAACACAAATTAATATTAACAATTGTACAATTTCCTTTTTTAAATATTTTTTAAATATTATAAATTGCAAATCAATGGATAGAAAGGGACAGTTTATTCCTTTTAAAAGAATTGTTTATAATGCATAGTGTTTTAGATATACACTATAGTGACACATTAGTTTTTAGAAAGAACGTAGAGCAAGGCTTTACAAATCATTTCCCAACTGATTTGCTAATATATTCTTTACACACAACACCTTAGGTATAATGCAAAAGAAAAACAACTTTAGTTACAGCATTTTTAAAGGGCAAGTCTTGACAATGTCTCACTCACTTTCAGTTCTGTTTAGAAAGGAAGTAAAGGAACGGAATACTCAACCTTGGAACCCCAGCTTTCTGCAAAAGCTTTGAGAGTCAGAGCTCAGATCTCTGCTAGGACTTTTCTTTCTTCCTTCTGTCTCCCAGGTTGATGACATCACCAACTGCTTCAGTCTCCTGAAAACATTCTTCTGTACTCTGTCATTTTCTAGCAGGAATGCTATCCAAGGGAAATCAAGGTCACTGCAGAGCCTGAAATGAAGTTTTCCAATTTCTGTTGAAGAACACTTTAACTACTCCATTGCTGACTGTTGGGGGTTGCTTTGATGCTATGTAGACAAACGCTAAATTCTGAACTGCAAGATCTAGCTGCCCACAGGCAATTGAATTGTTACATATACTGGCCTTTGTTGTGAAAACCAGCTTCCAATGTAAAGCTATTGGTTAATAAAAGGCTCCAGAAGGCGGTTAGGCAGTAGAGAGAGAAAGGCAGGACTTGAGGATTTAGTAAGGGGTCTTAGCAGAGACCCCAGGAGATTTGGGGAGGAGAGAGAAGATGGGAGAGGAGGAGGCCACCTTGAGGCCAGATGAATCATAAGTGCATTCCCAGGAGATGTGGACCTTGAGGACAGGCTGATGGACCAGAAACAGCCTGGACAAGACACAAGCAGCAAGTAACAATGGAAAATGTTCCTGGGATGTAAGTTAAATAGCTCAGAACTTGCCCAATCTAGGCACACAGCTTGTAAATAAAATAGGAGGTTTTGGTGTCTTTTATACAAACTAGATAGAATATATAATTCATTTACAACTGAGCTTAATTTATGCATTTTCCTTAGAAAACTTTAATATTCTCTTTACAGATGAACTGAAGTTTATGTCACTGAAGCATGGAGATTTCAAATGCATGTACACATGGTTTACTTAATTTAATTACTCTAGTTCCAAACTCCTTCCATTTTAAGACCGTGGATGTGAATAGATTCAAATCTATCTCTGGATATTGCAGGCATGGAGACACCTCCTCCTCTATTCACCCTGCTTCATGGAAAGTTTAGTAATGTAATTCTCTAGAATTGTAGATACTTCCTGTGTGTTGAATATGAAATGTCCCTCACAGACTCCTGGTTGACTGCTTGATGTGGAACTGCTGGCACTGTTTTGGAAGTTGTAGGACCTTCATGATATCTGGCCTCCCTGGAGGGAGCAGACCACTGAGGGGAGGTCAGTGGTTGTGTATTTAGCAGTGGATCCTCTCTAGGACGTTCTCTGATCCTTGACCTCTGTAGATGTAAGCAGCCATCCCCTCTTCCTTTCATCATTCTCTGCTTCTGCTTTGTATTCTCTCCCTTCTTTTACCTTCTTTGATGTGAAGCTCCATTTACCTCTTATTTCACTCAGGTCTCCAAAACTCCATCAGTAATCCTTCTACTTACCCAGAACTGAATGACAGACATCCTTCTGTCTCAAGATACAAATTATTAACATACTTGTGCTCTCTTAGATTCTATTAATCCTTTGACTGTGAGTATAATAATGTAAATGATGAATCTTTATCTTTACTCACCATCTAATTTGGGGATATTCTTTGGAAAGTTTTCATTTAGCAAGTACCTACCAAGTACTTGGAATTCCAGAATCCTTGGAAAATTGTATCTAAAGCTTTCCCAGCAGTGCATATCATGAGCTTAGACTATTGTGTTTAAACTTCAATAGTTTAAGTTCTGTTTAAACTTTAGTAAAAGAGTTCTGCCCCCTATGGTTAATATACAGCTCTAGAGAACAGATTTATGTAAAAAAAATGCTGCAGCAAATAAAACCAAATTCTTGTGCCACAAAACAGTAGATTTATTTCTTCCTCATTAAATAGCCTCATGCACATGCTTGGCAGTCCACTTTATAGGGGCTCAACTCTCTTTCATGTTATTATCTACCTTTTCCTAAGATCTCTGGAGTCCACTTAAAGCCTGTATCAGTACCAGAACAATCAAGATATCAAGATAGAGGGGTTTGTGGGGTTTTATGAACCAAATTACTCTGCTATGCACCAAATTGTTTGAACTATCCCTGAATGTACACATCTGAGATGTTAGAAAATCATAGGAAACTAGTTTCAGTGATAATTGCTGTCACCATAGTTTTCTTGAAGACCCTTCCAGTATTATTAATAGCCTATTGATCCAAGAAGGCAGCAATGAAGTTACTTTTCAAACACCACAAAAATTATTAATATTTGAATTTTAAAATTTGAGAGATATAAACATGAAGGTTATTCTTGCCACAGATTCTAGGATAAACTGTGTTTACTACCATGAATGACTGTTCCAGGAGTGGGAAAGGAGTTCAGAGCATTTTATCACCTAGTGTGAGAAGGAGGCCAAGTAATGGGCCACTGTGCCTTTCTAATAACTTTGCAATGGCTCAATAGGGAGAAATTGAGAAAACAGCTTCATGGCTCCTAACGCATTTGACTGAATCTCATTCATTCTTTACAAATTTAACCACCTTTTATCCTCAAAATGAGCTGTATCTAGAACAAAGGTCTTGTTTTCCCAACAACATTATTTCATTTATTTTATTAATAATCATAAAACTCGTGCTTCAAAACAGCAGCTCTTTATAGGGATTACAGACTGCCTCTTTAGCATTGCACTGCAACCTGGGATGACTCTGCCTTATACTTTCTAAGTTCTGTTTACATAACTGTCCTTTAGATCCACAGTTAGAAGTAAAAAAAGAAATTTCATAGGAACTCATTCTTAGAATTGTGTGTGTGTGTGTGTGTGTGTGTGTGTGTGTGTGTGTGTGTGTGTGTATATACACAGTGTCCATACATTCAGAGACAAGAGGAGTGTCCAGTATCCAACTCTGTTATTGTCCACATTATTACTTTGAGTACAAGTAAAGTTTATTGCTTCCAACTATTTGAATAACTAAGGGATTTTTATTGCTTTCTACAAATGTTCTTGAGATTTCATTCACATGTTTACATTAACCAGCATAAAGACCAGGGGGCACATGTCTCTGAACTTGGGAACATCCCTTGGGAACATACTTAACTCACATTTGCAGCTCAGTAAAGATCTTCAGGATCCTTGTGAGTCTCCTGGTGTAACTATTGTGCTTGCCAGAAGTGATTCACATCCACAGTCCCATGTGTTAGTCTTGGACAGAAATTAAATGCATCCACTGAAAAGCCAGACATATGCTTTTAAGTTTGGAGACCTTTCCTATCATATGTATATATACTGATATTTTAAAATGAGTTTTCTTATTTTTTCTATGCTACTGTATTAGTCATGATTCTCTAAAGGAGTGGCCTAGCAGTGAGTGTCCTATGACAGAAAGGCCAAAAATCTGATGGCTGTTCAGTCCACGGGCTGGATGTCTCGGCAATCCTAAGCTGGCGCTGGAGGCTCGCACATCCCTAGATATCTGCTAATCTTCAAATTGCTGAATCCAGAAGAAGCTCATTTTAACACTGACAAGGAAATGCCTTAGGAACAGGATACATGAACTTGCCAGTTGCAGAGGTCAAACAGGCAAACAGTTACCTTCTTCCATATCCTTTATTTGGGACGTCACCAAGAACTCTGGCCCAGATTTTGGCCAGTCTTCCTGCTTGCAGTAATTAGACAAAGAAAATCCCTCGCAGGAGCACACAGCGGCTCAACTTTTAGGTGACTCCGAATGCAATCAAGTTAACAACCAAGATCAGCCATGACAACTACAGAGAAGGAAAGAAAAACAAGTTGAGTGTTTTCCAAGGTCGTTTGTCTTAAAACACAGCTCATTCCCTAAAGATGACTTTAGATGTGCTAGGTAGGAGTGGGTGGCAATAAAATTCAGAGATCATCACAGTGTAAGATAGAAGTTAGATAAATAGAAGAGGACAGGGTGAAAGGTGCTGAGCAAAATGAGTTCTGCCTTTTGCCTTCACCCAAAGGTGTCCAGCAATGATCTTTAGAACATGTCCTTAAGAATGCTGATGAACTCGGAACATACCCTTATCTCTTACTATGTTTTCTTCTATTTTCAATCAGAAAAAAAGCCGCAATGTTACTTAAGTTATCAGAGACCAGTATAAAGAAATAATTGGAAACACATTCTCAACAGCATGGGTAAGCTTTAGATGGAAGAAAACTACCTCAAGCAAAAAGGGAAGAGACTGAGTAAACTCACAGAAAGATGATGACAGGGCAGGGATAATAGGCAGGCAGCTCTAATCTCAGCAACTTTTGAGGGTAAGACCCCCTTATGATTTTGATGCTGCACCTGGTCAAAATTGACTAAAACACCACTGTACACTGCCTGCAGTCATATATAACTACATGAATAAAAATATACTGTGTTAGAAACAGGAGGTCTCAGTTAAGTTTTTACTGTTGTGAACAGACACCATGACCAAGGCAGTCTTAAAAGGATAGAATTTGAGGTTGGAGAAGCTGAGAGTTCTACATATTCATCTGAAGGCAAACAGGACAAAAACTGGCTTCCAGGCAGCTTGGATGAGCATTTTAAAGCCCAGGCCCACAGTGGCATACCTACGCAGTCAACAAGGCCACACCTACTCCAGAAAGGCTGCATCTACAAATAGTGCAACTCCTGGACTAGTAGTACTCAAACCACCACACAGAGGAACGTCTCTAGATCAGAACTGATTTCATGAAATATAGGCCAGCAGACACAAGTACTGTGTTTTGAGAGAGAGCCCTAAATCTAACCACTAGAGCAGAAGGAGCAGAGGCACGCGTGTTTTGAACCTAACAGTTTGGGGCCCCACTTACTGTGAAAGGCATCATGCTCTTTGCATGGTTAGTCAATTTCTAGACGCAGAGATTGACAGTGGTTCCAAGAATGCTTTTCATGTGCCAACCGACCGAAGCAAAATTGACCTTCAACCCTCACTTCTACCTTAGGGACCAGTTTCACTGGCAGAATCACCACAGAGCAGGATTCTAACGATCGGAATGGCTCCCCTGCTTTGCAGTTATGGAGAGCAATGAATACTTCCGCATTCTTCAAACGGTGCCCTCTACTGCTTTCTCCAATCCACTTGGAAACAAAGGAATTACATTACCAACTGAAGACCTGTTTTGAGTAATAAAATTTAACTCATGAAACCAGCCTTTGACTGCATTCTTCGCCAATGGTATTTTTAAATCATATTCACCTATTTGCATGATTCAGATTTTTGAAAATTCCAAATTCTGTCTTTATTTTTAGTTATTACTCATTTTGTTTTAGTTGGATTTTTAATTATTGTACATATAAGTGGATTCATCATGGTTTCATTCAAGTATATACTTTGTTCAACCTAATTTCAAAGGCAATCCTTAGCAGTCTTCACAGATCCATGGTGAGGTTCTCACCTAACTTCCTGGCCTTTTCTTATTTTCCTAACACCTTCCCCACAGACAGGTCAGGGGAGTCCATGGGAAAATATGATCTCACAGATCTGGATGTGAGCAAATCAGGTACTTGTGACTTGTATGCACAACCAGAAACATCCAAAGGATATTCACCTCTCCTCATTCCTAACTCATATACCAATTCTGGTAATTTTAAAATAGAAATCCTTCCCTGTTTCTGAAATGCAGAGCCCTGTCTTGGTATCATATGGAATTTTAGTTTAAAAATCTTCCCTAATCAAGAACTGAGAGTCCAGCCCAGTCTTACCAATGACTTTGGCTGCATCTGCTGGAGCCTGGAGTTCCCCTGTGAATCAGCCTTTGATCGACCGCTTGTCCTCTAGGACCCAAACATGTCAGGTCCCTCAGTTCTCTGCTCTTATGCTCTTGACTGTCTTCCTTTCTCCTGTAAATAACCTCAGACATTTCTAGTGAAGAAAGCTGTGGTTCTCTCACTCTACAAGCCTAATAATGGAGCACTCAACAAGCCCAGGCCAGTGACTGCACATCCACAGTAAATGTTCTTCTCTTGACCATAGCGTTTCATAAATCTACCTCATCCAACAAGAAATCAAAATACTGTTGTGCTGGATAGTTTTATATCATCTTGACACAAACTGAAGTCACCTGAGAAGAGGAAACCTTAATTAAAAAAAGTCTCCAGATGATCAGTTGGTAGGCAGTCCTGTAAGGAATTCTCTTCAGCAGAGAGGAGATGGTTCAGCCCATTGTAGGTGGTTCCATAAATGGTCTGGTGGGCCTGGGCTCTAAAAGAAAGCAGGCCGAGCAAGTCACGGTGAGGAAGCCAGTAAGCATCACTCCGCCATGTCTTCACGTCAGCTGCTTTCTCTAGGTTCCTGCCCTATTTGAGTTCCTGTCCTGACTTCATTCTATGATGGGCAGTGGTTATGGAGATACAAACCAAATAAACCCTTTCCTCCCCAACTTGCTTTTGCTCATGGTGTTTCATCACACAACAGTAACTCCAACTAAGACAACTGCTAATTTTAGAATATTGTCTGAATGATCAAATGTGATAATCCATTAATTTAAAATATGTGAATTTAATATGTCCTACTTAAATCTACAGACTGTAGATAATATTGGATACAGCATGATATAGCCTGGTTAAATTAAAATGGATTGTATTGACAGAGAAAAATGCAGAGCAGATGGAGGGATTTCAAAAATGTTACTTCTGACTTTTGTCAGCCCCCTATTTGTAAATCTTGTGTATAATTTTCACATCTGTGCTAGTATGAGACTCCAAAATGTCAATGATATGAAAAAGAATACAGAAGTTGTGCTAAGAGACCTTCAGTCAAGGGTAGTTGTGGAAAAACCTGGAGAAGATTCTGAAGGAGGCAGTGCTAGAGGAGGGGACTATTGTCCCTCAGAAATACCATTTTCTGAATAATTCTTGAGTGACCATTCTAGAACATTGTACTGCATAATTAACAGGGGACTGAGAATCAATACCAAGGCAACAAGGCTTGATGTCTCAGACAAATCATTCTATATGATCAGTTTTATTCTGCTATGCCTTTTGCAGCTTAGGGTTTTTAAAGGTGAGGAACAGGGATGACTGATTTTACAGTCCAGGTATTCTCATGCCCCTTCCCTTCATTTATGTATTGTGATCTTAATGCCCAAAGTAATGCTGCTTTAGGAGGTGGTAAACTCAGTGGACCAGATATCTCATAAATAGGATCAGTGTCATTACAAAAGGGACCTAAATGATCACATTTACTGTTTTCTACCACATAAGAAAATAGTAGTTAATAGTCTGCAACCTAGAAGCGACCACTCAGTAGACCTGTCATACTGATATCCTAATGTTGAATTTCCTAGTTCCTTGAATTATAATAAACGCAGTTTTATTGTTTATTTGATCCGGAGACTATGCCATTTTGTTATAGTAATATCATTAGACCAAGGTAAACCAAATGGAGTTTTGAAACCAATAGAATGATGAGATAGTAATGTTTTTTATTCTAAATCAAAACAATAGGGAGACCTTTTATTTTACTGATATCTTAAGTATCCTCTTTATTCTGAATAGGAAAGAATATTTTCATCATAGTACCTATTTATTTTGTTTGTTAAAAGTTGTTTATTTCCTTACATAGTTATCTGTTTGGACTGTGGGCTGTGTTTTCTATATTTCTCCACTGGACACAAAGACAAAATCCTGTCACCACAAGATTTACAGGTACATTGCTATCTTCTCAGCTCTTCAGTGTGACAAATGCACAACTTCAGATCTTCTTCTCCATGTCTGAGTTATGTGATGTCACTTAGTAAAGATGTTGACCAACTGCTGAAGTGCCTGGGATTTGTAAGGAGTATGCAATTTCATTACTACCTTTGTTACAAAATTAATAATTCAGCTAATGTGATTGATTCTTTTTAAAAATTCACAACAATTAAGCATTAGCACCACATTTGTAATGTTACTGGAATCTATTTTATGTCCTTCATATTCAGTATGTTCTTGGAAAAAATAATAATTGACACATTTGTGTACAAAGAACATCTTTTATGTCTTTTTTGTTTTATTTTAAGATTAGAGCTCAAATTTCTATAATTAATATGACAATTTTTTATCACCTTCTGGCTGCTAATGAGCAAAAGAGTGAAAACAGAAGCAAAATAACAAAACAAGTAACGTGAAAGCAAACTAACCTCAGGTATGAACCAAACAAGAAGATGGTGATTCATGCAAAAGTGACTCTCGGTCATCATTGGCTGAAAGAGTGAGCAGGCAGTGAGGAGTGTACAGGATATACGAGTGAAGGAGTGTGTATGTGCCTGTGTGTTCATTTGTGTGTGTGTGCACGCACACGTGTCTTCATGTGTGTGTATGTGCCTGTGTCTTTGTGTTTGTGGTGTTTGTGCGTGTGTGTGTGTGTGTGCTTGTGTGAGTGTATGTGTGTGCCTGTGTGTTCATTTGTATGTGCCTGTGTCTTCGTGTGTGTGTGTGTGTGTGTGTGTGTGTGTGTGTGTGTGTGTGTACTCAAATGCTGGCTGCAGAATATAAGAGGAGCCATAGTAGCTTCTTTGTTAACACATGATCTCTGGGACTAGACTGAATAGGTTTAAAAAATCACATCTTTATACTTACTGTATAAATTTGAGTTAAACAGAGACAAAGTGGTGACTCCTTCCTAAGCCTGTGATCAGAATGAAGTAAAATAAAATAAAATAAAATAAAATAAAATAAAATAAAATAAAATAAAATAAAATACTTGGAATATGCTTGGCAAATGGTGAACACCCAGTGAGTATTACTTACTCTCACAAGTACACCAAAATAAATGAGAGTCATGGAACACAAATCTCATTAAAAAAAAAAAAAAAACTAAAGAAGCCTACACTAATGTGCAGCTTCTACTGTGAATAAAACAAGGAATTAGTGTCTTTACATTAAGTGTTAGAGTTATTGAAACGAGAGTTTCTCTGAACTATTGTAATGGTCTGTCAACTTCAAGTCAACTGTTTTGATGTGTTAGACAAGTCCCTATGTTTTTAACTATCAATTGTTTGAGATTGCACATCACTAGATGGCAGTGTAAAATTCCCAATGCTGTCTACAAAATTAATTTTGTTTATCACCTAAATATAATAATCTAGAGGAAAATTCCAAAAATTTATGAAATTACATGAAAATTTATCGTGTAATTTTATTTCTAATACTCCAAGGTAAAGAAAATAGATCCACTTAGAGTGGAAAAATATTGACTGGAATAGATTTACAACTTTTAAATGTATATGTATATGAATTCCAGGGGATCTCAATAGTATGAGAAATTGGCTTAGTTTACTTTTATTATTCAGTTGTTTACTATATCAAGAAAAGAAAACCTCGCTAATACTGCAGATGGTTCATGAGTTCAAAATCAATTTTAGTAGCAGTGCTGAACTGGGTGCTGAGGAATGGACTTCATGAGAAGATCATGGCAAGCCTCACACTCTTTTCAGAAACATCTGAAAACTATCATGCAAAGTAAGCACATGAACATGACGACTTTCGGGTGAAAAAATAAAGCATACAGTCACAATGAACAGAACTCAAAGGAAATAGAGAATAGCATTTGGAGATTGTATACTATTAGGACCCCCAAATGGCCATGTTGATAACAATGCTCTAAACAGGAGTCTGACCTGATAAACAGAAGTCTAAAATAAGCATTCCTCAGAAATCCTTTAAGGGTGGGTTTCTGTTTACCAGTAAGCCACTACTTCTCTTAATCTAAAATTAAGAGACCTATGGCAAGAGTATCTAGTTCTCTGCTAACTCAGTCTATATCAGGTCCCATCCTTCTATCATGTCAAATCTTCTTGCTGTCATGCCAATTTGATGTCGGCTACTCTTAGATGCAGACCAGCAGTTTATTTCCACAATAAACTTTTTCTACCTATAAAGTAGTCCAATTCAATAGGTTCATGGTATCCTTGTGTAAATATAGTCAAGAACTTTGACCAGATACTGAAAAAAAAAACTACTTGAGATTTCTCTGATATTTCCAAACTTTACATAGCTTCATCACTAGTATTATCTATGAACTTAAAATTCTTTTTTTTTTTTTTTATTAACTTGAGTATTTCTTATATACATTTCAGTGTTATTCCTTTCCGGTTTCGGCAAACATCCCCCCCCCCCTTCCTTATGGGTGTTCCCCTCCCAACCCTGCCCCCATTGCTGCCCTCCCCCCCACAGTCTGAACTTAAGAATTCTATGTTAAGGCCCTTTCTTCTTCTTCTCCTCCTCCTCCTCCTCTTCTTCCTCCTCCTCCTCCTTCTTCTTCCTCTTCCTCTTCCTCCTCCTCCCCTTCTTCTTCCTCCTCCTCCTTTTCCTCCTCCTCCTCTTTCTTTTCCTTCTCCTAGCTCTCCTCTTCATCCTCTTTTTCTCTGCTTTCTCCCAATAAACCCTCTTCATAAAATTCATAAAAAATGAATTCTATGTTAAAATTCCTTAAGTGTCTGGATCTCAATTACTTGCTAAATCAGCACTCTTGTCTCATTAAATCAATGTGATTGTTAAATTGTTGCAGGTTACCCTTTCTGCACCAGTCTCCTATACAGTTGAATGGAAAATTGATATAATGTTTATTTCATATACATACTTCTCATTTCACCACTGATATAAAGTGAAAGAAAAAGAAATAGTTGGCTTGATTACTTAACATTCAGAGTCAGACTCTGTCTTGTATTTCTAAGTAATGTTAGAAAAAAATATAAAACTGTAAAAGAAGTTACAATGTACATGGAAGATCATTACAGTGAGGCTTCTCACACTGAGAGGCACTAACACTGTACTTTTGCTCTTTTGTTTATGAATACTGGAAAAGAAACGGTCACTGATGTCTTTCAGTTGGATTTTATTTGATATTTTTCTGTTAATTAGATGCAGTGTTAAGTTTTGGGAGGTATACTGCAGAGGCCCCCACTTTCATCACCTTCTGTCAGATACACAAACTATCATCATCCATTATCATTATTGATGATAAACACCATAGCTGACATAGAGTTTGTCACAATTCTCCATTGTGAAGTTACCTAGTATTGCTATGCAGTAATGTTGAGAAAGAATGTAAGCGTGCTCAACACCACTGATAATTGGACAGCTTATCTGCCCAGGAGAAGCATTCTCCTTTATTTTCATGCTAAATTCACTCAATCATGCCATTAACTGACAGGTAAGAGTTTTATATATTAAGCTACAATCGATCATTAATTTATTTTGTTATTCAAATTGCTTTAGCATTGATTATTGGAGATTTGTTCTCGAGAATGTCAGAGTCCTCAAAATTAAGGAAAACCTAAAAAGCATCACAACCAAGGATCCCCTAAGCAGCCATGGTTACTCCATACGCTGTGGTTCCATGAGGAAATCTTGAAACAGAAAAAAAGCCATGAGATAACAGTGAAGGGAAGCTCTGTCAAGTATGCATTCAAGTTAATACTAGGGAGTTAATAATGATGTATTAGTTCTGAGAAACATAGCTTATAAAGGCTAAAAGGCTATTATAGGAAACATATGTTGTAGGATATTTTGGGACTCTTACCCTCTTCTTACAATTCTGAATTTGTCCTAAAATCTAAAGCTGACAGAAACTATGACACCTCTAGCTTCTCTAGAGTAGAATTTAAAGTCATTAGAGATCCGCATTGTGGAGCACAATGGCCTACCACAAATGCATAAAGAGCAAGGTATTTCTGAAACCATGGACTGAAATATTCAAGAACTCTTACTCTAAATTGATTTTCCAGCCTCTCAGAACCCTTTACTCACCAAGTCAACGCAGCAGCAGAGACCTGAAACTGTCCCTTTGGTAGTCAGCTGACAAGGTGAATTAGGGCTGCTGTGAGGGAATAAAGTCTAAAATGTCAAAGGTCACATGATTTAGACAAGGTTACTGCACAGCCTTCAAGGCAAAGAGTGGAGTCATCTTGAACATCTCTAATTATCTCAGCTACAGTCTGTAATCTATTAATGTCTATCTTAAAATTCACCTTGATAGCCACTTCAATATTTCCTGGGTAAAGCTTAAGTTACAAAAGGAAGATCATCTCCTCTGGAAATGATGACTCTGCATAGCCAGCCCGAAATTACATTGACCTCCTTGATAGCCATGTCACATCCTACAGTGACAGTCAATTAGGTTGCCCAGATCACCCTAAGGTTTTCAAGTACTAGAGATTAACAAGAACACTCTCCCCACCCTGAGCAGTCTCACTAAGTGTCTGTGTTTGTGATTTGTGCCTCCACATTCTGCTATGTGTTTCTTGGCCCATATATTTCAAGACTTGTAGCTTTACTCTGTTTACATTTATTTTTATCTTTGATTCAATGATTAGTATGTATCAGGAAGGAATAAACAAGGAATTACTTTTAAGAGGCTGAGGATCTCAAACTCCGTGTTTGCTGCCTAATGCGTGACTAGAATTCAGTCATAATGAGGCATGATCTAAAAAGCAAGGACCTAAATTATGCATTTGGATAGTAGAAGTAGCTATGATAGAATTAGGAAAATGTTACAGCAAATGCTACTTAGTTCTCTTAGTGCTTTTGGAAGGTGACACTTTATACAAAAACTGTGGATAAATTTGGATCTAAAAAAGCCTGACAATGCACAAGTACTTGCCTCACAAGGCATGTTTTGGAAAAAGAACCCATACCAAGTTCCTGGAAGTAGCAGCAGAGTGCAGGTATCTCCCTGACAGGTTTGTAGGACCTGCCGTTAAAGTCACTTATGGCTTCTTTTCAGAAAACACAGTGTTCACACGTTTACTAACAGGCACATGTAATTTGCATCTATACATAGTCTTCATTGCAAAATCCTTCAGTACTATGAGATAACATGGACCAGTTTAACGGATAGGTCATTATTTTGAGCAGTTTAGAGAAATAACTACAGCTGGGCTTAAACCATTGCAGCCAATAATACTGGAGACATAGAAGGAGACCACAGCATCCAGGTGAAGTTGCTGTATACTAAGAATCATCCTTCTCATCTCCTTCCTCCTGACATAGAATACTGTTCTGCTTGTGAATGCTTTAGCAGAATGTGTTGCCTTGAGTGGAATTCTAGAAAAAGCATAAGCACAAAGTGTATACAGCATGTCAAATCCCTTAATTCCCCAAATCTGCAGGCTGCCAGCGGAAAAAAAATATATAGATCTGAACTGCCACAGATATGTTTGAACTTCTGTTTAAATTCCTCACTGAGTTAATGCTTCTAAATTTAACACTCTAGTCACATTCCTGGCAGGAAGAGGAGCACTGGGATGGAAAATTAGAGGAGTCTAGTCTCATGCTCATCGCTGCAAAGCCATTTGGTTGTAGAAGCCTGGGGCAATTTTCAGGCTGCTGCTTAGTCTCATCTTCCTGACTGTGGTGGAGACCAAGGAAGAGAACCAAAGTCAACATTTACTTTTGGTTTTATTTACAATTCTATTCCATTTAATACAAATTGCTAGATTTCTGGGCTAGAGCTGAGATGATGGCTCAAGAGATAAGCACTACTCTACAAACATGAGAGCCAGAGTTCCAATCCCTATTACCCAAGTGAAAAGCTGGACATGGCTGGGTGTGCCTGTATCCCCCAGCATCATGCTCACTCAAGAGTATGTTGGCCATCTAACCTAGATGAAACCTTGATCTTCCACTTCAATGTCAGGGCAAAAAAGCACATTAGGATAACCTGTGCACAAACAGACATGTATACCCATACACTCACATGTGTGTATCACACATACACATACCAGGCATGCATATGTGATAAAAATAATTAAATAAGCACAAGACTATGCAGATCGGCATAATTAGCTATTATGTAATGAGTTTCTGTCATTAGCATTGTGTTACAACCAAAGAAAAACTTTCAAAAGCAACATAACAGTGTCTATCTCAATGTTCCAGAAACATTCTTAGACAGGAGAAGTAATATGCCAACTGCTCGCATTTTAAGTAGAATGTCTGGTATTTAGGAATCAGGAAAGAGCACACCATTTGGTTTACCAATATCATACTGTCAGCCCTGAAATCATACAAACAAGTCATATTATACAGACTGAGTTGTGAAGTAGAAATTTCTAGTTTCTTTGGAACCAGTTGTGTCATGTGATGTTTTTCTGGAAGCTGTCTTGTGAGAGGATGTTTTGCTGAAGCAGTTGCTTGAGAGAGTATGTGATGTTTGGAAAGCATCTATGAGTAGAACCCCACAGACAGTGAGATGACACTCTTGCATTACTATGCCTTGCAATGCTTCGCTGGTCTTCATTGATCTTTGTTTGTCATGGCTTTGTAAGAAGAAATATGCCAAAGAACTTTTTGTGGTATTCTGGCTGCTTCTTGTCACTTCCGCTGCCTTGCCCTGATTTGAGGGAGCATCATTGTGTCTGTCGGATCAAGCAGCTGTTACAATTCACATTTGGTGTTTGCTATTGGACTGGACTGCTGATACGCTGACAAGAAAGATTGGAATATCCCCAAAGAACTACTTCTAAACAGGTTCAAAACCCCGTGTCCAATTGACCATCTTTCTCCCCTATCTTTGGTAGGTGGACTAGAAGGGAGATTGAAGCATTGAAAACACCTACTTAAAGTAGGTTTTAAAGTCTTAGCCTATAGGCCTTCATTATTTCTGCTTCACAAAAGGTCTGTTAGATATTCTGGACCAGAAGGCTGTAGATAGATGCTCCAAGGTTATAGAACACACTGAGGACTTTCCTGGTAGTTAGCTCTCTCTGCCATTTCTCTATTTTTTTTTTTGTTTTTGTTTTTAAATTTATTTATTTATTATATGTAAGTACACTGTAGCTGTCTTCAGACACACCAGAAGAGGGCATCAGATCTCATTACAGATGGTTGTGAGCCACCACGTGGTTGCTGGGATTTGAACTCAGGACCTCTAGAAGGGCAGTCAGTGCTCTTAACCACTGAGCCACCTCTCCAGCCCCCATTTCTCTAATTTTTTGGAAGCTATATTCCTGTGCTTTCTATGTGTTCAGGTAATGTTTACTCCTTCTCAGGTCTCTGATGGCCTTGGAGAATAGATAGTCATGGTCTTTCTATAAGCTTAAATTGTTTAGGATTTAAGAAGATGTTCTAGGTCTAAGAAGATGCTTTTAGGTTGACAACACAAGTTAGGATAGAAAATGATTTAAATATATAACTCTGAACTCACCAAGATAGGATAGATGATAGACTACTTTAAGTTGCCAAATATAAATATGCTAGGCATTATAAATTTATAAATGCTTTAATAATTGTTATAATCATATTAAATTTATATTTTAAAGAAAGGGAGCCTTTATTGGATTAAAAAGGGAAATTATAGAGAGAATATCTTATATATTATATGGATGCATTACTTGTCAATTAAAAGGCCTATGGCTTATGGCTTAGGCAAGGAATAGAAGGTGGGCCATCCAGGAAGAGATTCTGGGATAGAGCCAGGACTGAGAGATTTGCAGCAAAGATATGAAGAGAAGGATGCATGTTACCTGCTCACACTTATCCAGCAATTTGGCAGAATATAGGTTAAAATAATTGGGTTATTTAGTTTTGGTCTAGTCAGAGGACAGTCTGGCTATTATTGGCATGGTATATGTAAATATATTTTGATTTGAGTCTTATTCTGGGAGTATGGGCCTGAGAGGCAGAACCAGACTTAATATCTATATCTATATCTATATCTATATCTTAATATCTATATCTATATGTATATCTATCTATATATATATCTATATATATGTAGGTATATCTATCTATCTATATAAGTATGTATATCTATCTATCTATATATATGTATGTATATATATGTATATATATACATATATACATATAAATGAACTATGTTTGTGCTACATGACCTGGCTTATAGAAGTCTTCATTTCCATGGTAAAATCAGAGGGGATATTGATCTAAGAAAAGGAAAGTCACCAAGGACCTAGCAAATATGTGGACCAGATATCCTACAAACTGCTGCTAGTGCTATTCTCATATGGAGGGAATGCCTTAAAAATATTTATTTTACAGATAGTAATATAATTATATAACTGCCCTTCTTTTTCTCATCCTAAACTCTCCAATATACTTTTTCTTATTCCTTATGATTCAGAGCCTCCTTTTCATTAATTGTTGATGTGTTTATATGTACATATAGACATTGTTGTCTTTATCACACAAGAATGCATATACTCTTTTCTAATTTTCATTCTCTAACCCACATTATGTTTTGTGCCTAATTCCTTCCTCTACCAAGAGTGAGCTTTAATGTATCTCTTGGTATACTAAAAATACTTTGAGTTCAATATTTGTTATATATATATAATTTATATATATAATTTATATATATATATAATTTATCATTTATTACTATTAATTATTGTTTTGGCCTTTTGTCCTGGGCCTCCATGGCCAAAATTCATGACTATCTTCAATCTTATGATATCCTCATGACTCAGCCTTCTATTTTCTAGAATTAAAGGGATAAGCCACCATGTCCAGCCTTGATTAGTTAAGTTTATTGAGTATTAATTTCTTCTACTCTAAAATGAGATTAGTTAGTAAGCACCCGATAAAGTTATAAAGTAAAATTCTCCATGTCAATCAATTAACATAGGGCTTAGCTCAAAGTATGAATTCACTTTTTTTCATCTTTTTGGTGCCTGTTCATTGTCTCTAAACATTTTCCCATTACACTTATATTTTAGTTCTAAAACTAAGAAAGAAACAAGAAAAATTGTAGACCAAAATTAACAAACATCCATAAAAACAAGTAAGTTGAGAAGAAAAAGAGAAAGAATCAATGTAGGAAACTACTGACTTGGAGTGAGGTATGAGATGTGGTGGATACTATTTTTTCCTTAGTTGGGGTATGGATGGATGTCAATATCATCTCCAAACTTCCAAAAGAAAAGGTAGATATGCAGCATTTTTCTTTTTTTTAGCTCTAAATAAAGATAGACAATGTGGTTTCTAGCCTGTGAGTTCTGCCCTAGAGAATTCTGCATGTTTCAAAGAATGTACTAACAGGTGCCAAGAATACTGTTTTTCTCAAGAATATAGCATGTGCCTTGGAAAAGCACTGTTTTTCCCCATTATATATCTTCCTGCTGGCTAAAGATCTTCCGTAGACAGGCACTGTGATTTAATTTATGTCCATATGGTTTACAGTCAATCTTCATTGCCAATGTAATTGGATTTAGAATTACATAGGAGACTCACTTGTGAGTATTTCTGTGAGGGTGTTTCCAAAGAGCTTTAGTGAAGGTCAGTCATTACCCGGCTCTCCCAGGTGAACAAAAAGGTAATGGGGAAAAAGTAAGCAGAGCACTAGCATTTATCTCTTCTCTACTTATTGACAAAATGTAGCTACCCACTTCTCATTCTTAGTCCCCTGTCTCCTCTGCCCCACTAGACAGAAATCCCCCAAACTGGGAGGAAAAATAAACCTTTCCTACCTTGAACTCAGGTGCGTTTTTGTCAGGTCTTTTGTTACAACAACTGGAACAGTAGCTTATTCATTGAGCAATGACGAGAATATTGTCATTACATGTAAATAGACATGGAAAGACTCCACCTTGTCTAGATGGGCACTGAAACATGCAGATATCAAATCAAACACCGAATAGTTCCTGTAGCATTTAAAATGAG
This sequence comes from Rattus rattus, assembly GCF_011064425.1. NCBI lineage: Eukaryota > Metazoa > Chordata > Mammalia > Rodentia > Muridae > Rattus > Rattus rattus. The sequence continues at coordinate 113,756,438 of NC_046159.1, forward strand.
AAGGAAACGCACAGGATTTATCATAGTTCAGGGTAAGATGACTAATCAACCATTGCTATGAATTGCGATGTTTGTTAAACATGAAAGTTTCTAAACTTCTGCTGTTTTCTTTCAGACTAATCTAGATGTCCATTTACAAAAGATATGCTCAGAAATGCAGGCAATGAGATCAAAAAGCAGATCAAAAGGCACGAAGCTCCATTATTACTGGTATTTACCCTCAAAGCTGCATTGATTTTGACATTTTAAAATTATATCGACTCTGACCTTCTGCACTCAAGTCTACAAAAACAAAATCCCTAATTTAAGTTTTTATATTTAAAAGAATTCTCATGATGAATGAAGTAAGATGCTGGGAATCCTTTTCTGAGGTTGAGAAACATAGTCACTGTTGTTTGAATTTAGAGAAAAAAAATGAACTAGGTTTTCCTCCTTAGGCCAGATTCATATGAAGGAAGGTTGCGGTTGAATGTCATATCATCAATTTTATACCTTTCTAATTTGTTAAATAGTTTCACCTCTTGTAGTGGCGATGACCATATGTATGTACCATTGAGACTATAGCCAATTTAAGGTATCTTAAGAGCTTTTTTGGTGTCTAGACTTCTCAAACACTGTTTGTAATGTATATGGTGCATAACAAATTAAATACTATGTAAGAGAGAAAAATTATCAGATTTGCAAACAAAATTGATGGACTTCCCTTTATCATTCATTACAAAAGGATCTTGCCTTTTCTAAGCTTTATTTGAACTGGTTGCACACTATGATTTCTTTCAGTGATCCTATTCTTTTGTCTTTTCTATCTTTCATTCACTCTCTAGAAGTAGCTATCGGTTAGAGACTAGTTATTACTTCTCAAGCTGACTGACTATATGTAAGCAATCAGATAAAGTAAGAAAAAGAAGAAAAAATAACTTAGTAGATAATTTGAATTACAGATAAGAAAGGAATTTTTATTGCACTGTATTGAAGTCATTTGAATTACAAAGCACATTGGAAAATAAATGAGAATTTTAGACTTTTGTGTAGGTTCAGTATAACATTAGAAATCAGAACAAAAGGTGAATATTGAATGATGAAAAATGACTAACCATAGATAATAGGCTTCAATTATGAATGAGGATAGAAAGCTGGTTGTTCTTCTAGCTTTTATGTCTATAGTGTACATTTAGGTTTTGTGTAAATAACTTCATATGAAGTACTTGATAATGAAATTTTAAATTTAATGGGAAACTCTACAGATTCAGGATGGCTATTCTGAATGTGTAGAAGATCATTGAAATACACAGACTTGTGGTCTAGTTTCTTTAATTGTGTAATTTTTTAAGAATTATTTACAAGTTCCTTATACTAAAGTTTTAACTAAAAATGCAATGGAATATTCTATCTTCACCTTTTAGTTAATTTGGATGAGTTTGTCAATCTTACTGATTTTCTCAAATATACACTTTGTTGATTGTTTTTTAGTATTGTTTTGTTTGTTTTTGTTTTACTGATTTCAGATCTTAGTTTGATTATTTCTTTCTATCTCCTTCTGGGAGATTTCTGGGTGCTCCTTCTGGGTATAATTTCATCTTTTGGTTCTAGGGCTACGATACTAGTATCATAGTTCTGTATGTGCAATTAGCCCATATAAAAGTGCATAATCATTAACTTGCCTCTTAGAACTATCTCATTTGTGTCCTCTATGTTTGTGTATTCAATTTTCAAATAAAGAATACCAAAATAAATAAAATTAAAAGTGAAAGGGAGGAGCACAGAAATAGATGCTAAGGAAATCCAGATACTCAAACATATATTCCAGCAAACAGGAAAATCTAAAAGAAATAGATAATTTTCTCAATAGATATCACTTACCAAAATTAAATCAAGATAATGTAAGGAATTTAAACAGACATCGCCGATAGTGAAATAGAAGCAGTCTTACAACAACAATAAAACAAACAACAAGAACAAAAGACAAAACCCTAGAGCCAGATTGTTTTAATGCAGAATTCTACCAGGAATAGTTAATAGTTATTCTTTCAAGGAATAGTTAATTTCTCAAACCATTTCACAGGACATGAGCTGAGCTAATCCAAACTGCTCTGAACTGAACTGAATTAAGGTCAACCAAACTGCTCCAAAGGAAACTTAACTGAACTCTACTGCATTGCCTGAAATCAATTGAACTTCACTAACTTAACTGGTGTCCATTCCTCACCCCCTCTGTACTGCTTTTAAGTAGCCTCTATTTCTGTCTGTTCTCAGATGAGTTGGGACTATCCTATCCCTGGCTCATTCTGTCAAATCTTTCTCTGATTCATCCTTTGTCTGACTCTCAATTATACACCACTTTCCCAACATGGCTACTTCCTTCTACAAATCAGTTTTACCTTCATTGGTTTGAATTAAAACTATATACTAAGGGTGTGTCTGTATTCCAGCCAGAGGGATTAAAGGTATGTACTGTATTCCAACCAGATCACATAGACCTGGAAATTTTTTGGATGTGATCTCTTGCCAGAACAGCCATGTTGTTTGATTAAAATTTCACTACACCAAATCTAGAACATACCAAAAGAATCACCAACCATGATCAAGTAGGCTTCATTTCAGAGATTCAAGGATGGTATAAATAAATAAATAAATAAATAAATAAATAAATAAATAAATAAATAAATGGAATCCACCAAATGAACAGAGTAAAAGACAAAATCTACATGATTATCTTATTAGATACAGCAAAGTCATTTGACAAAATTCAGTGCCCCTTCATGATAAAATTCCTGGACAGATTAAGGATACATGAAGCATATCTCAACATCATGTGTTATTTCACATGCTTGCTTTAGCAGAACCATCCTCTCTCCTGTGTCTGTTTCAGTGATGTGTTTCTTCACAAGTCTGCCTTAGTCTTTCACTCCTGTGTCTGCTTTAACAAAACATTCCTTCACCTGTTTGCCCCAGCAAAACACCATCCAAATAACTTTCCAAAGAACACTTTGGTAGTTAACAGCAAGATCATAGCCATAAAGAAAGAGAAACTCAAAGCAATTCAACTAAAATAAAGAATAAGACAAAGTTGTTCACACTTTACATACATACATACACACATACATACATACATACATACATACATACTTATTCAATATTGTACTTAGTTAGAACAATAAGACAACTTAAGTAGATCAAAAGGACACAAGTTGGAAAGAAAGAAGTCAAAGTATCTCTGTGCACATAATATGATAATATGCATAAACAACCCTAAAGTTTCCACTCGAAAACTTCTACAATAAACACTTTAGTAAAATAGCTGAATTCAAATTTGAAATGGCAATTTAAGGATTCTTTGGCAAGTTATTTGGATGGTGTTTTGCTGGGGCAAACAGGTGAAGGAATGTTTTGTTAAAGCAGACACAGGAGTGAAAGGCTAAGGCAGACTTGTGAAGGAATACATCACTGAAACAGACACAGGAGAGAGGATGATTCTGCTAAAGGAAGCATGTGAAATGACACATGATGAAAGATTCTCCGCTAATGACACACATGTATTGGTCCACCTAGTAGAGTTGCATTTGTCAGGACTCCCTAGAGAGAAACTCACCAAAAACTTTCTCGTGGTGTGCTACAGTTTTCTGCTGCTTCCAAGGATTCAGGCCAATTGGATACAAGTGCTGAAGCAAGACACTGTGCTGAGGCCAGAGCCGTGCTGAGGCAAGACCTGTGCTGAGGCCAGAGCCATGCTGAGATAAGGCATGTGGAAGACACGTGATTTTTGAAGGGTATAAATAGGACTCCTCAGAGGGATAGAGACAGAGCTTGGTTTCCTGATACAACCAGCTGTTCAACGCTTATGGGTCTCGCTGACCCACAAGCTGATCTTCAATTCCCTGAGAGAAGCACAGCTGAGAACTTCTGGTGTTCCTTTTGCTCCCTCCTGCTGTCCTGAGCTGAGGTTGAGACCTGGCTCTGCTAGATCATGCCACCGATGCTGCTAACCTCACTCTGACAAACTGGACTGCAGTTCTATCTGGGAGGTGATTGTGAGTGGATCGAACTGCTCCTGCCTGCTATCCTATGAACTGAACTGCTGACTTCCTGACAACACAGATGGGAGCTGATAAAAACTTTAAGGTATTGAAGAAAATTAAGTCTAAGAATATATCACAAGATGAAAAGATATCTCATATTCGTGAGTCAGTAGGATTAGAATAGTAATAAAATGGTCATCCTACCAAAAGCAATTTAAAGATTCAATGGAATCTCCATCAAAATTCCATCACAATTCCTTAGAGATCTTGAAAGGACAATTTTCAGCTTCATTTGGAAATGCTAAATATCTACTATCACTAAAACAATCTTAAATACTAAGAGAGCTGTGAGGGGTACCACTATCCTGATTTCAAGATGTACTACAGAACTTTAGTAATAATAATAGCATGTTATTGTCATCAAAATGCATACAAAGATCAATGGAATTGAAGAAAGGCCCAATCACAAATCTACACACCTATGAACATCTGATATTTTTATGAAGAAACTAGAAATACACACTGGAAAAAGACAGCATCTTCAACAAATGATGCTGGTTAATCTGATTGCTACATATAGAAGAATCTAAATTCATACATATTTGTTACCCTGCACCAAATTCAAATCTCAATGGATCAAAGGCCTTAGCAACAATGAACTTGATAGAAGAGAAAGTGTGGAATAACATTGAACTCCCTGACACAGTAAAAGTCTTTCCGAACAGAACACCATTAACGCATCACCAATTAATACATGGAACATCATATAACAGACAAACTTCTGCATGGCAAAGGACACCATCACCCAGATAAAGCAGCAACCCAAAAAACAGAATAAAAATCCTTTCACAAACTATCCATACGATAAAAGGCTAATATCCTAAATATATAAGGAACCGAAAAACTAAATATCAAGGACACAAATAACCCAATTTTAAAACTGGGGTTCATGTCTAAACAGAACTTTCAATAGAGAAAATTTAAATGACTAAGAAACAAAGAAACATTCAACATCCTTAGACATCAGGAGGATGCAAATCAAAACTACTTTGACATTTCATCTTACATCAGTCAGAATGACAATGACTTACTTTAAAAATGGGACAGTTGGTGTGGAGCAAAGGTAATACTCATGCATTGCTGGTGGGAGTCCAAACTGGTACAACCACTATGTAAATCAGTGTAGTAGTTTTTTAGGAAGATGTTACTCCATCTATCTCAAGGTATATAGCTATAGCACTCTTGGGACACACACACACACACACACACACACACACATGCACACACACACACACACACACACCACACACCACACACCACACACACACACACACACACACACACACACATCACCTAAGAGACATTTCCTCAACCATGTTCATTATTGCTTATAACAGAATTTGGAACCAATCTAGATGTCTTAAAACACAAGCATAGATAAAGAGAATGTAGCATATTCATATAATAAGGTATTATTCAGCAATTATGTAATTCTCAGGTAAATCAGTTTTATTAGAAAAACGTCATTCTGAGATATCAATGACTCAGGAAGAAAAGTATTGTACATACTTATTTTTATGTGGATATTAATTGTTAAATCAATGATAAGCAATCTATAATTCATAGAACTACAGATGTTAGTTAGGTATAGAGTAAGGGACAGGAAGTGAGTACCGGGCATATATATCTCCATAAGAAAAAAATGGAATATATAGTTTTGGATAAATGAAGGTAAATTAGAACAGAGAGATAAGATGGAGAGAAGGAAGAAAGAAGATTAGAAAAAGAACACAGGGAAAGATAGCTAAAATTACAGGCCATTTGAAGGGTAATATAGAAACCCATTACAATTGAAGCTTCCTAAATTATAATTATTTACATGTACATATAATATAATATATATTATATATTATAGTATATATACAAATAGAGAGAGATAGATTAGATAGATAGATAGATAGATAGATAGAAAGATAGATAGATAGATAGATAGATAGATAGATAGATAGATAGATAGATAGATAGATAGAGGAAAATATCTAAATGCATTCACAGAAGATAAAGATCCCAAATTGGATATTTCTTGGAACCAAATGAAGCTTCCAGTACAGAGGTTGGGTTATGTCCAATTGAGTTGTTCACCAAAGAGATCCCATGGGAACTCCAAATAATACCAGATATTTCCAAGGCTATATGGTGTTTTCCATAAATTGATGGCAAGGTCTCCTTGCTGATGGCAACATCTAAATAACACATTGAACCCGAGTAAGTTGAGTGGGTGCTTACATAGAGCCTTCTTCCCTATGTGTTAGCACAGGAATGCACTCTTCATGCTGCTAAAGGAGAATGTAAACAACAAGCCTTCCACAAACCCTTTGATCCACAGGGATGCCCCACCTCTAAAATATATTAGTGCAATGGTGGCACAAATGTTGTAGGGGTAACCAACCAATATCTCATTTGTTTTAAGGCCCATTCCAGAAAAATGAACCCATACCCAAAACGTCATGGATGACCAAGGACTGGAAACTGGCTAGCCAGGAACTTAGGGTAAAACCAAACACTGATGCTCTAAAAGAATAGGCAACCAACCAACAACAGCAAAAACAAAACTAGCAATAAAATGACTCCCAATGGCATTCTGCTACTCAAAGATCAGTGCCTTGATCGGTCACCAGCAGAGAAACTTTCTACTGCAGCAGATGGGAACAAATACAGAGACACACAACCAGACATTATACAGAAAATGAGAAATTTGGATAAATTTAGCACTAAAATGGATGCCTCCCTCAAATCCCTCCTTTCCGGGCTCTGAGAGACCCGTAGAAAAAGATGCAGAGAGTTTAAGAGCAGAGGCTATGACGAAAACTCAAAACATCCCCAAATCAGCGTGATCTACACACATATGCTCTCATAGAGACTGAGGCAGAATGCACTGTCTGGTTCTGTACTAGGAGAGTCCAACAGCTGGAAGAAGTGGACATCTGCCCCTGTACCTAACCAAAATGCTATCTCCAACTGCTAACTTAAAAACCGAATTTTACTTCTCTTCAAGAAAATTTCACTGGGGAAGCAAACTACTTGTAGGGATATATCCTGAATGCTCAAAAGTAGATGACCAATAGAAATAAATCTCAACGGCATCTTTAGAGGTTCCATGATTTTTAAATTCCTCTTTATTTTAATTTCATATAAAATTTTTATTTATTCCCCCCTCCCTCTAACTCTCTCGTAGAGGTTCTTTGTGTTTCTATTGAGACTTTCAGATTTTTGTTTTGTTTTGTTTTGTTTTGTTTTTATGGAAGACTTGAGTGTGGAAACAAGTGGGTCTTTGGTTTCTTCTGCTCTCTGGTCTCTTGGGCTCATTTTCCTCTGTTTGTTTTGCCCAATTCTAATGTGTTAATTTTTGCTTTATCTTACATTTTATTATATTTTATTATTGTCCTATAAAATACTAATATTTCATACATGCATGACTGTTTATTAAAACAATTTTCAATATGAAAATATAATTGGATTTTTTACATGTAGCTAATTCTGTAGATGCTAGTTTGTAGTATGAACACTGACAATATTATATTTTCCAATCAGGACTTGTGATGTTTTTCTCTATTTATGTTTTTTCTTAGAATTTCTTTCATCAATATTCTGTAGACACTACTGTGCACATATTTCACCTTTTAAATTTATTTCTAAGTATTTTCTTCTATCTATTACTATTACAGGTGGGATTGCTTTTTCATTTCAGATGGTTATTATTAGCATACAAAACTGCAACCGACTCTTATGTACTGATTTTGTTTCTTGTAATTTTTCTGAATGCATCTGTTAGTGCTATTTAAAAAATATTTATGCACTTACATCCAAAATGCTGCCCCCATCCTCTATCTCCTTTACCTCTAAGGGTCTGACACCTCCTCCCCTACTCTGGTGCATAAGTCTGCAGGATTAGGCAGTCCTCTCCCACTGAGACCAGACAAGGCAGCCCTCTGAGGCATATGTGCTAGGGGCCTTGGTTTAACTCATGCATGCTCTTTAGTTGGTAACTAAGGCTCTAGAAGCTCCCAGGGGTCCAGGTTGGTTGACACTCTTAGTCTTCTTGTGGGGTTGTCACTGCCTTCAGGGCCTTTGATTCCTCCCCCCTCCTCCCACAACTTTTCCATAGAGATACCCGACCTCTGTCCAATGTTTGGGTGTGAGTATGTGCACCTGTCTAAGTCAGCTGCTAGGCAGAGCCTCTCAGAGGACAGTAAGGCTAGGCTCCTGTCTGCAAGTATAGCATAGCATCACTAATAGTGTCAAGGAATGGTGCCTACCCATGGGATGGGTCTCAGGCTGGGCTGGTCACTGGTTGGCCATTCCTTCAATCTCGGCTCTATCTTTGTCCCTGCATTTCTTTCTAAAATGACCAATTTTGGGTTGAAAATTTTACAGATCAGTTGGTGTCCTCATACCTCCACTGGAGGTGATCTCTTCAGGTTCCATATCCCCACTGTTGGGCACCTCAGCTAAGGTCACCCATATTGAATCCTGGGCACCTCCCCCATCCCAGGTCTCTGGGACTTCCTAGATATTCCCCCTACCTCCATCTCAACCCCTGGCCCCATTCATTCTGCTGACCTCCTGGGCCTCTCTTGTCTCTCCCCATACCTGATCCTATCCCCCTATTCTCCTCCCCTCTCCTACCCACATCCCTGCTTCCCTCTGCCTCAGTTAATTTTTTATTCCCCCTTCTAAGTGGGACTCATGGTTTTTTAATACTGTAGAGAAAATTGCTCATAAGGATAACTGTGACAATCAAGTACCTGTGGTATATAATAGTTAAAAACATCAACTGAGGCATCCATGTTTGAATTATTCTAGTGCTAGAAACACATGGCCATGGTTGATCCTTTCAGAGGATTTGAAGACATGAAGATAGGATTGATCCAGAGGCTTTTTGATGGGTTTCATAATACTGTAAGATACTGTGAAAGCTGCTCGAAGAGGAAACTCATCAATGGCCTCCAAACTGTGAATTCTGCAAGCTACAATAGTAACAGGTCTGCCAAGATATGCTTATCGGTATGACAGGGAAATGAATGTTACATTGGGTAACTTTAATTTAAGGTATGTCCTAATTGAAGAAACCTTTATGCCTGATATTGATTTTTATCAAAAATCTGTGTTGGGGAAATTCATAGGTGCCAGTGTTGATGCTACCACTATTATTTTGCAAAATGGACATAATATCAAACTGCCTTCTAAACCCAAACCTCTTTTCCATTTATTTGTGCAACTTCCAATCAACATCAGAAAAGTTTCTTTGTGCAGTAGACATGGGTTGATGTAGAGATTCAAATGATTTGTCAAAGCACAGAAAAACTACGTGTCTGTGGATGGCTTAGGATAAAAAAGACTTTTTTAAAAATCACACCCCATCACAAATTTCAGAGAATATTCCAGAATATGGAATAAGGAAATTTAAGAGACAAAATTCTGGGAAGACTGGGGAGGAACTTAACATGGCAGAGCAGTTGCATCCATGAACTCAGTTATTGTGGTCGTCTGTAAATCCTTATGCAGAATCAAGCCTTTCCACAGGATCTGGGAGGGACATGTGAGTTATTATTCCAAGATTGGGACCTTTTGATTGCTGATGGCTATTTAGAGAGGATTAGTCTATTTTCTTCAGGGGTATGGACCCTAGTACATTGTTCATGCTCTAGTGGGTGACCCATGTTAATTGAACTCAATAGATTATTATAAAGAAAGAGGACATGAATTTTGGAAGGGATGGGAAAGGATATGTATAAGACTTGGAGGATAAGTACAATTTAAGTACATTCAATTCATGTATGAAATTTTCAGAGAATAAAAATTAAATGACTTAAACAACTCAAAAATTGAAGTCTTAATCTTTTAACGAGAAAGAACCATCATTCTTTCTGTCATCCAACATGAGCTTCCCTGCAGTTCTCTTATTCCAGAGGACATCAGAAACATGAAGGACACAGGGTCTGAGTTCAAACAAAAGTAGATTAAAGAAAGACTATATCCTAATTTGAATGGTTCCTGAGTGTCATAGAAAAGAAAAACATAAAATGCCCTCAAGATGTTAGATATCACTGCCTTTGACATAATAATGTTTTAAATGACATAAATGTGTCATTTAAAGCCCAGATGGCTTTCCTGTATTATTTTATTGAGCAAGCTTTTCTTATCTTAAAAGAACTGATCTGGTTTGATGTTTAACTATTTGCCTTTCCTACAAAAATGTCAAGATGGAAAGAACATGAGAGATGTTCTTTCTTTGGTATTGAACACATTTTGTATTAGATTAAAAGAATTTCTGTGCAGAAACTTAAGCAAAGCTTTTGGTACTGACCCACTTTGAATGGAAGTTTCCTTTATCCCCGTCCTTTTGAACTCACAATTTTGTCATTAACAGAATTTGACTTTATTGCAGCACAGTGTTTCAGTAGATGCCTGAACTTTGAAAATAACTGTAGCTTTTGTCAAGTGAATTCTATTTTCTTTCCATTTCCAATGATTCTGACCATCAGTTGATGGCCAGTTCAAGCACTTTTCATGTAAGCACTAAGAAAAAGAATGACACCCATCATGGAGTTTTGGAACAGTGCAAATTTTGCAAGTCAACAACATGATCACAAATAGCTTGATCCCTCCAGTAATAGTCATTTTCCAATAGTAAAAAATTAATCACCTAGGAAACAAGGTAAAGCAAAAAGTATCCAGGGACAAAGTTGTTGCTCTCAAGTTCAGGACGATGGCTCCTGAACGTTTTAGCCATCGTGGGCTGTAAGGAATAATCCCTGAAAATATTGACAAAGATCATATCAAGATATGAGGAGCTCTGGGAATAGGCTGTGGGCACTCAGTTGTGCATGTGATAAACATAAAACATTATATTATCGGAAACTAATGCCACTCACAAACTTTAGTTGTCTTAATTATAGTCTGCAGCTGTTATGCAAACTAAAAATAATACAACTGTCGCCATCAAAGTGTACTTTTAAAGGAATGGTTCTGCAAACAGCGTTGTGGTGAACGCCTTATAAACAATACACTTAAAGGCTTCCTATTTAAAGCAGATGAGTAGATTCTATCAAGCAGCTGGTAAGATTTTCTAAGCTCTTAATTCTTTTGAGTTAGGAAGATGTACCTTCAAGAATAAAGTCCCCACTGAGCACTCAGAAACTTCTGAATTAGGTACAAATTACAATTTTTATAGCATGACTCTCCTAAGTTCTTTTAGAAATTCCTTTCTTTAGGATGCCTTGAAATATTGCTTGTTTCTGTCTAATATGGTGTGGGTTTTTTTTTTTTTGAAAATAAACAAGAGGCAAAATAAAAAGTAAAGAAACATGTATATTACCATCTCTATTTTAATTTTAATTGTTAAATTTATAAGTATAGCCTTGGATTACTGTCACAGCATAATATAGAAATGTGTTTCAACAACAAAGACACCACAGGTAAATTTATTGTGCATATAAGACTGTACCATACTCTTTCGTGAAAACCATAGTATTAAATGGTACTCTCGTATAGTAATATCATTGAACATTGTTTGTCAAGTTTTTAAATTGCTATATGCCTTTTCTTGTTGCATGAATATGGGGATAAACTTGTAGTTACAATATCAAAGTAACTGCTAAGTAGTAAAGGTTTTACCAACCAGAGTTTGCTTTTTTTGTAGTCGTTAGTGGCAGTCTTAGTTTTTATATGATAATATTTCTACATTCCTCAAGTTTTGTAATGTTACAGGATATGTCAAAATACTAATATGCTGTTGATATTTATTGAAATCGTAGAAAACAACTGAACTTCTTTCTGATCTTGGTACACTAGGCCTTATCCACAGATACCACAGATATTATTTCAGCTGTTCCACATCTCTCCCCTCCTCATACCCATAAGCAGAGACAGGAATTTCTTGGATGAACTACGTGTTCAGGCTTATAGGGAAAAGAGCCAAGCTTCTACGTAAAAAGTCACAAAATGGCTCAGAATACATACCCCCTCTCCCTCTTCCACAACTTGGTAGATCAGAAGAACCTGCGGTTTTAAGCCTAGGAGTTACCTGGGAGTGATAAACGTTTTAAACCATTTATCACCAAAACCAAGAGATTGCTATGGGAATCTGACTCTGTCCCCAGACCCATACAAGTAACCCGTGAAACCATGTAACTTGTGGCCTGAGACAAAATCCCTTTCTCCAGCTATTACAGAAAACAGTACAGGATAAGGAAATCCTTTGTTTGTTTGTTTATTTGTTTGTTTTTTTAAAAAAGGGTTTCTCTCTGTAGCCCCTGCTGTCTTGAAACTCTATAGACCAGGCTGGTTCCACCCGCTTCTGCCTCGCAAGAATGTGCCACCACCACCACAAGCAAAGGTTATTCATTCCTTGGACATGAGAAAAACCACATATTTAGTTATAATTCCCTCTGCATGTTTTAGTTTAAGTCTCAGGTCTGGGCTTAGCCAAAACTAGTGAGGCTATCTCAAAATCCTTGTGGTAGGGTCATCCATGAACAATGTTGTGGTCACCTGCCAGTTGTGGTTCACTCAAAGGCCAATAAGAATGGAGGAATTGGGAATATTGTTCCCAGGGAATGCAGAAAACTTATCTTGTACACTGTTTTTCTGGTGTTTTTTTTCCCCAGAATTCAATAGAGATCAGACTCTACCAGGTGTAATAATATGGTCTTATTTACAGTTCTTGTGTCCTACACTAATCTGTAAGAGCTGTTAGGTTTTGGAATAACCAATGTGGTGAATTCTTATAGTGGGAGTCGTAGCTCATAAAGGGCAAATCTTGTAGAAATTTTTCAAAAGTTGGCTTAAGTCTACTTGTAATTTCAGATGAGCAGATATGGTTTGACCTGAAATTCTTGACTCTCATCCATCTAGGCTAGGCAGGGAATGCTCACATCTCTTTCAGTTTGGGTTTGTCTTCGAAAAGCCCAATCACATCTTTTGAGTTATGACTGTTAGGACTTAGGTAAAATGTCAAGGCCTAGATAAAATGTTAAAGCCAAAGTAACAGTTACCTGGCTAGCCTCCATTATAAGGAAACTTTCTCATTTGTTTCTGTTACCAGGAAACTTTCTAATGCCAAGATTGATTATATATTCTGCTATGTTCTGTGCCCTGGGAAACCAATCATGATAGAATCCAGTAGAACTGTCTTGTATAGTTACCCACAATAAGCTTGAACGGGAACCACCCAACCACTTCTTGCACCTATGTATATATTAGCTTTTATGGTATAGGCTGCCCCTGGGATGGACCCCAACATAAGAGAGACGCCTGTACCAATATAAGAAGCTATCTGGAATAAGACTTCCATTTTGAGTAGTTGTTGAGTAAAGTTTATATTCCCAAGACCTTCCTGGGAACTGACACCCTACTTGGCAGAAAGAGACATTACATGTGTAACTGACATCCTGTTTGGCAAGTTAAGACATGAATGTTAGACAAGGCAAGTCCCCTGCCATAGTTGAGTTCCCCAACTATTGGAAGCAGGATAAATGCATAACGAAGCCATGTTACTGAGGAAATCCTCTATTCCTAAATCCTGATTGGTAAAATAACTTAAAAACTTTCTAGAATCTTAACTAATTGTCATGGTTCAGTGCCTGAATCTGAACCATGACTCTGGTTGATCAGTCCTGGGGTGTATGCTCAATAGATTATTCCTGTCTGACTAAAAGAAAAATCATAGAAGGCAGAAGTCAGAAAACTGGACCATTTGGCGATGATACCTGAATATATTTTATCTGGTTTTGTAACCAATTAGAGACTGAAGACATGAGACAGTTAAAAATTTAAGATTGTAATAAATTAAATTATGCACGAATAGTTTTCTTTTTAATATTTCCAAGTGCCCCCTTTCTCATTAAAAATTTATACATTTCTTTAAAACCACAGAGAGCTTTGTGGTATTGGAGGCCATTGAGGAGGGTCTCTAATTATCTGCTTTGTACACTACCTCCTATTCCCTGTGACACTAAAAAGAAAATGTCACAAGTCCCTCCACAGGACATAAAATGTAGAGGTAACAGGGCTTCATTGAAATCCACTAAGGAAGAGCTTCCTCCTAGAACAGAATCTAGGTTCTATCTCTGTGTCTAGGCATGGTATTCTAATTTGTCTCAAAGATTAGAACATTACGTACTGCTGTTCCTTCCTTTCGTAGGCACTTCAATGGAGTCTGTCAACCACCACAGCACAGAAACTGTAGCATAGGAAACATGATTTACCTGAAGAGCAGCTAAGGAGATGGGCGGAATACTGATTGCATTTCTCCCTTCCAGGAGATCCTCCTTTGATGAATCTGCTCACAAAATCTCTACCATTCAGCAATGCTAAGCCTGCCCACTTTTCCAATTTTCAACTCAAAAATCCTGCCTTATGCCTTAATTTATGTTTATTATCTTTCCACATATTGTCCAAACACAGTCAGTTTTCCTTAACAGTGTGCTTTCTCACTCTCTGAAGCTCTCCCTTCCCCATTTGCCACACAGCTGCCTCCTGACCGCTATTGAGGAATATGTGGTTTACTCAATCCTTAAATCCAAAGTCACAGCCTTCTCTTTTCCTCTTCATTTCCATTCTCGCAGCTACCGAGATTTTCATCTTGCCTAGCCCTGTTGTTTTCTTCTCAAACTCTAATAAAAAAATGATACTTGAGCTTCTTTCTGAGACTGCTTTTCAATTCTTAAATCTTAAATTCATAAACCTTAAATCTCAGAGGCAAGACCGGCCAGAGTACTCAATTAGAGACCAAATAAACTTTGAAATAATTGACTGATTTTGTTTCCCTGCTGGCTGAAGAGAAGATGTCAGACAATGTTTTCGGGTGCTGATTTGTTTTCTCCTCTGATTGCTAGTTCTCTGAATAAAATACATTTTTAAAGACTTTATTCCTAGTTTTGCCTATGTGTTAGGCAGCAGAGACCTAGTTACACAACTAATAAAATACAGATAAGGAAACAAAACAAGGTTATTCATTCATATCCTGTCATCTAGCCTATTGGTAGAACAGGATGGCTATTATGTTTGTCTGCTAGAGAAACAGTATCTACTACATCTTGTCGGCTAGGTGGTTACAAACCTGTCATGAAACAGCAGAAAAGGACAGACCAATTTTGAGATAATAAAAATAAATGTCTCTGTAAGACTCAGCAGGATACAGGAAGGCCAGCATTCCTTTCCAGCTATCACTGGAGGAAAAAACTCAGATTTATTTTATAATTCTTCTACAAACTAAAACCTCAGGCCATTTAAGAGCAATCCTAAATACTGCCTGTTCAAAAATGAAAATATATGTGGGGGCTGGCTTTCTGAAAATGGCTAAAGGGATTGAATCTTAGAGACAGGAATACCAGGATGGAGAGCTGCCATGGACCTCATTGCAAATTCATGATCTGTAAAGGCCAGATCTTTCTTCCCAGGAGGCCTTGCAAAGTGCAAGAGCAGAAACTCAAAGTGTTGTAGGGTTCCCTCTACTGTGCCACGAAGCTTCCAGAAGCTGTTTCCAGAAGCCGTTCCTCTTTATCTGCTGTATCTTATTGGCTCTGAAAAAAATTGTTGGTGTCTTTGATGTCATTCACAGAGATTTGTTCCCAGGCACCTGAAGTAAACCTCATTTGTGCTACACTGCTCTTAGGCAAGACAGTCAAGGTCAGGTCATAGACACCTTGAGGCCTGCCTCAGTATTTAAATGGAAGGATGCTTCTTTCTCTGCAAAGCCACAGCTATGGCCTCAAAAAGATTACGAGTTAATTTGTTCTTGAAGCACATACAAGTGACTATGATGCAGGAATACAGAACACGTTGTTTTTGATGCTAAGAAAGACTTAACTCAAGGCACTTTTCAAATATATTGGTAGAAACATTGAATATGTAGGATACATATGCATGGAAGTCTCTGCTATGAAATCTCAAATCCTATTATGTAATATTCAGCAAACTTATGGGAAAGGTAGAAGGTGACAGTTTGGTCATATAATCCAAAAGGAGTTACATAATAATCATGAGAATATTAAGTCACACACAGCGGTGGGCAATAAACTGTGGTTACTTGACTAAAGTAGCCTAATGTAGTGAGACTCTGGACCTGCAAGCATCCAGTCTCTGTACAACACTGTGGTGTGCCCAATCTTTAATGAAGTTCAGGCAGCAAATTTAATTTCTTCATAAAGATTAAAAAGGACAAATCCAATTACCCAAATTTCCCACTATATAAATTTTCTGATAAACCATTCAAAAATCACTGCACTGTGCCCTAAAGATGGCTTTTTCCCATATCCCATTCTAGGACTTGAATATATAAAAAATAAAAAATAACTTTTAGTGGGATCGAGATTTTAGTGATAAATGTGTTTTAATTTCTTTTAATTCTTTAAATTAAAAAAGTCATTTATTTATTCAAGTACCGAATGTCTTTTAATCCTAACATTATAGTTACTTCCTCTCAATGGTACAGGTTTGCTATTTACTGATAGTGACATTATAAATAGAAATTCTTTTGATTTGTACAAACCTGTCAGACTTTTCCACCTGTTGACTAAGGTATCTTTAGCATGCAGTGATTACTAATATGGTTTGTAATTAATACAAAGTTCTCCAACAATCGATCCTCTATTCTACCAGCTCATTCTTTCTATTTCTTATTGATTTAGTTATTATAGAATTATAAAGCATCCTTTCATGCAGGATTCAAATTCTACAGCTACCCCACTAGTCCTTTTAAGAACATTATTGGCTATTGTTCTTTATTCCACCATGCAAATTTAATGCCAGGTTTGTCATCTTCTGGAAAAACAGAAACCATCTTATCCTATTAAGTAAGGATTAAATACATAGAGTCCACTGGGGAAAATTGCGACCAAAGCATTCAATTACAAAGGAAAATATTTCTATTTTGTTACATGACTTTCCTGACTTGAAAGATTCTTTGAAAATTACCATTTACAGTTGACTATTGTTGACATGTATGGTCAGACCTGAAACCATGTACATACATTGTACGATCCAACACACACACACACACACACACACACACCCCAATCAAGAAAGCTGATTTATATTTTACAGTTTGCATTTATATATTGAAAGTTTGTGGAAATACAATTCTTATAATGCATCAAGAGTTTCTTTTTTTTTCATGTTGACAATTCAGTTGTGAGTGAACAATAAAGATTTTGAAGACTTCTTTCAGAATTTTATGAATGTGCATAATTCAATTTCAAGTCATGGAAATCCAATAAATTACTGACCAACTAGAACCCAAACCTGGGGGAATCTTCACAATGTTTCTGAAAGTGATGGGAATGTTTGGAGTAAATAATTCTTCATTAGGTTTTGGTAGGAATTTATTTGCAATTTAAACAAGAGTTCTGAGAACATACAGTTTATTAGAAGGATTAACTCTCGTTTACTTAAATCAAGTTTACTGGTTTCATATATTTTCTATGCTTTCACAGTTAGCATCTAATTTTTACTTCTTTGCTTTATTTGCTGATTTTGAGTTGCAAAATCTATATAACACATTGGAAGAATTTTATTTTTGAGATGAGAAATGAATGTGCAAAGTCTGGGCTCTTGCTTTGTTTGTTGCCTAACAGCAGTAATGCAAAACACTAATATTAGAAAAGTCCTTCAAAAATATTTTTTATCTCTTTGTAAACCAGAAAAGATACAATCAACCCTAATTTGCTCACATAACATATTAAAATACGGAAATGATATTCTCAGTAGTTATGATGCCTTTGGGTCAAACCTTCCTGGGATTGTTTGATATGATCTTTGGGATTGAAATCCAGAACAGTAGCATGTGAATAAAATTAACTGGTATATAAAATGGATAATCGAGATTAATTTGGCTTGTGACTTAAGATTCAACCAGTGCTAAGCTTCGGGTGTTGCATCCCTGAATACTGACTAACAGATAATAGATCTTTCCAGAAAGATGGCTATTAGGGTCTATGATTCTATTTTCATAACATGCATAAACATTATCATGAATAAAATCCAAAACTTTCAAAAATAATGCCAAATTACTAGGAATTTTGTCATTTTAAAGCATTGTTTTTGATTCATATTTTTATCATGGCATACACAATTTTAGCAGCATACTTTTAATCTAATTACATCAAGTTTATTGTGTGACCTTAAAATACCTTAGGCCTTTATTACATCTTTGTTAGGCTGAAATACCAGTTCATGATGATTTAGAAAATGTCAGCTAAGGAGCCCAAGGGCTGTATGACAACATTCATTTCGAGAAAAGAAAAGTAGTGCAAGTGAAGGGTCATTTATACATGGATGAGAGGGAAAGGAAAGTAATAAAGGGCTAAGGAAAACATGGCACGTCTGCCAGCATCATCCTCGGCCCACTATGACTTCTTCTTTTGAATTTATAGAAAATGTTCAGTGTTTACGTATTGGGATAATTCTAGTTCTTTCCTTCATGGCTTTTGCACACACACACACACACACACACACACACACACACACACACACACACACAAACAGCTCTTGCTGATTCTATAACCACACAGTTAGAGTAGCAAGTCTGCAAGGATGAAGAAAGAGGAAGGAGTTTTCCATCTCTTCTAGTAATAAATCGGCACAGAACCAGCAGGGTAAAGGTATTGCCACGCGTTAGGACAGCATCTACGTTCCTGTTCTGTGTTCTCAGTTTACTTCCCAAGAAATTGAGATGAGTGTAAGATAAGATTTATTTGCCCTGCCCAATATCAAAATGTATAACTGTTCACACAGTCTTTATGTATCCAAATTCCAAAACATGGGCTTTACATAAAGGATCTCATATACTGATATCTCCAAGCCCCATTATACAGAACAGGGTAGAGCATGATAATAGTACAGAGTTATATTTCTAAGTGTTGGCTATGAATTCTTCCCAATGAGGTTTTAGTCTGGCATCCTGTGAGTGTATCTCAAGTTATACTTCACAGAGGACAGCTACTGTACAAGGGGGACCCAAAGGAGGCTGAGGAAAGAAAATCAGGTATTCGAGGTTGGTATACATAACAAATTCCAGGTCAATTGAGTTGTACAGTGAGATTCTGTCAAAACAAAACAAAACAAAACAAACAAAAAAGCCAATCACCCTAAACAAAATAAACCAAACAAAAACCCATGATTCTGAAAAGAGACCCATATTCCTGCTATGTTGCTGGCACTCTCTATACACAATATCTACAGGACAGTGATGAAACTGTGCCATAACAATGCCCTTCCAGGGACTGATTAATAAATAAATAAATATATTATATGAGTGCACTGTAGCTGTCTTCAGACACACCAGAAGAGGGCATCAGATCCCATTACAGATGGTTGTGAGCCACCATGTGGTTGCTGGGAATTGAACTCAGTACCTCTGGAAGAGCAGTCCATGCTCTTAACCGCTGAACCATGTGTCCAGCCCTGGGAACTGATTCTTATAAACATAGTTTTTAACATTCTCTCTCACTGATATTGCCCTTAAAGGAGGCTCTTGAAATGTATAACTGTTCACACAATCTTTATGTATCCAAATTCCAAAACAAATTGTCTTTTATAATTTTCTTGTTGGAACTGTTACAATGCAGCAAAATCCACACTGAAATGTTAACATACTTTCTTTTCTTTATCTCAAAACCTGTTGATATTAAAAATTATCTTTGTAAAATTCACAAAAAATATTTTTATAATAGAGTTACTATCAAATTTATAGTTAGTAACTCTGCATTGGCTTAAATAAGTGAAAATTTGTATGATGGGTGCTTAATGAATCTCAACCATCAGTAAGTCCTACATTTTATAGAGAGTGAACTGCCCTTTCTTCAGTGTGCCCAAGTCAGTAAGTTCATAGGAAGACAAATTATGCAACCTGCTGGGAAAATTATGTCACAGAAAGAAAACAGCCACAATACTTTCTAAATATTTTTTTTTGTTAAAAGTCATTGCACTATTAAAAAAAAGACCCTTTATTTTTCCCTCTTCCACTCCCTGTACTCTTTCCACCCAGATCCCTCCCTCTCTCCTCCCTACTGTGATTGCTATCTTCTCCCTCCCAAGTAGGATTAAGGCATCTAAGACCGAACAAGCCTTGAGGGCCTGCAGAAAGAATGGAAATAGACAACCTCGGAAAGGAGGCTAAGAGGAGCCTCCAGAACATTTCAGGGACCTGGAAGATGAGAGACTCTCAGACCTCAAAGGGAGGGACGTTAGAAGAAATACCCTACAGTGGGGAGAGAGAACTTTTAGAACCCACCTCCAGCAGAAAGACAGGGCATCAAGTGAGGGATGGGGTTGCCATGCCACAGTCAAAAACTCTGACCCATACTTGTTCCTGTCTGAAAGAACTGCAGGGACAAAAATGGAGAGGAGCCTGAGTAAACAGAGGTCCTCAGTGGCAGGCCCAAAGTGGGATCCAGCCCATGGAGAGGACCCAAGGCCCAACACTATTACTGAGGCTATGGAGTGCTCACAAAAACCGGATCTATTATGACTGCCCTCTGAAAGAACAAGAAGCAACTAAAAAAGTCAGATGCGGATATTTATATGCAACCGTTGGACAGAAGCTGCTGATGTCTGTGGTTGAATTAGGGAAAATCTGGAAGAAGCTGAGGAGGAGAGCAACCCTGTAGGAGGACCAGCAGTCTCAACTAACCTGGACCGCTGAGATCTCTCAGACACTGGGCCATCAACCAGGTAGCATACACCAGCTGAGATGAGACCTCTAGCATATATACAGTAGAGGGAACGCTGGTCTGGACTCAGAGAAGATACAACTAATCCTCAAGAGACTGGAGCCTCCAGGGAGTGGGGTGGTCTGGCAGGGTGGGAGGTGGTGGTGTGGGGACTTCCTCCTGGAGATGGGGGAAAGGAGTTATGGGATGTGGAACAGTCAGAGGGTGGGCTGGGAAGGGTATAAAATCTGGACTGTAAAAAGAAGATTTTAAAAAATTATATTCATTAACCAAGGCCTTGTAAATTTATTCTGGCACATAATTTTACAGCTGATTACCTGAATGTATATTAAAATTAATAAAGCAAAGTGTATATTGGTATATAATTCAATGGCAAGGTCTTAAGAAATTTCTTGAAGATGTAACAACAACAAAATTTTTAAATATAATATTTCCAATTGACAATTCATTACTAATTGTTAAGCTCATGGAGATTGCATCAAGATTGATTTTCATATGTACTAAGTTGAAAGCTCTCATAATAAGAAAGTCCAAAGCAGTGACCAAGAGGCTCTATTTCCTGTTGAAAGGACTTTGAGATATATGAAGAGCAGGGAGGAGAACTGGTATTGGTGGTATGTGGAAAATGTATTTAATCAATTGGTTGGTTGATTTAGTGTGTGTGTGTGAGTGTGTGTGTGTGTGTGTGTGTGTGAGTGTGTGTGTGTTTGAGTGTGTGTATGTTTGAGTGTGTGTGTGTGTGAATGCATGTATATGTGTGTATGTATATATGGACATGGTTACCAAGCATATAGAGAAATTTGTTCTCTCTCTCATGCAGGTTATAGGGATAGAACTCAGTTCTTCAGCTGTCTTGGCAAGTATCTTTATTTACTGTGCCATCTTGCTGACTTTTAAAAAATGTACTTTTAAATATATAAGTACTTTTTAAAAATTAGTTCTTTAAGAAGTTGTACAATGTATTTTGATCATATTCACTCTACTCTGAATTCTTTATAAATCTCTGTCTCTGTCTCTCTGTCTCTCTGTCTCTCTCTCTCTCTCTCTCTCTCTCTGTGTGTGTGTGTGTGTGTGTGTGTGTGTGCGTGTGTGTGTGTGAGAGACTAAATGAATACTTGAGTACCTGAAGTATCATAGAATCTTTGTAAGGAAGTGCTGTCTAGTCTGAGCCATGAAGGGTGGATAGAAGTGCAGAAGGTAGATACTTTAGAAAACAATATTTAGATGCATTGAAACTATATGATATAAATATCTGAGTAGGGATGTGTGGTGAGCATATCAATTTCTAGGACTTGATTTTTCTGGAGCACAGATTAAGAAAAGCACTGGATATCAGCAGGGAGGTGATGACAGCTGAGACCAGGAGAAGGATTGTGTGTCATGCTCAAGACAAGCTTTTCTTGGTCATCAGAGTTATTAAACAGAGGATTAAATTGTGTTGCTGTCACAAAACACTTGAGCTCCAGTAATTTATACAGAGAAATGTATTTACTGCAAGTTTGGAAGATGGAAAACCATCCAAGTGCCAGAGCTCTGTTTCTGGTGAGGTGCTGCTACTGCAGTGTCATGTTGCAAATGGCAGAAGGGGCCCTGGCTGACTGCAGCCAAACCCTTTATAAGGATGCTAATCCAATTCAAATGATTCCTGTCTCATGACTTTATCATCTTCCAATGGCCCAATTTTTAAAGCTGTCACATTGTGTCATTGTTTCAACACAGGGATTTTCAAAGATATTCAGACTGTAAAATATTAGCAAGAATTTTTAAAGAATTAGAAAGAATATCTCCAAATATTAATTAGATGAACACATGGGAAGATTAATGAGATTTTTAATATTTTTTACAATAATCATATATGACTTATGTCCAAGAGAGAAAGAGAAAGAGAGGAAAGGGGAGGGAGAGATGGAAGGAGGGAGGGAGAGGGAGAGAGGGAGAGAGAGAGAATGCCAGCAGGCTTTAGTGGTATTTAGGTACTGAGAGTAGAAATCATGATGAAGGGATTTCAAAAGCCAATTGCAAAAGCCATGATTGTTTGGGGTCACAGTTATTTCTTTCAGCAAAACTCTGAGCTCAATTTCTGTGTTTACAATGAATCACCTTGCCAGGAGATTTCTTCCATTTAAGTTCCCATGTCTCACTGAGATTTCATCAGCTGTAGATCTATTGATCATTTGATGCCCAAGGCATCAACATCTGTGTCATCAATTGCTCTCACATGAAGAATCTGACTTTTATGTTTTGCAGCTTCACCATGTGAGTAGTGTTCTACAGAGGCCTTGCTTGCTCTCCCCATTCCCAAGTAATTGCCACTAGAACAAATAAGTACAATTACAACGTTATAAGTGTGTAAACTCCAACAGTTTGTATACATGTATTACCAAAATTCTATGGTATTCCTACTATCCTTTCCTTCATCATCATAAGAAGTCAATGTTATAAAATATTACTTTACGATAAGGGATCTCAGCCAGTAAGGAGATATATAACTCTGATATTATGGCTTTGGATAATCTATCCATAAGAAATCAGAGGTTAAATGATACCAATTTACATGGTGGTAATCTATTTTAAATAGCATTACATATGAACAACATACTGCATACGTAGCAATGAATAGCCTAGTAAGAGCACCAGTGGAAGGGGAAGCCCTTGGTCCTGCCAAGACTGAACCCCCAGTGAACGTGATTGTTGTGGGGAGGAGGATAGGGAGAGGAACACCCATAGAGAAGGGGAGGGGCAGGGGTTAGGGGATGTTGGCCCAGAAACTGAAAGGGGAATAACAATCGAAATGTAAATAAGAAATACTCAAGTTAATAAAGATGAAAAAAAAGCATTACAGTTATGATTTTTATATGTGTTTTAAGATAAAACAGAATTATAGTAAATCAAAAGAAAATAGACTCATTTAAGTCTTTCAAGTGTTTGTATAATTACAAATAAAGCCAGACAGGATGAGCACACCTATAATAACAGAACTAGTAAAGTATAAGGGGATCACCATAAGTTTACACATGCAGAATCACACACACACACACACACACACACACACACACACTTCTGAGATTCTATTTGGGAGAACATGCCGTGTGATGCCGTGTCATGTATCGAGTGTCTCCTGAAAACACTTTCTGGTTCTTCACCCCCAAGCACACTCCAGATCTATTTTTAGGGGCATGACTCCTAATGAGTGAAAGGTATTTGTGAAAGGCAGGGCTCTAAACTCTCACTACAGCCAAATAGGATTATGCTAGTAAAATTGCTCCTAAGCCATTATGAAAAGACAGATTATAGTATTAATGCCTTTACTTTTCAGCCTACTGTACTTTTGGGTGAACCCACAGATGCAAATGCTAAAAGTCATGCCAGAGAATTATACTATTTGTAG
The DNA here is from genome assembly GCF_011064425.1 of Rattus rattus. Taxonomy (NCBI): domain Eukaryota; kingdom Metazoa; phylum Chordata; class Mammalia; order Rodentia; family Muridae; genus Rattus; species Rattus rattus. Next base: position 113,780,575 of record NC_046159.1, read on the forward strand.
GAAAATTTTCCAAGGACAAGTCAATTTGATCATCCGGTGCGTTCTGCTATCATATAGAGAACAGATTGAATGGGTGGGGATCAAATTCTTTCTCCTATTGCAACCTCATTTATTGTTGTTTTTTTTTAAATCAACTTTGCTGACATGATTTATATAACATGAAATGTAGACATTTTGAATGTACTTCTTTGCAAATAGAAGTATATGTCAACCATTATAATAATAAATAATAAAAAAGTTTTCACTAACCAAATTTTACCTTTCCAATTTATTGTTACTCTCCCCTCTGTCCGCTAGCATGACATGCACTTCTAAGCAAGGGACCACTGCTATGTTTTTTGTTGAGTTTTCTAGAATGTCCTATGGAGGTTTTACAACTAAATTACATGCGCTTTTCTTATTGAGTTATGGAACTTTTTTAAGTCTGAAGAATTGGCATTGTGCTTACTTGTTTTTGATTTCTGCGCTGATTCCCTTTGGGTACAAAATGAAATTCATAATTCATAACTACCTCAAAGTGCCTTGCTCTTCCACCTTGATATTTCTCTTTTCCTTCACATGATGCTGACCCTTATACACCACCCAACATTACACTCTTCCTTCCACCCAATGTTGCTGTCCTATGTCAGACTCAGTCATTGCACAGAGTCTGTAGAGTTATGCATGGCTGAAACTATGTCATCTCACTTACTGCTTCCAGGATACTGCACTGCAAGCTTGGCCTGTGTGGATATGATCTTCATAGCTATGCTATGAATCACACGCTGTCATTAACTTAACTATGTAAATAAAGAGCCAGGACTGCTTATGGAATTAGACAATATTTTATCTTACCAATTCGTAGATGTCTAATGTTGGATGAGATACTTGGGTTGGCTCATTATCAATGTGAACATCAGGAAAAGTATTGGTTGATTGGCAAAATGTCCTATTCTGGGGACAAAGTAAAAATGGTTTGAAATTTATCTGTTTAAATCAGGAACATTTATTTTGGATAAGAACAATCATTCTGTATGCAAATGACTTTGAGAGAGAAGAGAAAGAATCAGTAATAACAAGGATATTGTTCTTATGTAAAACTCAAGTGAGTTTAGGTGACATAATTTTTAAAGGCAAGAAGGAAAAAGTGACTCCTGGGTGGTATGTCACCATACAGATATCATTTTTGGGGATACTTAAATTTGGCCATCATATCAGAAGGGATTGGGGGGGAACTCCCAGATAATTACATCAACTTTGGGTTCTATTTACATCAGGTTAACAATGTAAATTTACTGTGTAATTATAGGACACCACCAAACAAATGTAAATGTCTTAGACAAGGGGCATTGTTTGAGATATTGTTTATATAACAAATAAATGTTCCTGATTTACTCAGATAAACCTTGTCTTATTGTTTTGATGGAACACCAAGATCAAAAGTGCAAGTTGAGGAGGAGTATTTTTGGCTTACATTTCTAAATCATCAGTCCATCATTGGAGGAAGTCAGGATAGGGACTCAAGTTGGAAACTAGAGGCAGGAGCTGATTCAGAGACCATGGAGAATGGGGTTTACTGGCTTTCTTCCCATGGCTTGCTGAGTTTTCTTTCTTATAGAACTCAGGAACAGCAGCCCAGGGATGGACCCACCTCAATAGATAAAGCCCTCTCCAATTGATCATTAATGGAGAAAACAGCATTTTTCTTGATGGGTTCTTCCTCTCTGATGACTTTAATTCATGCCAACTTGACAAACAAAACCAACAAGTACACCAATAACTAGAAGCTAAGGTTAGCTAAAAAATAGAGATGTGCTCATTCTTCATGGTTTTCCAAATGCAAACTTTACTATATTTGATTTACTATTAACAAGGGCAATACTTAATTTGATTGTGTATAAGAAGGCAAACACCAATTAGATACAAAAAAATAAATAAATAAAATGAAGAAGAACCAAGAATGCATTGCAATAGAAGACAAGAACTGACTGCCTTGGTTAATAGATTAGGTAAAATTCAAAGAAAAGAATTTAAGCTGAGTACAACATGAAGGTAACCTAAATTATTATCATTCAGTTCCAAGAGTTTGGTACACTGCAAGGGAGATGCAAATTCACTTTACTCTGACAATCAATGGCTCTCAAATACCAGTTGCCACCTGGATTACATGAACTATTCTCATTGCTTTGACAAAATGCCCCACAAAAGCAGTTTAAAGAAAGAAGTGTTAATTTCATTTGGAGAAGGCACAGTTTATTCAGGTGAGAAAGCTATGGTTCTAAGAACATGAAACAGCTGGTCACACTGTGTAAGATTAAGAAGCAGAGGTAGCTGAGTTCTTCTCTCCTCCTTTTCCCTTTGTTTGGTCTAGATGGCACATCCCACACTTAGGATAAGTCTTTATTATTCAGGTGCTCTTTACTGAAATACACATCCAGGAGTGGGTTTCATTGCTGATTTTAAATGTAGTCACTTCAAAAAAATTAGGACTTAAAAAACAATGGAAAAACTAGGGGGAGGACTGAAGAACCTGAAGGGGATAGCAATCCTATGAGAAGAAGGCTATCGCCTAATTAGACCACCCAGAGCTCCCAGGGATTAAACCGCCAATCAAAAGAATAAATGGAGGAAGCCCTGACTCCAGATATATATGTAGCAGAGGATGGCCTTTTCTGACACCAATGGGATGGGACGGAGGCTTGATGTCCCAGCGTAGGGCGATGTTAGAGAGGTAAGGTGGGAGTGAGTGAATGGGTGGAGGAGCACCCTCATAGAGGCAAAGGGGAGGGGGAGAGGGGAGATGGGTTGGAGGGGTTTGTGGAGGGATAACTGGGAAGGGGGATATCATTTGAAATATAACTAGGTAAATTATTACATATGCACATTAAAAATGAAACTTAATCATCACAATATCAGGGACAGTTATCAGAAACTAATCATTTTCCCAAATTGGAAAGTAGGTCAGCTCTTTGAATACTACATACAATGCAGGGAATGGGAGGCCTAAAGACAAATCAAGTTAGCTTCAACCACTATTCAATGTGTTTGATAGGTTATCTGAAACTGGGTATCTCCCTCTTTGAAAATTTAAGAAAATAACAGTATAATTTATGATGGAGTGAGTGAGAGTATCTCTCACAATTGCTAGAATTTAAATAATTTGTCTTAATTATTGGCATTGTTTGGGTAGGCATAGTATGCATGGTCTTGCTAGAGGAAGACTGTCAGTGAGGGTGGGCTTTAAAGGTTTAAAGACTCAAACCATTTTGAGTTTCACCTGAGGTCTTGCTATGAGCTCTCAGCTAATATGCCACCATGACTGATGCTTGATCTGTACTTCCCCTCCGTGATAGTGACAAACATGTATCTGTCTAGAACCAGAAGCTAGAAATAAACCCCTTTTTCTTTCATTTGCCTTGGTCATGATTTATTATCAGAGCAATATAAAAGATCTAATCAAACCCTCTACTAAAATCTATTTCATAGAGACATAGCACAGATTAGTAAGAGTTGTTCAAAGTTCTTCAATTCTGCTAAGTTGCATAAGAATTATAATGTACTTATTTGGTTAATGGATAGCAATGCTAACTTTTTTAACATTTATGTAAGAAAATAATTTATTGCTGTTACAGAGGAATCTGTGAGCTAGAGTTGGGCATTGATATGACCTCTTTTCCACTACCCATTTTTTTCCTTGAGACATAAACTACTTATTCAGATAGAAAATACCCATGTCAAAAACAAGGAGTGTAAGCAAAGTAAATTACCAGACTTTGTCATGAATATTTAAAATACTCAGTATGACAACTTCCATTTGTGCTAATTTCTGCTATTTCTAAAATCATCTGTGGTACTGGCTCATGGAGGAATAATCTTAAAGATCATTCTTTTGTGTATACAATAATTAGATTGCAAATGGAAAAAAAGAAAAAGAAGCATCCTGATACATCCAGATTAATAAGGGAAAATCTGATTTTCTTTTTTTTTTTTTTTTTTTTTTTTTTTTTTTTTTTCTTTTTTTTCCGGAGCTGGGGACCGAACCCAGGACCTTGCACTTGCTAGGCAAGCGCTCTACCACTGAGCTAAATCCCCAACCCCGTGTATACAATAATTAGATTGCAAATGGAAAAAAAGAAAAAGAAGCATCCTGATACATCCAGATTAATAAGGGAAAATCTGATTTTCAATTCATAGCAGCCCAATTTGATTTAAAATTTAGAGTACTATTTCCTGATCTCAGAAAATAATAAGCAAGGTACTCTGCCCTCAACTAGGAGATAGCAAAAATTTCCTTCTTATCTTATTCTGACAATGAGCTGTATTAATCTCAGACTGAGTTTCCAATAAGTAAACAATAAGGGAAAGAAATCATTACTGCATAAAAATTCCATTGTTTTGTGCACTTTCTCTTGGGCTCTAATATATGACAGATCTCTACTGCATAAAAATGAAGCATAACATCATAGTGTGGTATTTTCATTCAGAAGCAGAGCACCAAGTACCTTGTTAAATTTCTATGTCACTTGATCTGGCTCTCAGCTTGGTTAGCTTTCAATTCGCCAGTGCACCAAAGGAAAAGGCAGCTACACAGGGTCACATTCTCAGCAAGGTCTCTGAAGTAATGAAGTGTACAGAGTATGCTAATAAAAAGAGAAGCTATGTCAATCCTATCAGGCAGGTGCTGATGTACACTATAAGAATCACATTTGTGGCAGAGCAGAAAGTGACTTTTGAAAGGGAGGAATTAATGTGAGAAGCTAAGAATTTTAGAGATTGCCCCCCTTGTTTGAGGATTACCTTTGCTGATTCCAAGTCTGAATTTATTATTCTGAAAGTTGGCTTTTATGAAGGGAAGAATTAGAGGGCAGCTCTGACCAGGAAAACAGTTAGGCTGACTGCAGATCTTTACCTCTCCCTCAGCTACTCCAAGTTCACTCCTGTCTCATCCCCAGCTATACAGCAGACCATCTGCTGCTGACATCCTTCCTCCTCCCATCCCCATCTCCAGTTCATCACACCCTCCTTGTTGTCCTTTGTCCAATCATTGCTTTATTCCAGCCCCAAGCTCCAGCAGGGAAACCCACAGACCACTCTGATTAGGGAAGAAAGTAGACTAATTGCAGGGCTTTACTTCTCCCTTTATTCCTCCAAGCCCAACCCCACAGTTTCATCCCTAGTTCTATAGCAGACCTCCTGCTGTGATTCCCAGAGGACCAAGCATATCCTGGTGAAACACCTTGCTTTCTTTTCCTTCTGTTGATGCCTAATCCCCAGAAACACATTTTACCTAGAATCCCAATAGTTAAAACTATCAGGATCCTCGAACAATTTCCTACCAGTCAACACACAACCACCCCAATCTACCAAAAACCAGAAAGGAAACAGAAAACAAGGAACAAAAGATCTACCTAAGAAAGATAAGACCAGATATCTGCACCAAGAATTCCAATCTTCTTAATCCTAGATGCCTAAATGTCAACAAAAAGACACAGTCAACAACATTGGGAATAGTATTTCTCTACTAGATACCAGCAATTCAAAAGTAGCAGGCCCTGATGTTCTAATACGACTGAAGAACAAGAAAAAGACCTTAAATTGGTCTTTATGCATATGATATACTTCTTAAAGAGTAAATAAATGAATCCCTCAAAGAAGTCTGCAGAAACACAAAAAATGGAAGGAAATAAATAAAACAATTCAAGACCTGAAAAGTGGAAGGAAAATCAATAAAGAAAACCCAAACTGAGGGAAATGTAGAAAGAAAAAAAATGTAGGAACTCAAATAGAAACTTCAGAGCAACCAAAAATAGACTACAAGAGATGGAAGATAGACTCTCAGGCACTTGAGACACAACAGAAGAAATTAATATATGGGATGATAAAAATATTAAATCTTAAAAATTCTTGGCATAGAGTATCCAGGAAACCTGAGACATTATAGAAGTCCATATCCAATATAGTAAAAATAGGGGAAAGAGAAGACTCAAACACAGGTCAAAGGTCCAGGAAATGTTTTTTTAAAAAAAATCAGAAGAAAGTTTTTTCTAACCTAAAGGAGGGGATGCCTATAAAGAAGTACAAGAAGCATACAGAACAGCAAACAGATTGGACCAGAAAAGAAAGTCCCCTCCCACAAAATAGTCAAAGCATACAGAACAAAGAAGAATATTAAAAGCTGCAAGGTAAAATGACCAAGTAACATATAAAGCAGATTTATTAGAGTCACACCTGATTTTTTAATGGAGACACCAAAAAGCAGAAGGGCCTGGGCAGATGTAGTACAGACTAAGGAACCACCGATGACAACCTAGACTACTTTTATTACCCAACAAACTTTTATTCACAATAGATGGAGAAATATAAGACAATCCATGATAAACCCAAATTTAAGCAACAAGCAAACCAAAACAAACCACCAACAGAAAACCCTTTCTCTTCAACTCAATATTCCTCTTGTCTACTTCCTTATGCTCACTCCATGTCAGCTCTTTCTCGTTCTGCTTCTTGAACTATACTTGACTTTATAATCCTGTTTACAGAACACTTTGTGGATCAAAGGTGTATGCTAGGGCTGAGCCACACCTCAGCAACCTGTTTACAATAGGCAGAAACCTCTTGAATAAATGTGTGTTCAGATCTGACCCATGTCACATGGTTTGTGATCTTTAAGGTTTCATAATTTGTTCAAATATCCTGCAACAGTATTCATAGAAGATTTTGCTGAAACAAAATAATACACCTTTTTCTCAGTTCCTCAAGGAACTGTTTTTGCAAAGTGATCTCAAATTAAAAATAAGGCAATTCTCAATAAATACATGAATATGAAAATAACACCTTTCATTCTCTACACATCTTTTCAACATAGTACTTAAAGTCTTAGCTAGAGCAATAATAGAAGGAGATCAAGAATATACAACTAGAAAAAGAAGTATTATCTTTATGCAGATGATATAATAGTATAAGTAGTGACCTTAGCTAGAGCAATAATAGAAGGAGATCAAGAATATACAACTAGAAAAAGAAGTATTATCTTGATGCAGATGATATGATAGTATAAGTAGTGACCTTATAAATTCCACCAGAAAACTCCTATAGCTTATAAACACTTTCAGCAAAATAGCTAGATATAAAATTAATTAACAAAAATCAATAACGCTCATATAAAAATGACAAATTGACTGAGAAGAAATCAGGGAAACAACATCTTTCACAATGTAAAATATCATGGGGGTAACTCTAACCAAGAAAGTGAAAGACTTGTATGATAAAAAGTTTGCGTCGGGATACAGATTGGAAAAGAAGAAGTCAAAATATCACTATTTGCAGATGATATGATAGTATATTTAAGTGATCCCAAAAGTTCCACCAGAGAACTACTAAAGCTGATAAACAACTTCAGCAAAGTGGCTGGGTATAAAATTAACTCAATAAATCAGTAGCCTTCCTCTACACAAAAGAGAAACAAGCTGAGAAAGAAATTAGGGAAATGACACCCTTCATAATAGACCCAAATAATATAAAGTACCTCGGTGTGACTTTAACCAAGCAAGTAAAAGATCTGTACAATAAGAACTTCAAGACTCTGAAGAAAGAAGTTGAAGAAGACCTCAGAAGATGGAAAGATCGCCCATGCTCATGGATTGGCAGGACTAATATAGTAAAAATGGCCATTTTACCAAAAGCGATCTACAGAATCAATGCAATCCCCATCAAAATACCAATCCAATTCTTCAAAGAGTTAGACAGAACAATTTGCAAATTCATCTGGAATAACAAAAAACCCAGGATAGCTAAAACTATCCTCAACAATAAAAGGACTTCAGGGGGAATCACTATCCCTGAACTCAAGCAGTATTACAGAGCAATAGTGATAAAAACTGCATGGTATTGGTACAGAGACAGACAGATAGACCAATGGAACAGAATTGAAGACCCAGAAATGAACCCACACACCTATGGTCACTTGATTTTTGACAAAGGAGCCAAAACCATCCAATGGAAAAAAATAGCATTTTCAGCAAATGGTGCTGGTTCAACTGGAGGTCAACATGTAGAAGAATGCAGATCGATCCATGCTTATCACCCTGTACAAAGCTTAAGTCCAAGTGGATCAACGACCTCCACATCAAACCAGACACACGCAAACTAATAGAAGAAAAACTAGGCAAGCATTTGGAACACATGGGCACTGGAAAAAAATTCCTGAACAAAACACCAATGGCTTATGCTCTAAGATCAAGAATCGACAAATGGGATCTCATAAAACTGCATAGCTTCTGTAAGGCAAAGGACACTGTGGTTAGGACAAAACGGCAACCAACAGATTGGGAAAAGATCTTTACCAATCCTACAACAGATAGAGGCCTTATATCCAAAATATACAAAGAACTCAAGAAGTTAGACCACAGGGAGACAAATAACCCTATTAAAAAATGGGGTTCAGAGCTAAACGAAGAATTCACAGCTGAGGAATGCCGAATGGCTGAGAAACACCTAAAGAAATGTTCAACATCTTTAGTCATCGGGGAAATGCAAATCAAAACAACCCTGAGATTTCACCTCACACCAGTGAGAATGGCTAAGGTCAAAAACTCAGGTGACAACAAAGCTGGCGAGGATGTGGAGAAAGAGGAACACTCTTCCATTGTTGGTGGGGTTGCAGACTGGTACAACTATTCTGGAAATCAGTCTGGAGGTTCCTCAGAAAATTGGACATTGAACTGCCTGAGGATCCAGCTATACCTCTCTTGGGCATATACCAAAAGATGCCTGAACATATAAAAAAGACACGTGCTCCACTATGTTCATAGCAGCCTTATTTATAATAGCCAGAAGCTGGAAAGAACCCAGATGCCCTTCAACAGAGGAATGGATACAGAAAATGTGGTACATCTACACAATGGAATATTACTCAGCTATCAAAAACAACGACTTTATGAAATTCATAGGCAAATGGTTGGAACTGGAAAATATCATCCTGAGTGAGGTAACCCAATCACAGAAAAACACATATGGTATGCACTCATTGATAAGTGGGTATTAGCCCAAATGCTTGAATTACCCTAGATGCATAGAACACATGAAAGTCAAGACGGATGATCAAAATGTGAATGCTTCACTCCTTCTTTAAAAGGGGAACAAGAATACCCTTGGCAGGGAATAGAGAGGCAAAGATTAAAACAGAGACTGAAGGAACACCCATTCAGAGCCTGCCCCACATGTGGCCCATACACATACAGCCATCCAATTAGACAAGATGGATGAAGCAAAGAAGTGCAGGCTGACAGGAGCCGGATGTAGATCTCTCCTGAGAGACACAGCCAGAATACAGCAAATACAGAGGCGAATGCCAGCAGCAAACCATTGAACTGAGAACTGGACCCCCGTTGAAGGAATCAGAGAAAGAACTGGAAGAGCTTGAAGGGGCTCGAGACCCCATATGAACAACAATGCCAACCAACCAGAGCTTCCAGGGACTAAGCCACTACTTAAAGACTATACATGGACTGACCCTGGTCTCTGACCTCATAGGTAGCAATGAATATCCTAGTAAGATCACCAGTGAAGGGGAAGCCCTTGGTCCTGCTAAGCCTGAACCCCCAGTGAATGTGATTGTTGGGAGGAGGGCGGCAATGGGGGAAGGATGAGGAGGGGAACACCCATAAAGAAGGGGAGGGGGAGGGATTAGGGGGATGTTTGCCCGGAAACCGGGAAAGGGAATAACACTTGAAATATAAATAAGAAATACTTAAGTTAATAAAAAAAGTTTATGTCACTGAAGAAGAAAGATGAAGATATCTGAAGATGGAAATACCTCCATACTCATGAATTGGTAGGGTCAATATAGCAAAAATAACCTTTCGATGCAATTTCCATCAAAATTACAACAGAATTCTTCACAGACCTTGAAAGGACAAGTTTTAGATTCATCTAGAAACACAAAGTCTAGCATTAACTAAACCAATCCTGAGTATTAAGAGAAGTACAGAAGCTTTGGTATCCCTGATTTCAAGTTGTATTTAAGAGATTACTACTGGAATGAAAATAGACACACTGATCAATAGAATCAAATTGAAAACTTGGACATAAATCCATACACCTATATTTTAAATAAAGAATCCAGAAACACCCACTGGCAAAAGACAGCATTTTCAACAATGGTACCGGTCAAACAGGATGGCTAGATGGAGAAGAATAGAAGTCATTCCATACTTATCACCCTGAACAAAACTAAACTCCCAATAGATCAAAGATGCTGTTAGAAAACTAGATACACTATACCTGATATAAGAGAATGTTTGGACTAGCTTTGAACTCATTGACACAGAAAAGGACTTTCTGAATAGAACACCTTTGGCACAGGCAGTAAGGTCGACAGTTAATAAATGGAACCTCATGAAACCGAGAAGCTTCTCCAGAGGAAAGCATACCATCAATTGAACAAATTGGAGGCCTCCAGAATAAAAAAAAAAATTTTACCAACTATACTTCTGATAAAGGGCTAATATACAATATACATAAAAAGTAGATATCAAGAAATAAATAACCCAATTAAAACTGGGATGCAGATATAAACAGAGAATTCTCAAAAGGAAAAACTCAAATTGTTGAGAAACACTTAAAGAAATATTTAACATCCTTAGCAAACAAGATAATATAAATCAAAACTACTTATAGATTTCATCTTACATTTTTCTAAATGACCAAGATCAATAAAACAGGAAACAGACAGCTCATGAAGCTCATGATGTCAAGATTGTGAAGCAAGGGGAACACTTTCTCATTGCTTATAGGATTGCAAACATGTACAGCCACTATGGAAATCTGTGTGGTGGATCCTCAAGATGGAAATTGGTCTATTCCGAGGTCAAACTATACCACTCTGGAGCATATAATCAAAAGATGCTTCATCCTACCACAGAAACATTTCCCCAACTATGTTCATTGCTACTCTATTCAATATAGTTAGAAATTTGCAACAACAACCTATATGTCCTTCAACAGAAATATGGATGAAGAAAATATGGTAAATTTACATATGGAGTATTACCAGAAGTTGAATAATTGCATTAATAGTTAAATGGATGTAAGAAAAAAGTCATCCTGAGTGAGGTAACTGAGACCCAGATAGACAAATATGGCAAGTCTTTACTTATGTGTGGCTACTAGGCATTAAATCAATGATAACCAAGCTACAACATATAGATACACAGAGATAATGTATAGATTTAGAGACTAGGGGTAACAGGTCTGTAGCCCTAAGAAAAATAGAATACATAGTTATGAATGCATAGAGTTGCTGAAAGAAGAGAATCAGGTCAGAAGAGAGATGGGAGGAGGGGAAGACGGAGGAAATACAGGGAAAGGTCTAAACAGTGCAGGCTGGGCAGCTGCCACTGTGAATGAGCAAGTATGTGGTGGAGCAATGGGACAGGAAGAGAAACAGAGCAGTTTGTGAACCCTAAAGAAAGGTGGCAGAACTGGAGGCACAATGGTGTTAAGGAACAACCTGATATGAATAGCTTCTGTTACTACCTCAATCCATACTGATATCAGAACTAGTACTGATGCTAGGGGCCATGTTTTGACCTTGTGGTCTGGCACTGTGTTGATAACCCTGGGATGAACTGAACTAGCCCTACCCCTCTCCTAGGCAAAGCTGGAGAGCTGGCCCTGGGATCTTGGGTATGTGAGAGCTTGTGGATAACCAACTCAACTAGCCACTGAAGCCCAGATCCAAGGTTTTAGTTGGCCCACCCCAACATCTATCCCATCTATGAGTTTCTGAAGCATGATAAGTGGCTGACTCTGCAGACCCAAAGCTGCAGGATCTACATGACATAGGGCAACAAGAGGATATCCAAGAGGAGCCCCAGTAAGGGTCCAGTATTGATGCTTTAGCAGAAGTCAGAGGCCTTGAACCAGACCAGTGGCTCATTGCAATGAGCATTTGCAAGTAAAACTATCTTGGCAAAAGTGTATACTCTGTGATGCAATGGGACACACTGAAGCTTTCACGATGAAATTTTTTGGTTTGATTTTTATGTTTGGGTTTGGTTTTGGTGAGGATATTGCAAGGGTGGAGGGATGGGTAGATGAGTTGGGTTGCATGTTGTGAAATTTACAAAGAATCCATAAGAAGTTAGAGAAAGGAGACATTTGAAGGGGATTGTAGAAATGGAATCCAGTAGAAGATTCCTAAAATATATACATATATGAAGGCAATCTAAACGAAATCACCAAATAGTAGGAGAGACAATGTTCCAAATGGACATCTTTGACATTATATGAATATCCCAGTACTAGGAGTGTGTTACATTTAATTGAGTTGGTGTCTAATGGGATCCTATGGGAATCCCCAAAAACAACTTAGGCTTTGCCAAGACTATATTTTGCTTTCCACTAATTGACAGTAAGGCTACCATTAATGAAGGCAACACCTATACAACTCATTGAAAATGGAGAAGTTGAAATTGTTCCTGCATAGAACCAGTTCTAGCATGGCTTGTATAGAAAGGTACTTTTCATAGTATCAAAAGAGCAATTTAAACAACAACCAAGAAATAAAATGTTTATCTCCAATGGTGGCCTGCCTATAAGATATGCTAGTGAAATTATGACATAAAGTTTATCAGAATAACCAACTGTGTAGTTAGGGTTTTATTGCTATAAGAGACACTATGACCAAGGAAACTCAAAATTGGGTCTGGTTTACAATTCAGAAATTAAACCCAAGCCTAGCAGTGTACAGGCTGACATGTTTCTAGAATCTTGATCCACAGGCAGCAAGGGGAGACTGGGCATAGCTTGAGCATATATAAAACCTCAAAGCTTGTCTCCATAGTAACTCACTTCTTCCAACCAGGCCACACCTCCTTGAATAAGGCCACAGTTACCAATAGTACCACTTTCTATGGGACAAGCATTCAAACACATGAGTCTATGGGGGCCATATCTATCTATAACATTATACTAAACAATACCTGATTTGACTGAAGACCCTAAGAGATGGAACCCATACCTGACACTTTTCAGTAACCAAGAGTCAGAGACTAGATAGCCCATGGACCTAGGGTAAAACCAAATACTGTTGTTCTGAAGGAAAAAAAAAGACTCCTAATGATAGTCTACTATACTCATAGATTGCTTTGTTTGTCTAGTCATCATCAGTAATGCTTTCTTGTGTAATGGACGGGAAGAAATACAAGGACATGAAGCCGGACATTATTCAGAAAGAGAAAGAGAGAGACGGAGACACAGAGAAAGACTGGGAGACACAGAGAGACCTACAGGGGACACAGAGAGACACAGAAAAGGAGAGAAAGAGAATGAGCTTGGACTACTCAGATTTAAATGATAACTATTAAATTCCTCCCCTCATACATAGTTCAGGGAACCTCATGGAAGAAACGGTAGAAAAAGTATAGGAGCCAGAAGGGATGGAGGACATCAAGAAAACAGCCATCTAAACTGACCTGACCAAAGTTTATATGAATGCACAGAGACTGAGGTACCATGCGTATGGCATGCACAGGTCTCTACTATAGCCTTCCTCTACATGTATTTTATTGTTTACAGTTTAGTGTTCTTGTGGGATTTCTGAGCTCAAATGAGCAGGTCTCTGATTGGTGTGCTGTCTCTTGTGCTCGTTTTCTTCGTTTGTCTTCTCCAACTCTCATGTGCTAGTTTTTGTTTTATTGTATTTTATTTTATTGCTATCCTTTAGGAGGTTGTTTGGTCTCTAGGAAGAGACAGAAAGAGAGCATATCCAAATAAGAAGCATGTGGGACAGAACTTGGTGTAGTAGATGGAGGGAAAGCTATAATCAAGACATTTCTGTGAGAAAAATATTTTAAACTCAAGGAAAAGAAAAAAGAGAGAAAGAACTAGAGAATCTCTTCCACCACATGTTCATCTGAAAAATGATACATCAGAATCACGTACTGACTGTATCAGCCTCTAAGTATTGAAAACAAATACATATAATTAACAAAAACTAAGTATTCAAAACAAATTCTAAATATTCAAAACAAGAACTGATACTCCATTCTAATCATCATGAAGCTTGAATGTTTAATATACTTTCAAAATACTTCTTACCAGTAGATGTTACAACAACAACATCATCATCATCATCAACAACAACAACACAAAAGAGATATTCAAAGTATCTTTTAATTAGTCTTTTAAGGAAGCGATCATATGATGTAAGGTTTTTAAATTCATGTTACTCCTCAGAAAATTACTTCTTCCCTGAGTTCCTAATATGTACTTATTGGAGATTTTATTGATAATTGACACATACACACATAAAGAAAATACATAGAAAACAAAACTCTGCCCATTACCAAGAAAACATGTTACCACTTATACATGAGTATACTTTATACCTTTTCCAGTGAATAAATATTTGATGTAAATAATTTACAGTAAATTCTAAGTTGATGACCATTGTCTTCATGTCTGTAATCAGCTGGCTGGCTTTGCTTTACTGTTGGATGTGGGGTTGATGTAACTCATGCTATGAACCAATCTCTGCTTTATGAGTCTCCTTCTATACTGAAATGAAATTCTTTCTAATGACAGAGATTGGAAGATCTCAAATAAAATATGCAAACCCATGCTAGCAAGTGTTTGTTTCTTCCTTCCTTCCCTTTCCTTCCTTCTTTCCTTTTATCCTTCCTTCCTTCCTCTCCCTTCCCTTCCTCTTCCCCTTCCTCCCTTCTCTCCCCTTTCTTCCCTTCCTCCCTTCTCTCCCCTTCCTTCCTTCTTTGCTTCCTTCCCTTCTTTCTTTCCTTCCCTTCATTCCTTCCTTCTCCCTCCTTCCCTCCTTCTCGTCCATCTGTCTGTCTTTTCCTGTCTTTCTGTTTTGAAAAAGGGGTTTCACTATGTAGCCCTGTCTATCCTACAACTTACCACAGAGAACTGGTCTTAAAAGTTGTGGCAATGCTACTCATGCATCTGACTCACAAGTGCCGAGGTTGCAGACATGGTCCTACGTGCTTGACCATGCAATGCTTGCTTAAGTTTAATCTCAGAATTTTAGCCCTGGAATGCAGTCATAGTTACTTCTACCCACATTTTCTAGGCTAAGACAATTCACAAATAGGAGGGAAAAATAACTTCTTAGGAAGACATATACCTGGGAATTATAATTGAGGAACAAGAATAGTTCTACTTAAGATGTAAACAGCAGGTTCCCTTTCTTACCTTACAGACATTGATAAAGGAGAACATGGATGTGTGTGTGTGTGTGTGTGTGTATGTGTGTGTGTGTGTGTGTGTGAGAGAGAGAGAGAGAGAGAGAGAGAGAGAGAGAGAGATTCATGTTAATTATCTAAAGACAAACAACATGTTGATTTCTAAGACAGAATAAAAACACATACTGTATATTTTACAGTGCTGACATATAGTGACTTTTACTATAATTGTTTTGTGTTAGGTTTTGAATTCTCTTAGAAACTGCCACACTTAAATAACACAATGAACATTTTGTAATCCACATGCCCACTGGATACAGCAAGGACAAAATATATATTTTCAAATACTGCTAGATCTGTCTGTCCTCCATAACCAAGAGGTACACACACACACACACACACACACACACACACATCCACAGGCAAATAGTAGAGAGAAAAAATAGAGAGAAATAAATTCAATTGTAGAACTCTTCTACATTTAGAGCTCAGTGAGACTTAACTAAATCGGTAGCTACCATTGTTTATTTGTTTCATTTTACCAAGTATTTAGCAACTTTTTAAATGAGCAGGTGCTGTTGTAAAAATATAAAAATAAAAATAGAGTTGTCTTTTACACTGCTAAGTCTGCACCACGGTGCCCCAAGAAACCTGCTAGATATCTTGGCGGAAACACAGCCCAGCCGCACACTTTCCTTCACTCAAACTCTCACATAAAAGAACACACAACACAATAATCTTAGATCCAATTGATAAGATATAATTGCCCACTTAAACATACAAAGCCCAGTACTATCCATCCCTTGAGAACATTAATAACAACCTGTAAATACACAGAACAGAATCTTAACATCACTTGCCATCTTGTCCTGCCACGGCTTCTCTGCCTCTCTTTCCCTCTTGTCTCTTCCTCTCTCCCTTAGTCTCCTTCTCCTCCTCCTTCAAACGTCTCTCCCGCCCATCCTTCCTTCTCCCCCAATGATAGGCCTCCTTCTATCCTGTACCTGCCCCTCACCAGTACTTTACAAATTCAATGGGGAGGTGGTTCTGGTGAAGTCACCAGAGTTCTGAGTCCTTGACTAGGCACTTGACTAGTGCCCCAAGCACTGTCCTTGGGGCAGTGGAATTAGCATCAAAATACAATAACTTCAGGGCAAACCACCATAAGCAGGCATCTGCTAGGTGTTGTTCTTAACATGTTTGTCACTTTGCTAATTCAGAAATGAAGTTTGAGAAGGTAATCAGGTCAGCAGGCCTGGTGGGGCTGAAAAGTTGTGGTCCTTCTTCTGTAGATAGGGAAGCCAAAATTGAATATTTTTGGTTAATTTCCAAATATTTAATTTTCTTTTTCTTCTCAAATATGCTGACAGGTCAGATTAACCAGGAACTATAGAAAATAAGAACATTCTTTTTTGGACGTAAGTCCTATGGATGTGAAAAATGGAATTAATTGGAACAGAAAAATGCATCATTACAACTGTGGCTGGTGAGAAGAACTGCACAGCCGGCAAGTCTTACCTAGAATCACTCCAAAGCTTGCACCACATGGTTGCTAACCCACAGATGGTCTTGCTTCTCCAACTGCAGACAGATTTCAACTGTTAAAATAACCAAGATTTAACTTTTCAGTAAGTTTTGAGGAACCTTCTTCAATACAGAGAGAGTTGATTGACATACCCTGTGCAAAGAGATGTGTTTTGATTAAGATGTGTTGCTTTATTAAAGAAGATACATTGTAGAACAAAGGCTTTGGAAGCAAAAGGCATGTTCACACTTCCATAACAACAATGATTCCTCTTTCTTTAGGGTAGACTGCTGTATCACTTTTCAGATCATAGTTTGATTTTTTCCAAACTTACAATAAAATATCATGGGATTTATCTGCCAGTATTTTTGTCTTCTTCAACTTCTTGTTAGTGGGAAAATTGATACTTCTAAATAGAAACCCTACCTTATCCTTACATTGTGATTCTAGAGTGCTAGTTTCCATGCAAAGGAGAAAGCAGAAAGTATGAGAAGAACACACATTGAAATTATTTTTTCTCCCCTCTCATTTGTTGTATCATAGACTCTATCTCCATTCATTTTTCCAATCTCATCAATAAGCAAATAATTAAATGAGTGATAAAATTGATCTCTCCCTTTGTTCATTTGAGACAGAGTCACACTGTATAGCCCTGGCTATTCTGGACTCACTGTGTAGACCAGGTTGTCTCTAAGTCATAGAAATCCAACTGACTCTAAGATTAAAGGCATGCAATACTATGCTTGACTGAGGCTGTTCTCAAAACACGAGCAGGGATCCTGAGAGGCAGCAGGATTCATGTTTCCTAGATCATTCTTGAGCCTGGGAACTGTGGCTTCAGTTAAAAGACTTCTGAGGCTTTGCTGTTGTATTTTAGTAGCACATCCATTACGGGCTTGTTCTCTGCAAGACCTACACTGGTCTTTATTATAATCTTATAGCAATGACCAACCTGACAGTACTGACCAAAATAAATCTCTAATTTTTAGTATTCTCAGTTACTGTTGCTGAATTGATGTGTGTGGATCTACAGCAAGGTTTTCAGTTGGCCGTTGTTATGAATCAGAAAGTAAGAGTGGGATGTGGCACTGTGTAAACCTTTCTCTCCATCACTGGAATAAAGTGGGAAACCCTCAGCACTTAAGCAGCCATTTTACTGCACACAAGGCAGCACTTGCTGCAGAAGCATTGTCAGGAATAACATGACTATGGGCATCTAAAAAAGAGCTTGAATATGTCACATTTTCTAAAGAATTCAGGGAAACGATCATTGTCATTTAAGAATGTCAGCAATTTGGCAGAAGCTGTGTTTTTCAAAAGGCACTCTAGGCTGTTTAAATGTTCCAATACGGAGCAAATGTGGCTATTTTTCCAATGTGTTTGCTTGGAAAAGAGACATCTACAAACATCCCAGAAGATCTGATGCATCCCGATGCTATCATAACAGCATGCCACTGGAAATCTTTGTAGCTGAGGTTACTGAGCAGAGGAAAGTTTCACAGATGAGTAAGCAGAAGAGGGCTGTGAGATTTCCCCGAAGGTGCAGTGATCACTCATGCACTAAAAATTGTTTCTTGGCGGTCTTGATACTGTCACTCATAAAGCAAAACCAACCTTAACTAAGGTGACATTAAAGATGTAATCACATCTACAATTGACACCTCCCATAAAGTTTGTAAAAGAAGTTGCAATATAAGACAAATCATTATTCCTCGTCTTCCACGTTTGGTGTAATTGTCTCTATCAAGTCTATCAAGGATGATCAGTACTGATGCTCATAACCTATCACGTTCATTGAGCATCTCCCTACTCTTTATTCTGAAATTTACAAGTAAAGGTACACTTTTATAAGATATATTGTTGTTGTAAGAATCTATTAATTCTTACTGTGGTCTGGTTAGTTCCTCAATAACCAAGTCAAAGTTCTATGGATTTATTTAATCAGCTTTAGTACAATTACTGGATGAGTACCCCTAAATTGTTTTTCTATGCTATAATGGGGATTTCCCAGCTGTGCTCTAAGTTGCTAGCCAATAATCATCCTGTCTGTGGTGGATTTGCTCAATCAGGCCATTTCCTGGTTCTATATTTATTTCCTCTTTCTTTTCCTCTCTTTAGGCTGCCCAGCCCCTACCTGCAACACAGCAACTGAAGCCCCAACTACCTCTATTTGCAGCCAGTTTTATTTAACCAGACAGAGATGGTTGGCAAACAAGTTTAAGCAACATATTTTGTTGTGAATGAGATTTTGCTCATGGGACTGCAACCAGCTCTTTGGGGCAAGTATTTAGCATTTGAATATATAGCAGCACCAGACCAACAACAATAATGTATTTCCTTTACTTTCAGTTTATACCTGATTAGATCACAATGAGCCACATGACATATGCTTAATAAATTTCATATTTTTCCCTAAAATTTGGTATTATTTAAGCTAGCTTTATATAAGATAAAGGTTACACAAACCCAGATGATTTGTGCTGCTAGAGAGAAATGTATTGCTACATGTGTTTAACTGGCAAACAAATTAAATAATGAAAGACAAAGAGAGTTCATGGAAAATTATATATGAATCTGAAACAAATTCTGATTCTACCACTCAATGACATTGAAAGGAAAGAATAAATATCCTTGCATCACTAATGTTAAATCATTTTTATTAGTAGTAATGGGAAATCATCATTAAATATAAAATAATCTGTAAATGGCTATATTCTTTTTTTTTTTCTTTATTAACTTGAGTATTTCTTATTTACATTTCGATTGTTATTCCCTTTCCTGGTTTCCGGGCCAACATCCGCCTAACCCCTCCACCTCCCCTTCTATATGGGTGTTCCCCTCCCCATCCTCCCCCCATTACCGCCCTCCCTCCAACAATCACGTTCACTGGGGGTTCAGTCTTGGCAGGATCAAGGTCTTCCCCTTCCACTGGTGCTCTTACTAGGCTATTCATTGCTACCTATGAGGTTGGAGCCCAGGGTCAGTCCATGTATAGTCTTTGGGTAGTGACTTAGTCCCTGGAAGCTCTGGTTGGTTGGCATTTTTGTTCATATGGGGCCTCGAGCCCCTTCAAGCTTTTCCAGTCCTTTCTCTGATTCCTTCAACAGGGGTCCCGTTCTCAGTTCAGTGGTTTGCTGCTGGCATTCGCCTCTGTATTTGTTGTATTCTGGCTGTGTCTCTCAGGATCGATCTACATCCGGCTCCTGTCGGTCTGCACTTCTTTGCTTCATCCATCTTGTCTAATTGGGTGGCTGTATATGTATGGGCCACATGTGGGGCAGGCTCTGAATGGGTGTTCCTTCAGTCTCTGTTTTAATCTTTGCCTCTCCCTTCCCTGCCAATGGTATTCTTGTTCCCCTTTTAAAGGAGTGAAGCATGCGCATTTTGATCATCCGTCTTGAGTTTCATTTGTTCTGTGCATGTAGGGCAATTCAAGCATTTGGGCTAATAGCCACTTATCAATGAGTGCATACCATGTGTGTTTTTCTGTGATTGGGTTACCTTACTCAGGATGATATTTTCCAGTTCCCTCCATTTGCCTATGAATTTCATAAAGTCGTTGTTTTTGATAGCTGAGTAATATTCCATTGTGTAGATGTACCACATTTTCTGTATCCACTCCTCTGTTGAAGGACATCTGGGTTCTTTCCAGCTTCTGGCTATTATAAATAAGGCTGCTATGAACATAGTGGAACACATGTCTTTGTTATATGTTGGGGCATCTTTTGGGTATATGCCCAAGAGAGGTATAGCTGGATCCTCAGGCAGTTCATTGCCAATGGCTATATTCTTAATGATTTAAAATTCCAATGTAGGTAAATTCCTATTTTCCTGTAGATCCTGCCCTTAGTGGAAAGAAACTGTGAATCACTAAATCATCATCTAACTGGTTTCACCTCACTAGATAGAGCCCTGCAGCGATTTGCAGAGACTGGAAATCCAGTGTGTAATGTGTCCTTAGTGTCAGTAACTAGTTTGAAGACACTCTTCCTTCACATCTTTTATTCATTTTAGTTCTGATGCGACAGTAATCAGATAATTCAAAGAAATGTTGGAACCAATGGAAGGAATAAATACAGCAGAGTATTCAAATAGAGCCACTCTGTTCTCTTTCTTCTGAGTTCTAGTTGACTTTATATATCACCACGTTTCTAGAACTTTAATGTTCAAACAAACCAACTTAGATTCAGATTCAGACCTTGTTTTCATCTGTCTTTGGTCAGTTAGAGCCAGGTTTCTGTGTCCCAGCAAATAGCAAGACAATCCTAATAGTTGCCACTTTATATAGAACTTCTGAGATGTACTCAAACAAGAGTAGTAGATATCTTCTCCCAGGTTAGGAATCTGGTTTTAAAAGTACTAACCAAGCAAAATATGATGAGAGCAAAAGACACACTTAGCAAAGAAATTAGATACAACTCAGAGAATGTCACACAAATGAAGAGGCAGTCAACCTCTGTTGTAGCTTGCAGCTGAATGGACCTTTGGGCTTTCTCCAATACCTAGAGCTCAAGAGTCAAACAAAAGGAAATAGAGGTTTTATACACTTGGGGCATTTTTACACAGAATTTTCATCAGGAAACATGGAGGAAATGTTCCAAGTAAAGAGTTTTCTGTGACTCTGTCAAACAATTGAACAGCATCTTAGTTGGCACACATAAGTATGTGTGTTTACATGTCCTTGTGGGCAATTTTAGCGCCTGTCCTTGTAATGAGGCCTCAAATACCATTTAACAAACTTTTCATTTAATTTAACATGCCTAGGCTGTCTTTATATCATATTCCACACAGGAATCGGCTTCTGATGGATGAAAACTTGATTGCCAAAATCTATCCAAAAAGTACCTTCCTATCAATATTATATGGAAAATATTGTTTTATATATTGACATTTGATTAGTTTAAATTGCTTTGCTGCAATATAAATATAAAGAATATAAACTGATGTTTTTAGAAATAGTATGTGAGCAATCATAACTGCTATAAGTCATTGTCATTCTTTCTTAGGTCATTGATATTGGAATGCTTTTTACTAGTTAAGGATTCATGTTTCTGTATCTTCTCAAATTTAAACTTAAAACAGGCTGATAAAGTACAAGTGAAGATACTAAGATGGAAAAGTTGCAAGACTACTAAACACCAATATAAAGCCTTGAATAAATTTGTCAGACGCACATTCTCTATGTGTTGTTAGCATGTTGTCACTGTGGAGAATGTTCAACAAATATATTGTTAAAGCAAGTTAAAGAAACTTGCTTGTATTGGAAAGTACTTAAATGGTTGACTTGGAGTACACTCTATTTTCTGGGCGGCAGTCTTACTAATACCCTGTTATTACTGTCTTCATCTCCCTGTCTTCAGGCAAAGGCTGAACTGTGAGTTGGGTATCAGAAGGAGATGAAACCAGAATCAAATAGAAACCATTTCATTAGTATTGGGGACATTTCCAGAGAAGAGAGTTTTTAAAAGGGTTATTTTAACACCATCTGTGAGAAATTCAGTTTCTATGACAAAAGATTTTTCAAAAAATAATTTATGGAAAAATTTTTTGCCCTAAACTGTGAAAAACATTTCTTAACAGACAGATATAAAAATTGCTAGAACAAGTTAACAAAGTTGCATGTTCTCTGTGAAGTCGTCTTGGTGTCACTAAAGAAAGACAAGGCTCTTTGTGGGATATGGAAGTGGAGAAAAATAATGAACATCTAACCAATGACATATTTTAGCTCTTAAAAATTATTGATGTAATTTCTAAACCCTTAGTAGCTGGCCACTATTTCTCTTATCCTGGGAGCTCTATCTTGTACTTTCTTCTTTCTGGAGCCAATGTTTATATCTACCAGAAGACTCTAAATCATCAATCAAAGTATAGAGTTGTGGAGCCCAGTACCAACTGATATATTTGCAACATGACTCCTGCATGCAAAGCTCATGGATCATTGTAGCAGAAAGGCGGAAGGACTGTCGGAACAGAAAGTTTGCTGTGAGACTGTGTCTATTAGAATATCAGAAGTGTTCTGTCATACAATCGTTCAAGATTTACACTTCCATCTATGGGGAAGCTCATGAAGACAGCAGGACATTTGCACTGGTGTAAAATGACAGAATGTTCTCAATAGACATGAAACATCAGATCCTACAGGAAGCTCTTTAAGATAAGTAAACAAACAACGTAAAACGAAGTGCCAGAAACCGACCATGTTCATAAGTACCTTCCTTACTCAAACACATTTGAGGGACAAGAATTGCTGAAAGACATTTAAAGAGATGGGGAGCTGCCTAGAGGAAACTCTTGGAAGATATAGGGACCCTTAAGTTTCCTGAAAGAAAAACAGAGCAAGAAAGCCTTCCTGCCTTTGTGTATGGCAAGGTGGGGAGCTGGGAAGGGTGTTTAGACCAGCTAAACTACCTGCAAAGGACACTCTGCAACATACTACTGAACTGCCTACATCAAATTAGACCTTAATATAGCCATAATTTATTTTTTTCTCTGTTCTCTATCTGGAGTGTTTAGACACTTATGCACATATCCCCAAGATCAGAGTCACGCCACACTAAGCCATATATTTTGCACATAACATTTAATCCATTTTGTGTAAAGGAATATCTATAAAATCATTACCACACTGAGACAGTATGTCTGCCAGCCTCAAGTATTTCTTTATGACTTTTGCAAACATTCCCTAAGTCACTCCAGTTCTAAAACGAACACTAATTTTTAATCTCATTGATGAATTGCCTTGTTTTTCCAAGAATAGTATGAAAACAAGTTAGCCCTTGGTTTAGTTTCTGACAGATACTTTCCCACAGAGTGATTATCTTGTAATTAATCCATTATGTTTTAATAATCAACATCTCTTTCTTATTTCTTTTTCTTTTATTAGATAATTTAGGTATTTACTACTCAAATGTTTTTCCCTTTCCTGCCTTCTCCTCCTCAAACTTCCTATCCCATCCACACTCCCCTTGCTTATATGAAGGTACTCCTTCATGCACCCACCTACTCCCACCACCCCGCCTCTTATTTTCCTATACGGGGGCATCAGGCCTTCACGGGACCAAGGGTCTCTCCTCCCACTGATGCCAGACAAGGCCATCCTCTGCTAAATATGCAACTGGAGCCATGTGTTCCTCCATGTGTACTCTGGTTGGTGGTTTAGTCCCTGGGAGCTCCGGAGGGTCTGGTTGGTTGGTATTGTTGTTCTTTCTATGCAGTTGCAAACCCCTTCAGCTCCTTCAGTTCTTTCTCTAACTCTTCAATTGGGGTCCCCGTGCCAGTCCAATGGTTGGCTTCAAGTATCCACACCTGTATCGGGAAGGTTCTGACAAAGCCTCTCAGGAGATAGCTATATCAGGCTCCTGTCAGCAAGCACTTCTTGGCATCTGTAATAGAGTCTGGGTTTGGTTTCTGTATATGGGATGGATGCCTAGGTGGGGCAGTCTATGGTTGTCCTTTCCTTCAGACTCTGCTCCACACTGTTCCGACATTTCCTTTAGACAGGAACCATTCTGGGTTAAAAATTTGTAGATGGCAGGGTGGCCCCATCCTCCAACTGGGGTCTTTCCTAACCTATGGATAAGGACTCTACAGTTTCTTCCTCCCCTTTGTTGGGCATTTCAGCTAATCTCATCCATGTTGGGTACTGGAAGCCTCTTGCTTGCCTTGCATCTTGGACTTTCTGGTGGCTACCCACATTGCTACATACCTCTATTCAAATTCCCGACTCAGTATATCATCCCTGTATGCTTCCTTACCGGATCCTGCCCCTCATTTTTCCCCTCTCCCATCTCTCTTCCCACGTCCCTCTCACCTTCTATCTCCTGCAAGTATTTTATTCCTCCTTCTAAGAAGGACTGAAGGAGCCACACTTTGGTCTTTCTTCTTCTTGACCTCCATATGGTCTGTAAATTGTATTTTGGGTATTTGGAGGTTTGGGCTAATATTCACTTATCAGTGACTGCATACCATGTGTGTTTTTGTAACTTGGTTAGCTTATTCAGGATGATATTTTCTAGTTCCATCCATTTGCCTATGAATTTCATGATGTCATTGCTTTTGATAGCTACTCCATTGTATAGATGTACCACATTTTCTGTATCTATTCCTCTGTTGAAAGGTATCTGTGTTTTTTTTCTGGTTTCTGTTCAGTTCTATGAACATAGTGGAGCATGTGTCTTTGTTGTATGTTGGAGCATCATTTGGGTATATGCCCAGGAGTTGTATAGCTGGGTCCTCAGGTAGTACAATATCCAATTTTCTGAGGAACCTCCAGACAGATTTCTAGAGTGGTTGAACCAGTTTGCAATCCCAACAACAGTGGAGGAGTGTTCCTCTTTGTCCACATCCTCACCAGCCTCTGTTGTCACCTGAGATTTTTATCTTACTCATTCTGATGGGTGAGAGGTGGAATATGAGGGTTGTTTTGGTTTGCATTTCCCTGAAAACTAAGTATGCTGAACATTTATTTAGGTACTTCTCAGCCATTTGATATTCCTCAGCTGAGAGTTCTTTGTTTTGCCCTGCACCTCATTTTTAAAATATGGTAATTTGTCTCTTTGGAGTCTAACTTCTTGATTTCTTTTTATATATTGGATATTAGCTCTCTATCAGATGCAGGATTGGTAAAGATCTTTTCCCAATCTATTGGTTGCTGATTTGTCCTAATGACAGTGTCCTTTATCTTACAGAAGCTTTGCAAATTTATGAAGTCCCATTTGTCAATTCTTGATCTTAGAGCATAAGCATTCTGCTCAGGAAATTTTCCCGGTTTGATGCTCTTCCCAACTTTATCTTCTATTGGTTTGAGTGTATTTAGTTTTATGTGGAGGTCCTTGATCCACTTAGACTTTAGCTTCCTACAGGGATATAAGAATTAATCAATTTGCATTCTTCTACATATTGACCTCCAGTTGTACCAGCACCATTTGTTGAAAGCACTATCTTTTTTTCCACTGGATGGTTTTAGCTCCTTTGTCAAAGATCAAGTGACCATAGGTGTGGGGTCAATTTCTGGGTCTTCAATTCTATTCCATTGATCCCCCTGCCTGTCTCTGTACGAATACCAGTTTTTATCACTATTGCTCTGCAATACAGCTTGAGGTCAGAGATGGTGATTCCTCCAGAAGTTCTTTTATTGTTGATGATAGTATTTACTATCCTGGTTCTTTGTTATTCCAAATAAATTTGCAAATTGCTCTTTCTAATGGTATGAAGAATTGAGTTGGAATTTTGATGGGTATTGCATTGAATCTATAGATTGCTTTTGGTAAAATGGCCATTTTTACTATATTATTCCTGCCAACCCATGAGCATGGGAGGTTTTTCCATCGTCTGCGATCTTCTTCAATTTCTTTCCTCAGAGACTTGAAGTTCTTGTCATACAGATATTTCACTTGCTAGATTAGAGTCACACTGAGGAATTTTATGTTATTTGGGACTATTATGAAGGGTGTTGTTCCCCTAATTTCTTTCTCAGCCTTTAAGTAGAGGAAGGCTACTTATTTGTTTGAGTTAATTTTATATCCAGTCACTTTGCTGAAGTTGTTTATCAGGCTTAGTAGTTCTCTGGTCGAACTTTTGGGCTCACTTAAGTATAGTATCATATTAACTACAATTAGTGGTATTTTGACTTCTTTCCAATTTGTCTCCCTTTGACCTGCTTTTGTTGTCTGGCTAGGACCTCAAGTATTATATTGAATAAGTAGGCAGAGCCTTATCTAGTCCCTGATTTTAGTGGGATTGCTTCAAGTTTCTCTTATTTAGTTTGATGTTGGGTATTGGTTTGCTGTATATTGCTTTTACTATATTTAGGTATGGGCCTTGAATTCCTGATCTTTTCAAGACCTTTGCCATGAAAAGCTATTGAATTTTCTTAATTTTTCTCAGCATCTAATGAGATGATCATATGTTTTTTCCCTTTGAGTTTGTTTATATACTGGATTACTTTGATGGATTTTAATACATTGAGCCATCCCTGCATCCCTGGGATGAAGACTACTTGATCATGTTAAGTTATTGTTTGACATGTTCTCGGATCCTTTTTGAGAATTTTATTGAGTATTTCTGCATTGATATTCATATGGTAAATTGGTCTCAAGTTTCATTCTTTGTTGGGTCTTTGTGTAGTTTAGGAATTAGTATGATTGTGGCTTCATAGAATGAAATGGGTTGTGTTTCTTCTGTTTCTATTATGTGGAATAGTTTGAAGATTATTTGTATTAGGTTTTCTACCAAGGTCTGATAGAATTCTACTCTAAAAGCATCTGGCTGTATATATATGGCCCCACATGTGGCCATATACAGCCACCAAAACTAGATAAGATGGATGAAGCTAAGAAGTGAATGCTGACAGGAACCAGATATAGATATCTCCTGAGAGACACAGCCAGAACATGACAAATACAGTGGCGATTGCTAGCAGCAAACCACTGAACTGAGAACAGGACCCCGGTTGGAGGAGTTAGAGAAAGGACTGAAAGAGCTGAAGGGGCTTGTAACCCCATAAGAACAACAATGCCAACCAACCAGAGCTTCCAAGGACTAAACCTCTACCCAAAGACTATACATGAACTGGGCTCCAACTGCATATGTAGCAGTGAATGGCCTTGTTGGGACACCAGTGGAAGGGGAAGCTCTTGGTTCTGCCAAGGTTGGACGCCCAGTGTAAGGGATTGTTGGGGGTGGGGAGGAGGTAAGGGGGGTTGGATGGGGAGGGGAGCACCCTTATAGAAGGGAAGGAGGAGGGGTTAGGGGGCTGATGGACAGGGAATGGGGAAAGGGAATAACATTTGAAATGTAAATAAAAAATATCCAATTTAATAAAAATGGGAAAAAAATAAAGCAATTTTAATGACTGCTTCTATTTTTTAGGGGTTATAAGACTATTGGTTTATCGGATCCTGATTTAACATTAGTACCTGCTATCTGCAAAGAAAATCATCCATATCATACAGGGTTTCCAGTTTTGTTGAGTATAGGCTTTTGTAGTAGGATCTGATGGTTTTTTGAATTCCCTCAGTTTCTGTTTTTATGTGTCCCTTTTCAACTGATTTTGTTAATTTTGATACTGTGTCGGTGCTCTCTTGTTATTCTGGCTAAGGGTTTATTTATATTGTTGATTTTCTCAAAGAACCAGCTCCTGGTTTTGTAGATTCTTTGTATAGTTCTCCTTGTATGTCCTTGGTTGATTTCAGCCCTGAGTTTGATTATTTCCTACCATCTACTCCTCTTGAGTGTATTTGCTTCTTTTTGTTCTAGAGCTTTCCGATGTGCTGTCAAGCTGATAGTGTATACTCTCTCTGGTCTTTTTGGAGGCACTCAGAGCTATGAGTTTTCCCCTTAACACTGTTTTCATTGTGTTCCATATGTTTGGGTATGTTGTGCCTTAATTTTCACTAACTTCAATTTTTTCTTTATTTTTTCCCTGACTGAATTCTCATTGAGTAGAAAGCTGTTCATCTTCCATGTGTACGTGGGCTTTCCATTGTTTTTGTTTTTATTGAAGAAGAGCATTAGTAGGTGGTGATCTGACAGAGTTCATGGGATTATTGCAATGTTTTTGCATCTTTTGAGACCTGCTTTGTGACCAATTATATGGTCAGTTTTGGAGAGAGTATCATGGGGTGCTGAGAAGAAGGAATTTTTGTTGTTGTTGTATTATTTTAGGGAAAATGTTCTATAGATATCTGTTAAATCCATTCGTTTCATAACCTCTTAGTTTCATTGTGTCCCTGTTTAATTTCTGTTTACATGATCTGTCCATTGATGAGAGTGGGGTATTGTAGTCTTTCACTATTATTGCGTGATGTGGATTATGTTTGTGTGGTTATCTTGAAAGAAGATTAGTTTCTTACTTTTTCTAGTGTGAAGTTTCCCTCCCCTTTTTTTTGAAGTTTTCCATCTTTTATCCTTTGTAGGGCTGGATTTGTGGAAAGATACTGTGTAAATTTGGTTTTGTCATGGAATATCTTGGTTTTTCATCTATATTAATTGAGAGTTTTGCTGGGTATAGTAGCCTGGGTTGGTATTTGTGTTCTCTCAGAGTCTGTATGACATCTATCCAGGTTCTTCTGGCTTTTAGAGCCTCTGTTAAAAAGTCTGGGATAAATCCGATAAGTCTGCCTTTATATGTTGCCTGACTTCTTTTCATCACTGCTTTTAATATTCATTTTTTGTTTTGTTCATTTGGTATGTTGATTATTATATCATGAGTAAAATATTTTTCTGATTCAGTCTATTTGGAGTTCTGTAGGCTTATGGGCATCTCTTTCTTTAGGTTAAAAAAGTTTTCTTGTATAATTTTGTTGAAGATATTTACTGACTCTTTAATTTGGGAATTTTTGGTCTCTTCTATACCTATTAACCTTATATTTGGTCTTCTCATTGTGTTCTGGATTTCCTTGATGTTTTGGGTTAGGAGTTTATTGCATTTCGCATTTTCTTTGACTGTTGTGTCAATGTTTTCTATGGTATCTTCTGCTCCTGAGATTCTTTATTCTATCCCTTGTATTCTGTTGGTGATGTTTGCATCTCTGACTCCTGATCCCTTTCCTAAGTTTACTATCTCCAGGGTTGTTTCCCTTTGTGATTTCTTTATTATTTCTATTTCCATTTTTAGATCCTTGATGGCTTTATTCAAGTCCTTCACCTGTTTGTGTTTTCCTGTAATTCTTTAAGGGATTTATGGGTTTCCTCTTTAAGGGCTTCTGTTCTGTGTTCTCCTGTATTTCTTTAAGGCAGTTATTTATGGCCTTCTTAAAGTCCTCTTTCATCATCATTTGATGTGATTTTTAAACCCAAATCTCACTTTCCCAGTGTGCTGTGGTATCCAAGACTCGCTGCGGTGGGAGAACAGGATTCTGATGACAGGCATCAGCACTCTTTGGAGACCAGCTCCCTCTGGGAAGAATTTGGGTGGAGAGAGCTGAGGCACAGAGTTAGCTCAAGTGTTCAGATGGATACCGGAAGGATCTTGTCCTTCTGTTCCTGCATCCTGTGGGCTCCTGGCAGGTCCTTCTTTGGCCAGTTGTTGGAGTAATAGTGGTGGTCTCCCCTCTGAACTTGAACGTCACAGTACTCTTGGAGACCAGCTCTCTCTGGGGAGGATTTGAGTAAGGAGGGCTGTGGCACAGGGTTAAGTGAGTGGCAAGATGGAGACCAGAAGCCTCTTTATTTTTTCAGTGTTGAGTTGTATTCCAATCTACACACCTGCACATAGGCATTTGGAGTTCTTCAGCTTCTCGTGAAATACACACAAAGCTTTTAAAAATGTCATGTAATACTATGTAACTATACACTTACCTCTGAGCCATATGGAATATTTGTCTTTAGCTTTTTTAAAACCTGCAAAATGTTTTTTATAGTAGGAGTGTCCTTCGAGGATCCCACAGCAGTATAAATGTGTTTCAGTTATTTCAAATCTGTACAGACACTATCATCACTCTCTTACACATTTTAACAGTTACATATTTTTGTCATTTTGGGATGCTGATTTGCATTTCTTTTATTATCTCAAGTGATTTAAGATTGTTTAAATATCTAACTGGTTATAAATAATCTGATTATGTCTTTTGGCACCAATTTCTTAATTTTGGAGAAGAGCTAGGTAATTAGTGAGGGCGTGTGTATATAATTGGTCACTTTAATTGTTGCAAACTGTATGATACTGATTATTCTTTTTCACACTCACCATTCTGTTATAATTCACATGGATTGTACTGCTACATCTACTCCATAACCCTTCCTTCAGCAGAGTGTATTCTGTTACCAATCATAACCTATATAATTTTCATTTCAGATGTTGAAGTTTTTGTCTCAAGGAGTTCTACATGGATGTCTTTTGGAAATTTTGCATCCCTACCTGACATCTTGCCTAGCTTCTTGAAAATACTGTCTGCTGTTAAAATAACCTTCTTACTATCATTTTTGAGAACGTTTGAAACTCATTTCAGTTCTGATTCCTTTCAACTGATAGCTTTTTTCTCTCATTAAGCATCACAGTTTCCTGCTGATTTGTGTGCTTATTATAGTATGTAAATTGGTAGATGGTTTTTATTGGGCTCTTGATGTATATGTACCTCTAAAGATTTTTTCTGGCTTTGGAGTTGTAGTTAACTTAGCTTTGTTCCTGTTGATATCATTAGTCAGGTCTGTTCAAAGCAAACTTTATTCTTGGAAGAATGATTCGTGTTCCTGGGTGCATCATACTATTTTTCCTCTTTGTGCTACTTATTGTGGTATTTTCCAGTGTAACTAGAATCAATAAGCCTTATAGCCAGATATGTTAGTTCCAATTAAGGCCCTCTCTTTGCCTCTTGCAGAGGATTCCTTAATTTACCCTATGGGCTTTATTTAAAGGCATGTGCTTACATCAAACTTTCAATGGGACACTTAAGCAGAAGTGTCCCAGCTATATACAGAGGTCTCCTTTATGTGTCCTTTACTTTGCAGTGCTTTTATGTTCTCTATGCACTATGTGATCTATTCTTCCATGTGATTTCCCCAAGGCCAGTTGTGCTTCCTGAGGCCAAGGCTGAGTTGCCCCGAGATCCTCATTTCTCTGCAGAAACCAGAGACATTTTAAGGTAGTAAGGTGGGTTGGTTATAGAATTCTATTAATTTCTTCTTTATCTTTTAACTCTGCTATTTGGAAAATTGTAGTTTAGTATTTTCTCTAATTATATCCTGATTTTATTCCTCATTTCCCTAACTATGCAGCAAACAGTCAAGATTTTAAACAGAAAATGATTTGATGAATTTTGTTTATATATTTTAACATATAGAATGGAGAGTGTTGAGTACCTGCCCAATGCATGGCAAGAAAATTGCTGATGTACCTTAGGAAGAAATGTAGAAATGCCATTGTTCTGTGAAGCGGAGCACCCTGCTTGCCAAGTATTGCCAGAAAAGAATGATCATAATTATCATCAGGAAGGGAAATCGTGTTTTTCATTAGTTCTCTTTTACTGTTTTATATATTATACTTTTTGGTTGGAAATATTTTAATAAAATATATTCTAATCAAGGTTTATCCTCTCCCAAATCCTCCCATATCTTTTCTATTGCCACATACATGCAATTCCATACTTTCTTGCTATCTAACTTTTTAGAAAAGTTAATATGTAATGGACAATTAATATGTCCAATACAAACTGAACTCAAAGACATATTTCTCAAATAACTTTGCAAGTGGGGAAATATTAGAGCTGAAATATCAAGAATGGAATCAAAGCTGAGAATCTATGTCAGTGACAGAGGACTTTGCTAGAGTCAAGTGCACAAGACTGGGGACCATTATTAAACAAAATACAAAAAGGATAGAGGAATTCAGTTTTTAGCTCATCTTCAGTACATGGTAAATAAATTTTCCTTGACTTTATTATGCAATTATATTTTGAGATATTCTTCATGGCTTTTGCACATTCATTCACTGTCCTTATTCATGTATATCTCAAAGACTCCTTTCTCATGCCAATATGTAAGAAGAAAAGTAACAGCTAAAATGGATTTGAATATATGTATAGCAAACGAGTTTCAAGATCTCCATTTTCAAAAGATTAAATGAGGTGTGCTGAGGGAGAGAGCACATGCAGTGTATAATATGGAGGGCAGAAGTTTGTGACTCAGCCTCAAGAAAAAGCAGTGGAAATACCATGTTTTGGAGAAGAAACAATCAGAATATTGCTTTGCAAGGACTTGTGAAAACGTGTAAGAGACTTAACTTATAAACCTGTCCTACAGCCTGGCATTCCACTGAATTGTCTAGGTTGACGCATCAACTGGCCACCATTCCACTTGTAACTTGTAACGTAAAGGGTAGTAAATGTGAACAACATAGAAAGAATTAGAGTTGTAAAGAAAGGACTTTACACCATGTTGAATTCACAAGAACCAACAGGGCACTTCCCCACATAGCTTACCGCACTACATAACTTGTGGTACTACCCATCTCTTCTCTCCTGGTAATATCGTTTCCCTCTTTCCAACATATACATTTAATTTTTCATCTACTTTACTATGAAAAGTTCACTAAGAAATGTAAAAATAACTAATCATGAAGTTACCACAATGACTGCAACAACAATATTGAAAATACATTATGAAGAAAACAAAGATTACAGTTATTGAAAGAGTAAATGAAGAACCCTTAAAGCCAGGTAATTGTCTAGAAGCAACATACTAATATTGGACAGAACAGGTTGTGATGTCTGCATTACTTTATCTATCACCTCTCTACATGATATTTGCTTCCTATTGAACAATTCTCAGGAAATATTGATCAAATGATAGAGACTTGTGGAAGGACTTTTGATCAGATGATAGACACTTATGAAGTGACTTTTAAAACAACTTATGCTCAATTACCCATTGTAAGGGAATAACAGGGCAGAGTCGAGAGTGTGGGTGGGTGGGTGGGTGGGGGAGCACCCTCATGAAGACAGGGGTTGGGGGATGAAATAGGAGGCTTCTGGAGGGGAAAAGGGAAAGGAGGATAATATTTGAAATGTAGATAAAGAAATTATGCAATAAAAAGAAAAAACCTCTTTCCATCTTTAATTTTTTCTGTAAGATCATTCTATTAGGTACTTTCAATTTCAACAAATATTATATATGTAATAGTAAATTTAAAAATAGAACATTTTTCCAGGCTGAAAAGTTAAACTTCCACAACAAGAACAATAGTGTTTTTTTGTTTTCTTTTGGCTTCTGATTCTGTGCAACACACATCCTGGAGTGGAGTTTTTTTTTTTTTCTTAAGTCATTGAAGTTAATATCACTAGACAAGGAGGAGGCTTTAAAACTATCACACCACAGTAATAAAAGTTTAAAGAGTTGAACTGTAAATTGACTGTTCTTTACTGAAGAAGTAAGTGAGTGAGTGTGTGTGTGTGTGTGTGTGTGTGTGTGTGTGTGTGTGTGTGTTGTCTACTTGTCTGTCTGTCATGACGTTAGGTAGACAGAGAAAGCCAGTGTAGACCGGGAGTTAGGTTAGTGTACCTGTCATATTCACAGCTATCAGAACTCCTGAGGAAATCCCTCAGGCTTAACCATGCTCTTCATGTCAAGTTTCTTTTATTCTATTGCGATTTTAATATAGTTATGTCATTTTCTCCTTATTTCCTCACTCTAACCTATCCTATATAACCCTCTTCATCCTTTTCAAAATCATGGTCTCTGTTTTTGTGAATTGTTATTACCTGTATATGTTTTGGTGTATGTGCATGTGAATATGCACACACACACACACACACACACATACACACACACACATGAATCTATGTATGTATGTATCTATATATGTATCTACCTATGTATGTATGTATGCATGTATGTATGTGTGTATGTATGTATTTAAGTATCTATCTATCTATCTATCTATCTATCTATCTATCTATCTATCTATCTTCCTATCTATTCCTAAATATAACCTGCTAGGTCTGTATATTGTCATTCATATGCATGTTCTCAGGGTTGATCATTTGATACTAGATAAGTAATTGGTGTGTTCTTCTCTGTAGAAGACTATTTCTTCTATTCTCAGGAGTTCTTAGTTCTATATCATTCTCTATCTTAGTTTTTACTGTTGAGACCTTTTGGACCTTCACCATGTTGACATGTCTATTGATACCATCCCTACATGTTTAGGCATTTATATTGGTGAGATTTCACAGGTATAGCCTCTAACATTACTGGGAGATACAATCATACAGCAAACTCCCTGGTCCTCTGTCTCTTCAGATCTTTTCTCTCTTTCACAATGTTCCCAGATCTTTAGGAGTGGAAGTGTTTTATAACTATAGTCATTGAGACTGGGATTCCTAACTGTATTTTTATTGGTTATGGTTTTCTATAATGGCCTCCACCTTTGTAAAAAGAAGTTCCCTTGATGAGGGGTGAAGAATAAATTGGTCTGAGAGTAGAAGGACAAATATTTAGATTGTAGGGTTAGGAATGAGTCTGAATTAAAACAAACAAACACAACAACAAAGAAGGGAACAGGGCATCAGTGTGTTGACCAAACTGCCTTTAAGCTTATGATTTTTTTGCCCTAGCTTCCTTAGTACTGAACTGAAATGATCATTCTCACACTCAGCGTGAATTTTCACTTGCTTTTCCTCCACTTTTACTTGTTTGATACTGAGCTTCATACTCCATTTCTCTCTTAGGCTCCAAAACTCCCAAACTCTGAGGCTCAGGCTCATCCCTGTGGTAGAACATTATCTTCAAGTGTCAGCCTGTGTACCAAAAGCATTTTGATTTGTTTTTTAATCCTGTTCGCTAACTGGTACTCCCCTTTTTTTCTCCTTCTCAGGAATTTCTTAAACTAGAAATAAAAGATTTCTACAGAACTTAACCATGATGTAAATAAAATTTCAATGCATTCACTCAAACCTGAAATTCTCCTATTGAAATTTTCATATACATAGTTCTTATATTTTGGTCATTTTTACTCTTTATGATATTCTCTATCTCTCTTGCTCCCTTTGGTCTCTCTGTTTGGTTATCCCCATTATACAGTCATGACATTTTTCCACTCTAGATTTTTATAGGCTTTTAAAATTAATTTTCCAGAGATGCATATGGAATAGCTGGGAAAACGTTGAGTTCTTGAGTTCTGCATGAATTGTTTTATAATTTGTTTTGTTTTGTGAATGCATAAATATTAGTTTTACCAAAATCAGTAGAGAGAAACAAAATGAAGTTTTACTTTTCATAAATATATTATACAATTCATTAAATGTCCAAATCCTACACATACATTATCTAGAAGGTTGGAATTATATACTGACATAATTTTTAAAGTTCCTAATAGCTTTGATATAACAAAAAGCTATTTTTATTGTTTAAGGTGAAATCTCATTTAAATAGGCACATTCAAAGACTTGGAAACATACTGACCTGTGATATTGTTGTCTGGTTACACTGTTCACGTTTCCTCAGAGTCTGTGATATAAACCCCAAAAGTGACAAAACCTAAGAAATGGTTGTGAAGGATATTTGCTGCCCATTTATTTAGGGATCCACTGTTGAATCCACTACATTCAAAAGGACTTAGGGAAAAATTCAAAACACTATTCCGTGGTACTTTTTCCAGAGCAGTATTTTTGTACTTAATTGTTTTATCTCATCATAAATGTCACATATAGTTTGTTTGATACTGCAGCACTTTATTGTGATATAAAACATTCACTTAACTCATGTCAAGTGTTGCCCTTGACCTAATCAGAAAAATCTTCCCTTCTTAATCCCACTTGCATCCTATTCAAAAAACTACCTTTGTGTTCATTTTTTTTTATTTTTTATTAACTTGAATATTTCTTATCAAGAGTTACTCTAAAATCTTAGAAGGATACAATATCAATTTATTGTTACAGGAAGTCATTAAGATCAAATTATGACATTTAAGAATAATTTGTTGTAAAACAAAATGAGTCATTAACAAGTATGAGTGAGTCATGCTGGTGTCCATCAAATGGATCCTGCATGGTTGCCTCAGTAAGGATACAAACACGGGCTGGATGGAGGCCCATGAGTCAGACTACCACGACATGGTAAGAAACCCTGGAGTTTAGCTTTTCAATGTCAGAAAATGTTAGAATATAGAAAATCCCATCACAATTTGAGTTCATGAGCTCTGAGGATCATGCTCTTGCTCTACATTAGAGAAGGGAGCACGAGGAGCGTAAGTCACTAAAAGCCATGCCGCCTAGCAGTTGGCACGCTCTGTTTTGTTGTAGCTAATAAGGTAATGTCTTTTAAATTTAAGGAAAGAGTTCTTCTGCTTTTTTTTTTTTTTTTTTTTTTTTTGGAGCTGGGGACCAACCCAGGGCCTTGCTTCCTAGGCAAGGGCTCTACTGAGCTAAATCCCCAACCCCAGTTCTTCTGCTTATTATTTTGATGGGCTCACTTCATCGTGGAAGAGAGCTGCATGGTGGAGCAGCTGACAACCTAGAGGACAGGAAACAGGATGGAACAATAAGGCATCGCGCCAAGACATAGCCCCAAAGTTATCCAATTAGAAACTGACTTCTTACATACCTGTCCCACCCTTGGCTCTTGCACTGCTTCCTTCCAACATTTTATTAACTATTGAAGGTTTAAGCTATTTAGGGTCAATAGCGTTTTATATCTTGAATTATCAATAGCTTTAACTATTATTTCTGACCATTCAGAGTCTAGTCTCTGAAGGTGCCTCCTCAGAGGTGTGCTTTAATAATCAAAGGATTTTTTTTAGAAAAAAATATTTTATATGTATGGGTGTGTGTATGTATAACATATACATGCAGTATATGACCAGAAGAGGATGTAGGACCTGGACCTGGAGCTACAGATTGTCTTCTTTTCAGTTTTTATTTTTAATTATAAGATTATCATAATCATTACTGTGTGCATGCATGTGCAGATGTGTACACATAAGGGCATGTCTCCGGGTAGAGATGAGAGGACAGGAAACTTTCAGAAGTCTGTTCTCTCTTTCTACCGTAGATCCAGGAGATAAGGCTCAGGTCGCCAGTCTTATGAAATCATAACTTTGAGCCACTGAACCACCTCTCTTGCATGCCTCGTTATTTCCTAATCCAACTAAATTGATAAAATAAAACA
This sequence comes from Rattus rattus, assembly GCF_011064425.1. Lineage (NCBI taxonomy): Eukaryota > Metazoa > Chordata > Mammalia > Rodentia > Muridae > Rattus > Rattus rattus. The sequence continues at coordinate 113,817,880 of NC_046159.1, forward strand.
TCACCGAGAGAAAATATGTTATATTATAACAAAATAAAATCAATACATATAACAGTAACTGGTATAAAAACTACATATGTTGATAATGTTTTTAAATATTTCACCGAAAATGTGTCAGAATTTAAATGAATATTGTAATGTCTTTCTGGGTTATAACAAATTGCATTGAAAATGTTGAATAACCAACAGCAATCACTGGTGGTAGAAGAAACATGGAATAAAAGAGCCATGGCTGTCTACTTATATTATTTAGGCCATTTGAAAGTAATTTTCTTTGCAATTAAGTCATGTGTCTCAAATATGAGAATTTGAAAGACTCAGAAAAATTGCTTATATTTAAGTAAGTACTAATTTTGGATAATTTCCTACTGTTCACTTTGCTCACAGAACTTGCTTTCTCAAAAACAATGCATCCCTTCCTAGTGTAGGCAATAAGAAACACGTACATAAATAATTGTCTTCACTGCACATATGTAAATATATATATATATATGTATATATATAATTTTTAGGAACAATGAACAAAGATTATGTTCAAATCTCTCTCTCTCTCTCTCTCTCTCTCTCTCTCTCTCTCTCTGGGATGTGTGTGTGTGTGTGTGTGTGTGTGTGTGTGTGTGTGTGTGTGTGTGTGTGTGTGTGCATGTGTGTTTTCTTAACTGATATATCCTTTGATTCCATACTGGGTATAGGGAATGGTTCTATAAGAAATATGGACACGCAAAATATCAGCAGTGAACTGGTGGCTATATGTTATGGTAGTTATATTTTTGAGCTTTTCTTTTAGATTTATTTTTAGTTTTGCTATTTATTTATGTGTGTGCATGTGCCTGTAAGAGTATAGTTTCCTACAGAGGTTTGAGCTTGTCAGAGCTGGAGTTACAAGTGACAGTGAGTCACTTGACATACGTGCTGGGATTTGAACTCTGTTCCTCATGACTGAGCAGCAAGGACTCTTACCCACTGAACCATCTTTCTGGCCTTAATATTATAGTTGCTCTCAATAACCTTCACATCGATTTCCAGAATATCTGAACTAATTCGTCCTGTTAGCAGCAATGAACAAGGATTGTTTTTCTTTATATCATCATTAGTATTTGTTGGTTTTGTGATGATAGCCATTTTGACTAACTAAAATTGAATCCCAGTGTAGTTTTGGTTTTCATAACTTAGATAGCTACATATGTTGGATATTTTAAAATGTTTATTGGTTATATGTATGGGTTTTTTTTTTTTTTGAAAATTTTTACTTTCTTCCTTTTGCTCATTGTGCTTTACAGCATCTCTACAATGATGCTCCCCAATCAGTTGGTATGGATTTTATTATTGGATACTTTTTCTTTACATTTCAAGTGTTAGTCCCTTTCCCCCACCCAACCACCCACCCCTTCCCACCTCCCCACTCTGACATTCCCTTACACAGGGAGGTTGAGCCTTGGACCAAGGGCTTCTCCTCCCATTGGTGCCCAACAATGTCATCTTCTGCTATATATGCAGCCGGAGCCAAGGGGCTGTCCATGTGTACTCTTTGGATGGTGGTTTAGTCCCTGGTAGCTCTGGTTGGTTGGTATTATTGTTCTTATGGGGTTGCAAACCCCTTTAGCTCCTTCAATCCTTTCTCTAACTTCTCCAATGGGGACCCTGTTCTCAGTTCAATGGTTGGCTGTGGGCCTTCTAGGATCACAACCACATATATAAGTATGTTTTTATTTGGTATGTTTATGTTTAGTACCTTTGTCTGCTAATCGGATGCTGTATTAATTTTATTAAAAATTTAAATATATATGGGATACTAACCATCTATCTGATAAATGACTAGAGACTTTTCTATTCACCTGCATAGGACAGATTCTCATTCTTCTAATTTGTATGATTTTCTGTGCAGAAAGTTTTAGATTTCATATGATCACAAAAGTCAATCTTTACTATTATTTCCTGAAATGTTGGGGTCCTATTCAGAAAGTGCAAGTAGTTGTCTCTATCCATATTCCATGTGTTTTTTTTCTCCTGTATTTTTCTCTAGTGGTTTCATTGTGTCAGGTCTGTGGCTTATTTTGAGCTAGTTTTTACACATCCTAACAAACAGATCCAGTTTTATACATGCCATGCCCAGCTCCCAGCAACACTTGATAATCCTGTTTTCAGTGTGTGGTATGGATACTTGTGTTTAGAATCATATTATTGTAGTTTTGGAAATTTATTTACCCAGGTCTTTATTTTTTATTTATTTTTTTGACAACTGTAGTCTTTTATTAATTCAAATTATAAGCAAAATTATTTCTTTTTTATTGAATATATTTATTTACATTTCAAATGTTATTCCCTTTCTTGGTTTCCTATCCATAAGCCCCCTATCCTCTCCTCCTCCCCTTTTTCTATAAGGGTGTTTCCCTCCCCATCCAGCCCTCCTCACTGCCCACCTCCTGACATTCCCTTGCATTGGGGGTCCAACCTTGGCAGGAGCAAGGGCTTCTTCTACTGGTGCCCAACAAGGCCATCCTCTGCTACACATGCAGTTGGATAGGCCATGGGTCTATCCATGGTTTAAACCAAAGAGAGTTAAACCACCATCTTTGGATTGTGGTTTAGTCCCTGGAAGGACTTTGTTCTTATGGGGTTGCAAGCCCCTTCAGTTCTTTCAATCATTTCTCTAATTCCTCCTACAGGGGTCGCATTCTCAGGTCAGTGGTTATTATTTCTAAGGGGAAAGTTTCCAAAGAATTTGAAATTTGTGCTAGGTATTACCCGGGTCTTTAATTCCATTCCCTTAATCTTTTCATACTTCTTTACTAAAATAAAATTTGCATTCTATTTTCTTCCAAGATGAATTCTTGGGATCATTTCAATGCAAATAAGTAACTTTCATAGATTTGATTGGAGTGTATTCAAATGAGTAGATTTTTAAGTACCCATTTTATCTTTCCACTGTTGTTTTTATTTTTTCAAGCCAAATTGTGACATAAATATATTTATTAGTCATTCATATTTATGAGTTCATCTCCATAAGTCTTTCACATTTCTTTGTTGGCTTATTTTTGGGCAATGATATAGATACTGCTAGGAATAATTACTGAGACATTTTTAATGGGGGAGATCTTGGAATATTTATTTTCTGGGTAGCTTTTTACATGGATGGTCTTAGTAATTTTAAATCAAAAGATATTTTTTAAAACAGGTAAATACAAATCAACTTGTATTTATGAAATTTCTTTGTTTAGTATTTTAAAAATTATTTCTTTTATTTGTTTTAAATTTTTTTGTTTTTTTTCTCACGTATTACATCCCAACTGTAGCTTCTCTTACTTACTATGCTTCCTGTCTAACTTCATTTCCTGTCTTCCCCAGTCCTATATACCTCTCACCTCCTCTCAGAAAAGGGCAAGCCTCGCAGGGACATGAACCAAACATAGCATAGCAAACTACAAGAACAGGAGCATACCATCATATCAAGGCTAGATGAGGCAACCTAGTAGGAGTAGGGTCCCAAAAGCAGGCAAAAACCTTTGGCTCCTTGTTTAGTAATTTAGCTACTTTAAACCACTTTCATACTTTCAATACCATCCCTGGCTAAGTGTTCATCACATTTATAATCTGAAAGAACCACATGTCTTACTTATAAGTATAGCACACAGTTATTATGGAGTATTGTTGTTGTAAAAATATATAAATAATAAAAGTATTGTTGTCTTTTGCCCTGCTAGGTCCAAGCCGTGGAGCCCAAAGATATGTGCTAGATATCTTGGCGGAAACACATCCCAGCCGCATGCTTTCCTACACTCAATCCCTCACATAAAAGAACACACAACACAATAATCTTCGACCCCATTGATAAGATATAATTGCCCACTTAAAAATACAAAGCCCAGTATCATACATCCCTTAAGAACATTGATAACAACATGCAAATACACAAAGCAGAATCTTAACATCCCCTAGTCTCCTCTTCCTCCTTCAAACTTCTCTCTCACCCATCCTTCCTTCTCCTCCAATGACAGGCCTCCTTCTATCCTGTACCTGCCCCTCAGTAGTACTTTACAAATTCAATGGAGAGGTGGTTCTGGTGAAGTCACCTGAGTTCTGAGTCCTTGACTAGGCAGCTGTCCTTGGGGCAGTGGAATTAGCATCAAAATACAGTAACTTCAGGGCAAACCACAACAGAGTATGATATGTGAATTTTAGAAATTTTAATCTTTGTCTGAATACATCATGGAGACTTGGCTATTTGCTGTCTGAGTGACATATATTAGCATCATTAGTCATTACTAACCATTTGTAGATATGTATCAAAGGCATTCTAAGTAAGATTTGGTAAACATTTTATAAGTGTAGAGAAACTGCATGCATACATGCAGTACACACACACACACACACGGGGGGGGAGAGAAAGAGAGAGAGAGAGAGAAAGAGAGAGAGAGAGAGAGAGAAAGAGAGAGACATAGACACACACACACAGAGGAAATATAAGAATTGGTTGTTCTATCTTCTTTCAAGAATTTTCTTCAACCCCATAAAAATACATTATGTATATGTTTTAATATACATTTAAAAAGAAAGTCAGGTTGTAGTTTTTGATTAGAATAAATGTATATATTTGACTAGGATCTAACAGGGGATCTAGCTATTTTTAATGATTATCAAATATAAAAGAATTGTGCTTTAATTTTCACCCACAAAACTATGTTTTGTCTTAAGTTATTTTGGGCTGAAAGATTGATGGACCCAGTCATTGTTCATAGGTATTGTCAATCCTTCTCTGAAGCAGCCACAATAATAGAACAAGAAGTAGAGCCCATTACCAGCACCATTAACTGTCATCCTTCCCGGGGTATTGAAAACTGATGGCCAAAGCAGAGGAATGACTCCTTTAATTTGCTCACATTCATCTTAAAAGTCAAAAAAATAAATGGAATATTTTCAAAAGATGGGAAGAAGTCATTTATCTTTGCCCACATCGGACTGATTATCTCCCTTCATCAGCCTCTATAGACATATAGAAAATAGACATATAGGAAAAGAGGACAAAGAGAAAATTGTAAAAACAAAAATGAAGTAAGCAAGATGATTTCTTTTAAAAATATTAAAATACTATAAGTAGAGCTAAAACTTACAAATAGGACATTTTGATAAGACAAGGAAATTAAAAGTAAAATTTTTTAAAAAAGTGACTAGACATATATTCTGTCATGAACAAGGGAAACAAATGCAGTCCTACGTTTAAAAGGAGACAGGATTCTTGGAACTCACAAAAGAGGTCTTTAGTACTACTTTTTATGTTGCTAATACTTTCTTATTAAAGGGTCATAATATATAGAACAACATAATATTCTGTGAGCTCATCGTGGTATAAGCAGTTGAATGTGTAAGTAATTGAGGAGGAAAAGAGCTTTTAAAGTTGAAGGAGTCCCTCATCCAACTCAGCCCCCAACACTGAGCATCTCCCTCACAGTTTCCATCCCAGACCCCCATAATAACAGGAGGGGCCAAGGGAGCCCTCCCTACTCTCTTAAATACCATCCATAAAGTTTGCTGCACCCAAAAAATCAAAACATCGTAATGAATAAATGAAATAAATACAGGAACATAGGATTATAGTTTTAGTAATCATAAAACCTTAACTTGTAATACTTGTATATATTGATGAGATACAACACAGTGACTAAATCCACATGTGCAATATGTAATGACTTACTCAGGGTTAGTTGCATTTCTGCCTTAGACTTCATTACCACTGAACCAAATGCCTTGGTAATAGTCATGGCTTGAAGTTTGAGAAGAAATCACATATTTGCATACCTTCTACTATTTCCTCCAGCATGCTTATTATTTACAAACAGTAAAAGAGTGGCTTGAAGTGAATATTCAAAACCAGTGGAAAGACACTTAGCAAAATGATGACAACCAATGACACTTGTAGAATGCAGTGCCTTCATTGGAACCGGAACATACCACAACAAAATTCACATCAACCAATGGAATTGGATAAAGAACAAAAATTACAGGCAAAAATAAGCTAGAGATAGTTTGCAAGCTAACTAGCCAATATTGTGCAAAGAGTCATTGTTCCCAAAGGTAAAAACTAGAATGAGTCCAGAAATGAAGAGATTGAAGAAGCAGGGTTTTGGAATGGAGGGTGACAACCTGGGCCAGATCCCAGAAGAGGTACAGAAAAATTTAAAATGTTTTTTATTTAAATCCTTGACAATAAACAAATACTACTTTTATATTTTTTAGTTATTTTACTTTAGTAATATAAGATATACAAAAGGATAATGGGTGAAAAGTACTTGGAATTTCTATTATTTATATATTTTAAATTCAAAATTGCTTTAATATAAAACTCAGACAAAAAATGTGCCACAAGACTTCTGTAGAAGATTTAGTATTAATTGTCCATTCATTTATAGTGTTTGGCTTTATTTCTTTATTGATTTAATAAGCAATGTATTTTTCCCATTGGAACAATTTCAATGAGTGAATAGGTCATTTCTATTTCTTTTCCTAGAGAATTTTCAGATACTGGCATTCCCTACTTCAAGCAAGATTCTAGACTCAGGTCTTGGTAGTGTGAAGATTGCACAGGGTGATATGACTTTTCTATTGTAACTGTGGACTCAGGTGATTACCAAAACAGTAATGATCATAATAGACTCCTGTGATGGGCCTTTCCTATGTACCCTGACTCTAGTTAATTCTGCATCCTATGTTATGATGGACATGAGAAGAGAGAGAAAACATCCTTAAACATTAGCTATATCCTCATTTGGTATGATAAAGATATGATCAGAACTGTGCATAGCAGTGCTGGAGAGTTGACTCAGTTGAGACACTGTTTGACATAGAAGCATGAAGACCTAAGTTATGATCTTCATTAGCTAATAAAAAGTAGGACAATAGTGGTATACACCAATAATCCCAGCCTTGGAGAGAGGAGAGTAGTAATGTCTCTGAGGTTTACTGTTCACTAGACTAGCTGAATCAGATGCCTTCAGGCTCAGTGAGAGACCCTACAGGAGTCTTTACAAAGTGGTGAGCTATTGAGGAGGGCATATAACATTGACCTCTGGCCCTACACGAGAAACAAACAATTGAATGCACATGTGTATACATACACAAGCATGTCAACAGTTGTACAGAAACTTGAACATAAGTTTTTTATTCTGAATCCTTCAAAACCTTCTAATAATTGTTAAGTAAATAAAATAGTAGAATGATTATACCATCTTCTTTCTGTTTTTTAAAAATAACCTAAAAACTGAAATTTTCTGACTTAAGATTATATACTTCTGATATCTACTACTTCATACACTTTAGGGACTTCTCTGTTTTCATCATTCAACGTGAGTCCCTTGAACTTAGTGGTTTGTTCATTCATTTTTACCCGCTGTTAGGAGATTTTGAATAATTTTAAATTGAAAAGTTTTATACATTGTAACTCTGCGGTTCAAGTCATCGTGTCTATGGTGATGAGTCAGAGAAGGCATGACAGTTTCCACAAAACAAACTTCAACCATTCAGTCACTCCGCATCTGCTTAGCAACAAGATGGATCTCTGCACTCTTGTGAGGCTTAGACAAACAAACAGACTGTTAATTTACAAAGGACTATGAATCCTACTTGAGTCCACTGAAGTTTGGAAAAAGCATAGCCTAGGGTTACAGTCGGTCACCCCCTACTTCTTTATTTGCATGGTGCTTGAGTGTGTTTCAGTGGGAAAGAAGAGTTCGATTGATGGCTTATCCAGAAAATAAATAAGAGAGTGTTCCCCAAGAGATACTGTTTTGTATGGCTGGGCAACCTGGATTTGCATTAGAACCCAGCCATAATTTAACAGCATAATTTATAGTGCTTCCAGAAAGCCTGACTGCTTTTATTATTTTTTTAAACATTGGTTTGGTCACCCAAGTGTATTCTATTACCACATTAGTAGCTTAGAGGTTTCTCCTTTTCCTGTAGAATTGTCAGTATAAGGATTTACAGTTGTCTCCACAGTAAATATTCTTCATTTCAGCACAGAATATTTAAAGTGCTTTTTTTCTTTACTTGCATGTCTTTCACAGGGCATTAGAGCTCAACAAACTTTGATTCTTTGGTAGTTAGAAAGCTCATAAACTAAAGTTTGCAATTACGCTTGTTCTTTGAGTTTTAAAGTATAATATCAATACCATGACTCAAAATATAAATCGCCAACAATGTAACATAAAAACATAAAAAGTTTAGACACTGGAACATAAGACTTGATAATAAATAAAAAAGAATCTATCTGTATCTAAGAATAGGTATTAAATATTAGACTTATCTAACTCTTTTGCATGTTCCATGGGCTTCTTCAAACTCATAATTACCACATTGGTCCATCTTCAGTCCTTTATGATTAATTCAATAGGTAAAACTAGCAAGTGAAGAGGAAACAAAGCGTTGCCTCTCTTTCATTGTGCTTTTATGCCTACGAGCTTCTGTGGCATACAATGTGCTTGACGATATTTTTCCAATTCCTTAAGGGTAAAGACTATTCCTTTGACTATATCTAGATACATATATGATTAGATATTATATTGTTTACTAGCAACCTGGTTTTCTGAAACTTAGCTTACTGAAATGTGAATGGTGTCTAGCTACTACTTGGTACCAAAGAAATAAATTAGGGTACACGAAGCAGAAAATTTAAATTGAACCCCCTGATGCTAACTGATGCTACATCACATCATATCATATCACATCATAAAGTTATGTTTGTACTCTTCTGTATCAGACATCTGTTATTTAATAGTATTGTGATTTTTAAAATTATATAAACTTTATTAAACAAAACTGTCCTTGCCTAAATGAGCTTAATAATATATACTTTGTAGTTCTTACATTTAGTTCAATATATTAATTAGGTTTTACACAGATCATCTATTTGGGTGAATTGTAAATACATACTAATATTATGTATGAATAATGTGTTAATAATATTATAATATAATGAGCTTCAATACGATATTCTTAGAACATTTCATTATTTTCTACTGTCTTATAGAGGAGAGGAAATGTAGGTGAGAAAAATAAGAAAATCTATCTTTAATGAGGGCTATGGGTCATTGGGTCCAATCCTACCCACCTTCTATTGGAAGGTGGTGTCTTAAAAGTCTGTAGTTGCAGAGAAAGCATATCTTCTTGAGAAATCCATTTTGTGTTTTACAATTACTAAGTTCTTTTCTATCATTTAAATTCAACCTGAGTTTTTTTCAGCTGGGTGTAATAGTAGACAAAGGTAGTGAAAAATGGGAAAATGGAACAATTGCCTTCTTTGATACAAGTATTGCCTTTATATGATTTTAGTTTAATTATGAACTAAGGCTTTGTTGCTTAGTTGAGCATTAACAAAAACTTCATACTGAGATTATAGAGGTTCAGGTTGTTTTTGTACTGGCTTTCTTGTTCTTATCTGATAGCAAATATTGTTTTCAGATTTCATATTACATAAACGCAGTATCAAAATTTGATATATTTGGTTCTAAGTTTAAACAGGAGGCCTTTAAATACCATTTTCTGACTTTCATTCATCTAATACTATATCTATTGTTTTAACAAGTAGCCAAACTCAAGTATGACAGTTTTTATTTCATTATAGAACAGTTTATAATATGGAACAGGATTCTGAAATACATTAGAAAACTTATCACACCACAATAAATCTAGGATTTTACTGGTAAACTTTTGGGTATAAATTTGAATGTAGGTAGAACATAAAAATTCTTGCACTGATATAGATATTTATTTGTACATGTATCAATTATTTTTCTATATAAAATTTACATCATTATAACTTATTCAGTTAAAGCACACAGAATGATTAATAGTTATAACTGGTTGATTTTTGTTCTGTTGTGAATTATTGAGTTAATTCATTGTCATATCTGCAGTTTATCAAGAAATACTGTCAATTTCAAAAATTGAGTAAATAAACAGATAAAAATAATGTTTTCATTATAAGGTTTTACTTGTTGATAGCCACAAAATCTTAAAATCTCACTAAAATCTCATCCATTGAAATTTGTTTTCTGTCGCATCTGAAGTCCACGCAGTTTTCACTCGCTTTAAGAACATTTTAAGTGGCATTTTCTTTATCAAGAAGATAAGGAAGAGAAGGAATGGTTCACTAAGGGGCTAGTAAGTGTTATTTGCTGTTACCTGGGGCTTGCAAAGATAGTTAAATATTATATAATCTTTAAAAATATTCACTTATTCTGCTAGACAAATCATGAGAATTATATGTGCAATTTGATATTAAAATAAGTGCAACTTACTATATATATTATATAAAACTTATAACTTCATTATTAGATAGGTACAACTTATAAAATATATATTATAACTCAATTTGTAAACCACACTTCAATTTCTAATAAGACAAAACACTGAGCTATTTTGGTATTATGTTTTATGTTTTCCCTATTTGTGAAATTATGAACAAAACTAAATATCAAACATTTAAAAAAGTGTTATGAGTAGGCAGTTTATTCTTTTACTACATTAATACACTACTAACTAGTCAATTCAATGAAACAACGTATTTGGACATCACATAATACCAGAAACCTCTTTATTATAGTTTCTTATTCAGAACTCCCCAAACCTCACTCTACAGGAAATATCTATAGGTTATAGTTTAGAAATGAAGCAATATCTGCTAAATTTCAGGCTAGTAATATTCCAAGCATTGTTTCTCTCCCACCCTAGGTCATAGCATCGTCTCAGGAAACAGAACTCTCAATTCTCAAACCAGCTTAAATTTAAATATCGTTCTCTTTATGTTAGCTACTTGTACCACAAAGCAACATTCACACTGCTATTCTAGAGCCCAACAAATGGGTAGGTATGTGGGAAAAGGAAGAGAGGAAAAATGTTAGTGTGAATAATTTGATTCATGGGACCCTTAAGACCTATAGAGCTCCATCAATGTTCATGAAGGAAAGCGTCTTAGTCAGGCTTTATATTCCTGCACACAACATCATGACCTAGAAGCAAGCTAGGGAGAAAAGGGTTTATTTATCTTTCACTTCCACATTGCTGTTCATCACAAAAGAAAGTTAGGACAGGAACTCATACAGGGCAGAAACTTGGAGGCAGGAGCTGGTGTATAGAACCCAGGACTACCAGCTGAGGGATGGTACCACACACAATGGGTCCTCCCACCATTAATCACTACTTGAGAAAATGCACTACAGCTGGATCTCATGGAGGCGTTTCCTCAAGGAATGCTCCTTTCTCTTTGATAACTCCAGCTTATATCAAGTTGATGCACAAAACCATCCAGTGCAGAAAGATATCATACCTGGCCTACTATTAGGGCATCATAAGTAACAGACTTTGGTAAAAGTCCCAGATGTTTACCAGTACAGTAAGTACAGTAATCAGACTCTAATAAAACCCAAATCTCCAAAGGCAGGAACCAGGAATTATATATATTTTGTTCTGTGCTAAATTCTTAGTTATATCTCAACATCGCACATGCGCACGCACGCGTGCGTGCACACACACACACACAAACACATTCACATATACACACAAACACACATTTTGAAATCCAAGTTCATAATAGATTATATTATTTAATATGTGGGTTCCATACCTGAAAATGAACTATACAGATAATTTATCAAAATTTAAAATTTTGATTATTTATCAAAACATAAAATAGTAAAAATTGAATTGAAAAATTCTTGAAAGAACAAGGAGGGGTGGAGGTATTGAAGGAAGGAAGGTGAAGGGTAAAATGATGCCATTTCCTTAAAATCTCAACACGTGAAAGAAATAATTTTTAAAGATAGTCAAAAAGAAAAGGATGAATTTCATTTTTATTTTACAGAAATAAATTTCTGCTCTCAAAAAAGAATGATGGTCATTGCTGAGTAATGTGCAAAGGCAAAATCCACACCTAAAACTCCACAAAGCTGATGGATGGCATGCTAAATATGAAATAAGAATGTCCACAATCAAAGCTGAATTATAACATGTATCATCATGTTTATTGCACATGATCTTATTAGATCCAATAAATACACAGGCATGAATCAATCTGCTTCCAAACTAGCCGTGTGATATGCAGAGCTCACGGTTGTGTTCCCCTCTTCTCCACACAATCTCTGCAGTGTGCATTTGGTTTCAGAACAAGAGAGAGTATGGACACGGAAGCCTTGCGGGATGAAAAGATGGCTTTGACGATAGAGTACAGGCCTTGGAAGCACGAGTAGAGGGGTTCAATTCCCAAGAACAGACTCAACAGCCAAAAGAGCGTGCCAGCCTAATGTAATCCTGCCATGTGAGAGTTGGAGGTACGGGTTTGCTAAGGCAAGCTGCCTGGCTACAGTTACCAGAAATGTAAAGGCCGGGTTCTTCAGCAAACCTTGCTTCTACCAATACAGCAAAAGCATGATGAAGATGCTAGGTTTCAATATCTGGTTTCTATATGCTTGCACACACGTGTGCCTACGTAAAAATGAACAACAACAACAACAAAACCCACCATGAACATCTACGTGCAATATACATGCAAAACAAAAAAGGTCATGAAGTGTATAGTAAGTCTATACTAAGACCCCCCCTTTACTTTACATACTCCCCAGTGTCTTAAATTTCCTGTGACTTCCACATCACTGCAAACTGCATGCTCTCTTAGTCAATTCCAATGTCCTTAGAAATGTAAAAAAGCTTTATGGAAGTGAAGCATTCCATATGCCCCCTTTAAGATAAAAAATACAATTGACAAATGCAAATTAACATAATAGTATTGCTTTTTATGAGAAAAATAAATTACCAAATTAAAAAAAACATGCTCAAAATTACATGTAAAGGTGCATTAGAATAACTATTTTTTACTTACTACTTGACTGCGTTAAACTCTTATTTTTAAGTTTCAAAGTGTACATCCTATTATTTCTTCCTAATTGAAATTGTTTATTTATTTATTTATTTATTTATTTATTTTTTATTTTATTTTTATAGAGGAATAAAACCATCCAGTCTTTCCTCTGGCAGGTGTACTGAAGACTTTTACTATATTTCTGACAGTTCAGAAATGCTTTTTCTCTTTTAGATTTACAAGTCATTACTCTTGATTTCATATAAATGCTATGGAATATTTAGTAAAAATTTAACTACTTATCTGTCTATTATCATCTATCTACCATCAATCTATTATCTATCTGTATAATATAGATATGTATGTAGCATTGATAATATGCACACAGACAAGCACATATGCATGGAAGTTTGCAAACTTACAATGATCAAATTGAGAGGCAGTTTGAACTGAAGAAACTAAAGAGAATGTCTTAACCTACCCGCCTTTAACCAAAAAATATCATTATCCAATTACTTATGAAATTCACTGCAGACCTTGTTAATGTAATCCAGTGGATCCATATTTAATGCACCCCTAAATAGCACATTTCTATGATCACTGCCCCAGCAGCATTAAAAAAAGCCAAAGAAAGTCGGAGAGTCAATCAGGGACAGTGTTAGCCAATTATAGTCACTAGACTTCCACAGGTTTTTCAAACTTTGTAAAGTATCCTACCTAATGAACACATCACAGGGGTCTTTCTGAGGAGGACTCTCAATGGTGGGATTCTCACCCATAAACATTGTTGTTAAAAGGCCTGTTTTCCATTTGTTTCACACACTGGGATGGTTAATTACAGCATACAGTGGCTATTCTTTAAAGTCAATTCATCTGAGTTACAGAAGCTTAGGAAATGTGCCATGTACATTACTAGCTGGCTGTGTCTCTGAGGGTGATGCCAGAGAAGTTTGTCATGTAGGTCATCAAACTGAGAGGAAGAGAAATGGCCTGATCTGAAATCTGCCATCCACTGGACTTATTCTTGATTGGAATTTAAAAGAGAGAGAGAGAGAGAGAGAGAGAGAGAGAGAGAGAGAGAGAGAGAGAGAGAGAGAGAGAGAGATTGCTTTGCTTTTGAACACAGCTGAATCTTCTTGGGCCAGCAGGTTTTCCATTTGCTAACTATGGACATCAGATTCCTGGACCCAGTTCCCCAGCTTACACATGAACATTGAAAGATTGCTCTGGCTCAGACTATGTGAAACAATGTGATACACACACACACACACACACACACACACACACACATTTCCATGTATGTGCATATATATAAAATTGTGAAAATAGCATATTCCTTTCAAAATTATTCTGAAGTCTCACCCCCATCTGCCTGGTTATTTTATTATAAATCCAAACCCTCTGAGAGTCATTCTGTCTTCCATTATAACATGTTCATCTCAAACTTTACGTTCCAAACAACTGCAACAAAAATCCAAAGGAACGATAATCTTCATTATATTTTATCAAGGTAAACTCAATATTCACTGCCTTTAAAACCCTTGTTGCTGTTTGTTCAAGCTCCCCAAACTTTTTTATTTCTTTATTTGTAGTGTTGAGACTAAAGGAAAGGTCCTAACATTTATACTACCACTGAGCTATAACCCAATCAGTTGTTTAGTTTGAGCTAGGGAATTAATGTATTTGCCCAGGCTGACTTTGAAACTTTGAACTGTTTCCATAACCTAAGCAGGGTTTAGACTCATAATCTCTTTCCTTAGTCTAAGCAGGCTTTCCTTAATCTCTTTCCTTAGCACTCAAAGTAGCCACAGCCACAGCACAGGGTATCAGGCCTGGCTCGCTCTACTTATTTTAAACACCTGACTGAGATGGCAGCTTAATTTGTAGATTTTTCCGAAGCAGAAGTCTGAAAACACTCTCCATTGGCCTCCATCACCTCTGGGTAGTTTTATTTCTAAAAGGACAACATAATTTCCCATACACACACCAGGAGGACAAAAGTTCTATTCCTTTTATCATTGAATCTGCATTGTAGATTGTAGAGTTTGAGAAGGGCAAGAGCTCAAGAGATCCACATGAATGAAATCAAAATGTGATGTTCAAAGGTAGAGATGAAATCACAGTAATGAAGATGTTCATGGGAGGGATAAATGCATCGTGAGTTGTGTCATGAAGCAAATGGCATTCAAAGAGGCTCTTGAAAGATACTAATCATGATGTGAGGTGAAGGGATCACACATTTCAGGACAGAGATTTAATAGACCATGACTAAAGATCAAAGAGCTTCACTGCAAGAACGCATCCCAAATTAAACTAATGACAGAGAGCCTGGTAGAATAAATGAGAACAAAATAATTCTTTAACTTCTGACATGGATGATAGGTCTCAGAGGATAATCAAGAAGACATAATTAGTTAAGCAGAAGAATTCCTTTGTTATTTAAAAGAGGATATGGTTTTTTTGTATTCACAGAGCACACCTAAGAATGTCAAAATACAACATAGCATTCTAGAAGAAAAGACTTTTTGAAAAATGTAAATAAACATATTGTAAATTTGATTACCATTTGCTCCATCTTTATGCTGGTAAATTATTGCATCCATCATATATATATATATATATGACTCATAATCTCTATATATGATACATCTATATACATCTGTATAATCTATATATATGATGTATACACACACACACACACACACACACACACACACAAATGGCTTTAAAGAAAAAAGGATCTGGGGTTGGCAAGATGACTTAGTGCATGAAAACCTGACAACCTGAGATCAGTCTCTCTGGGTTCCACATCATCAAAGGTAGAAAGACTCTACAAAGTTGCCCTCTAGCTTCTAAATATGTGCTTTGGCCCTCCCCGTACCACACTGTGTGGACACTCTATAACAGATGACATTTTAAAAAGAAATAGTAGGTATAGAGACATCAGGAGTTGGAAAATTTGGTCAATCATATATTTCTGAGGCTTGCCTGTTTTAATTCCTTTTTAAAATAACATGAAAGTAGAAAATAAGAACCTTTAAAAATATAACTACCAATTAAAGGAAATTAATAAGTATTAAACACTGGACCATCTCTCAGTTTCTCAATCCTCCCTCCCCTTTTCTGTTTTGGAAGAAATTATATTACAGTCATTGTTCTGGTTGTCTAACTCTCACAATCTCTCCACACCCTCTTCCCCAATGCTTTCATGAGTCTTAGGTGTGAGGTTTTGATGCACATGTATTAACTGGAGGCAGGTCTCCCACAGTCAGCTATCTCTGAATTGTCACCAGTGTGGCTTTCTGAAATGCTCTCTGCCTGCTGCCATAGAGTCTTCTTTGATGAGAGAGAGCAACCTAGACATTTATAATCCAGTAGTGCACGAAACTTGCTATTCATTTTCAAGCAACGCTATGCATAAAATAACAAGGGATTATATGAAAAAGAAATTCTAGACAATGATACAAGACTGTCATTTCCTCCTGCATGGAGAGGTCAGTACTTTGGACCTTTCAGTTATCTTGCCTTGCCTGATGATTACTGAGGTACTAATGGGAATTCGGAGACACTATCTTTATCACATTGTCATAGTAATTCACAAAATGATGTTCTGTTAGAGTTGAACTCCTGAAAGTCTGTATCTCATCATGAAGACGGCAATATTCACACTTGAGGTTTCCTATTTCCAGAAGAAGTGGAATTGACTGGAATAAATAGAATATAGATAAGTAATAAAAGTTTATGAAGTGAATGTATGAGTGACTATATAAGCATAAAATATATCAGGATCATCGTTTTAATATCTGTTACCTTTAGAAACTATGGTCAATACTTTGGGAAAATATTTCTAAATATATTCACACTAAAATTTAAAAAATTTTCTTAGTTATAGATGTTGACAATTTTGTACTAGCTTCCCAAGAACCTGCTCTCTGAGCCATATATAGCAAGGCTAAAAATCATTACTTCCTAAATCTGTAGTGATTATTAATTGCTGTCTTTCTTAAAAGCAATAAAAGACAGTTTATTCTGGAGACATTTTGAATGATTATGACTCAGGGACATAGATATATGTCACCCCAAATTGCCTGTTCCAATATGGAAGCAGTTTCACAATGGTTTTATAGCTGTAAGGAAATAGAGAAAGTTATAAATCAAGACGAGTTTTAAACCACAACTTTGAATACAGCAGAGAGGCAGAAACAAGGAGATGGGGGAAGGTCTACTATAGGATCAAGGTACTAACTGATATCATTCTTGGCTTTTGGACTGATAGAAGTTAGTTGCCTGCTGAGTCAACACATGCTAAAAGGTTTGTATTTATTGTTGCAGGATGGTAATTCATCACAGAGGTGAGCAGAGAATGCCTGTTTCAGATGGTTAGAATTTAGCCCAATATAAGGTAATTATTCTCTGGTCCCACAATATTCAGTCTCTCCACAGAATTGAAATTCTAATCAACAAATGAGTCTCTGTGGTCTCAGTTTCTTTTCAGTTTTAGCTAGCATCTCCATGAGATATAAAATATTCCTCAAGAAAGAGGTGGCATAAAACTCTGTGTTAAAATGTAGCTATGGTAACATTTGTCATAGATTGTTAAGCATTTCACATTTTTATAAAAAGCCATTTGAAATATTTGAATTAATATCATGTTTTCTAAGGAAGAAAGATATCCTATATTTGCTATACTAGATTAAAAAAAAAAACTAATAATAAAAGAACTTCAGGGCCTGTGCCTGGAGCTGACCCAGTCCCACAGCTCTTTGTACTCAAATCCCTGGAGTGGGGGTAGGGAGCTAGACTCTCAGAAGTGAGGGCAATCCTGAGAGCTCAGGGGAGACCACCACTTCTGATCACATTCCTGGCCCAAAAGGAACTTTCCTAGAGCCCCCTAGGCACAGGAGCCTAAGAGCAGTCAGGGACAGGATCCTTCCAGTCTCTGCTTATGCCCAGAGCTGAAAGTCAGGCTTTAGGAATGCTGACACACCTGAGAGCAGAGGTAATGCTACCACTTCTGTTCCAAGGGACCCGACTGGAGCCTTCAGGGACAGAAGAACCCAGGAGCAGTCTGTGACAGGAAACTTCCAGTTTCTGCCTGAGTGTGGAGCTGATCATGTGACACAGCTCTCTGTACCAAGATCATGCTGGGGGGGAAAAAGTCTTGAGGAGTACTGATACACGGGCTTACAGGAGGGTCAAGCCACTGTCAGAGACAGCAAGATCAGATAACACAAGAAACAACCAGAGGGTGCATGTACAGGAATCTAAGCAACAGAAACCAAGACTACTTAGCATCATCAGAGCCCAGTTTTTCCCACCAAAGCAAATAATGGCTCTTCGAACACACTGGAAAAGCAAGATTTGGACTTAAAATCACATCTCATGATGATGGTAGAGGACTTTAAGAAGGACATGAATAACTCCCTTAAATAAATACAGGAAAACACAGGTAAACAAGTGGAAGCTTTTAATAGGAAACAGAAAAATCCCTTAAAGAATTACATGAAAAAGCAACCAAATAGGTCAGGGAATTGAACAAAACCATCCGGGATTTAAAAATGGAAGTAGAAATAATAAAAAATCATGAAGGGCAACAACATTGGAGATAGAAAAATCTAGGAAATAGATCAGGAGTCATAAACGTAAGCATCACCAACAGAAGACAAGAGATAGAAGAGAAAATCTCAGGAACAAAGTTATCATAGAAAACATTGTCAGAACAGTCAAAGAAAATGTAAAATGCAAAAATCTCCTAACCCAAAACATCCAGGAAATCCAGGACACAATGAGAAGATCAAACCTAAGGATAATAGAAATAGAAGAGAATGAACATTCACAAATTAAAGGGCCAGTAAATATTTTCAACAAAATTATAGACGAAAACGTCCCAAACCTAAAGAAAGAGATGCCCATAAACATACAAGAAAACTACAGAACTCCAAATAGATTGGACCAGAAAAGAAATTCCTCCTGTCACATGATAGTCAAAACATCAGACAAACAAAACAAAGAAAGAATATTAAAGGCAGCAAGGGGAAAAGGTCAAGCAAGATATAAAGGCAACCCAATCAGAATTACACCAGACTTCTCATCAGAGACTATGAAAGCCGGAAGATCCTGGTCAAATGTCATACAGACCCTAAGAGAACACAAATGACAGCCCTGGCTACTATATCTAGTGAAACTCTCAGTTAAAATGATGGAGAAACCAAGATATTCCATGACAAAACCAAATTTACACAATATCCTTCTACAAACCCAGCTCTATAAAGAGTAATAGATGGAAATCTCCAACACAAGGAGGAAAACTACACCATAGAAAAAGCAAGAAAGTAATTGTCTTACAACAAACCCAAAAGAAGAGAAACTCACAAACATAATTTCACCTCTAACAACAAAAATAACAGGAAACAACAATCACAATCCCTTAATATCTCTTAACAGCAAACAAATAAAAAGACTTAGACTAACAGACTGGATATGCAAAGAGGACCCAGCATTTTGCTGCATATAGAAAACACACCTCAGTGACAAAGATAGACACTATCTCAGAGTAAAAGGCTGGAAAACAATCTTCCAAGCAAAGGTCCTAATAAAGAATCTAGAATAGCCATTCTAAAATTTTTTAAGAAATTGAATTTCTGCCAAAAGCTATCAAAAAATATAAGGAAGGACACTTCATATTCATCAAAGGATAACTCCACTAAGATGAACTCTCAATCCTGAATATGTATGCTCCAAATGCAAGGCCACCTACATTAATAAAAGAAACCTTACTAACGCTCAAGACACACATTACAGCTCACAGAATAAGAGTGAGAGTCTTCAACGCCCAACTCTCATCAGTGGATGGTCATGGAAACAGATCTAAACAGAGACACAGAGAAACTAACAGAAAGTATGGACCAAATGGATTTAACAGATATCTATAGAACATTCCATCCTAAAACAAAAGAATATACCTTCTTTTTTTTTTTTTTGGTATCTTTTTTTTTTCTTTTTTTTTTATTAAACTTAGAATATTTCTTATATACATTTGAGTGTTATTCCCTTTCCCGGTTCGAACAAACATCCCCTCCCCTCCCTTCCTTATGGGTGTTCCTCCCCACCCTCCCCTATTTTCCCCCCAACTGTCTAGTTCACTGGGGGTTTAGTCTTAGCAGGACCCAGGGCTTCCTCTTCCACTGGTGCTCTTACTAGGATATTCATTGCTACCTATGAGGTCAGAGTCCAGGGTCAGTCCATGTATAGTCTTTAGGTAGTGGCTTAGTCCCTGGAAGCTCTGGTTGCTTGGCATTGTTGTACATATGGGGTCTCGAGCCCCTTCAAGCTCTTCCAGTTCTTTCTCTGATTCCTTCAACAGGGGTCCTATTCCCAGTTCAGTGGTTTGCTGCTGACATTAAGCCTCTGTATTTGCTGTATTCTGGCTGTGTCTCTCTCAGGGCGATCTACACTTCTACTTCTTTGCTTCATCCATCTTGTCTAATTGGGTGGCTGTATATATATATGGGCCACATGTGGGGCAGGTTCTGAATGGGTGTCCCTTCAGTCTCTGTTTTAATCTTTGCCTCTCTCTTCCCTGCCAAGGGTATTCTTGTTGCCCTTTTAAAGAAGGAGTGAAGCATTCACATTTTGATCATCGTCTTGAGTTTCATTTGTTCTAGGCATCTAGGATAATTCAGGCATTTGGGCTAATAGCCACTTATCAATGAGTGCATACCATGTATGTCTTTCTGTGATTGGGTTAGCTCACTCAGGATGATATTTTCCAGTTCAACCATTTTGCCTCAATTTCATAAAATTAGTTTGTTTTTTTTAGCTGAGTAATATTCCATTGTGTAGATGTACCACATTTTCTGTATCCATTCCTCTGTTGAAGGGCATCTGGGTTCTTTCCAGCTTCTAGCTATTATAAATAAGGCTACAGATGAACATAGTGGAGCCGTGTCTTTTTTTTATGTTGGGGCATCTTTTGGGTATATGCCCAAGAGAGGTATAGCTGGATCCTCAGGCAGTTCAATGTCCAATTTTCTGAGGAACCTCCAGACTGATTTCCCAGAATGGTTGTACCAGTCTGCAACCCCACCAACAATGGAGGTGTTTCCTCTTTCTCCAGCATCCTCGCCAGCATTGCTGTCACTTGAGTTTTGATCTTAGCCATTCTCACTGGTGTGAGGAGGTGAAATCTCAGGGTTGTTTTTGATTTGCATTTCCCTGATGACTAAAGATGTTGAACAAGAATATACCTTCTTAACAGCACCTCATGGTACCTTCTCCATAATTGACCATATAATCTGTCAAAAAACAGGCCTCCTCAGATACAAGAAGAATGAAATAATCCCATGCATCCTATCAGATCACCATAGACTAAGGCTGGTTTTCAATAACAACAAAAACAAAAGAAAGCCCACATATACATGGAAGTTGAACAATGCCCTACTCATGATAACTTGGTCAAGGAAGAAATAAAGAAATTAAAGACATTTTAGAATTTCATGAAAATGAAGACACGGCATACCCAAATGTATGGGACACAGTGAAAGCAGTGCTAAGAGGAAAACTCATAGCTCAGTTTAATGTAGAAAATCTGAAACAATTTTGTGTGAATGCCTAGATTTCTATTGAGAAGGCATTTAAATACCAATGAATTATCTGAGAGTTTCTGAGAAAAAAAATATAAGAATTGTTAATGATTGAGAAAAATATATAAATGCATAAATCTCAAAAAAATCCAATAAAACAAACAAAGAAACAAACAAAAAGGCCTTCAGCAGGAATAATTTGTACCTCTAAAACAAACTAGCTTCTTGTTTTACAATTAAAGAGTAGCAAGGAACTGAGGATCCATGGCAGTCTTCCTAGTAACCTCTTTATCTGTATTGAATTGATCATTTCTTGTTACAGTTTTTAAACCAAAAGAAACATGGAAATATTGTAATCAAAGCCGCCAATATTAATAACTAATAAAATTTATTGCCTGTTGTAAATTATCATGTCTTCCCGGATGCATGTATGAACAGAATAAATACAATAGGATCAGGATGGGGATAAATCAGTGAATCTAACTTCCAAGTGCTGTAAAAGGCTTTGTTTCATCTGTCAGGATTTTTACCAAGAGTTTTTGTTTGTTAACACGGGAGAAATTTCCCTTAAAATCATTATTTCTAAAATAAAAAAAAAAAGTAGAACAAATGTTTTGCAGTACTAGGATAACTGTTAGCAGATGGATCATGGTTTAAGTCCGGAAATGTGGGGCTTGTCTGTGGCATCATCTTTAGCTCAAGAGGGTTCCTGCCTCAAGATACAAAAGCATAGAAGTGGGGAAGAGTGTCTGCTAAGTGTCTGTTCACTTCATCTTGAGCTGCACTAAAGCAACAGAGGTTTTAAAACAAGACTAATTGAGCACTACCTCCTTTTAACTCTTCTGCCTGTGACCTGGTCTCTGACCCCTTTAAAACTCTCACGAGTAACTTTAATGCGTAGCCAAATTTGAGAGTTGCTGATCCAAAGAGAGAGGAAAGATGAAAGGACTTCCCAAAAGTTAAAAATCATTTTCTAAAATAACATAAACTAAACAAAGTCATAGTTTACTATTTTTCAGTTGGAATGGGGTGGTGGCAGGATGAGGGACAGAAGTGCCCTAAAAATAGGATTTCCATGCCTTATAATGACACTCTGTCCAATTTTGCTTCCCTCAACTTAAATAATCATTAAAGAAATCTATCATCTACAATGAACTGCCCTATTGAAGAACACTCAACAATGAATAACAGTTGACTTATGTTCCAAACAGTACTCAAAAAGGTACAATGTTTGCTGGGTCAATTATGTCACAGACTCCAAGTATACTAGACTGGTGGAGAAATATGTCTTCCTAAATAATAAACTTTAATAAAAAAATCACAAAACTCCAATTAAAAATACAAAAAGAACAGTATCACTCTGTATTACAACGTGGCCAAGCATCCAAGAGCAGAATGGAGACGGGTTGCTTCTAAATCCACTCCCCTTGGTGGTTAGGAGAAGCTAGGAAAGTCGGTGTGTAACAACACACTGTTTGAATTTGATAGCAGCTGTGTCTCCTGAGGGTTAAAATTCCCATCTCAGGCAAGGCTTCCTGAAACATAAGAAATTCTGGAGTCATAGGACATTTCTAATTTTTGGTGCTTGTTTGTCCTTTGTTAATATTTTGATAAACTAGGATGGAACAATTGTAGTGACATCTTTGCCTCAAAAGTATACCCATAGAGTTCCATGAACTGGAAGTGTGCCTAGAGAGTGAAACTTAATAGGTATCAGCAGCAGGAGACCATTGGAATTGCTTAAAAGTCAACGATACAAGAAAGGGAGAGGAGAGAGGGAGAGGAGACAGGGCAAGGGTAAGGGTCGAAGGTGAGGGCCGAGGGCTGAGGGCAGAGGGCGAGACCCTCAATTGACCATTCAGGCCTTCAGTACACTTGACTATCTGGAGTATATCCACTTTGCTTTGCCTGGCTGAATGAACTTTTATTAAACCTGGCTTTTTTTTCTTGGAGAAGAAAAAAGCCAAGAATTTTTTTCCTTGAACATACAAAGACCTCAAGCATCATGTTTGATTTAGACTGATGAAGCAGGAAGAACCACTTGACTCAGAGTTGGACCTGCCTGCTATTATCAGGCTGGAAAGGTTGAAGGTAAGGGAGGAAAAGGAGGAGGTTTTTGTTTCCAGAATTAGATTCGAAGTTTGAAATTATCAGTTCATATTGAGCACTGTACTAAGCTTATTGTAAAAGTGCTTCCTAGTTAAAAGTGTTAGTTTTTATTTATGTTTGTATGTGTAGCTCTATTTTGCTAATTAATGGTCATGCTGTCAAACTACTTTTTAAATGTTTCCATGCATAGATTAAAGTTCTCTCAGTTTTGGTCAGAGAAGCTTCTCTTATTCAGTGAGAGGCAGTTAATACAAAGAGTAATGTTCAAATTTCTGGATAAAGTTACTCTGAGTACACCCCCTCCCCTCCAGAAATAGGATGTAGGCATTGACCTCCCTTTGCTCTCACCGAGTTCAGGAACCCTCAGAAAAAAAGAGGTACAACAAATCTCGGAAGCATAGAATGGGAG
The DNA here is from genome assembly GCF_011064425.1 of Rattus rattus. Lineage (NCBI taxonomy): Eukaryota > Metazoa > Chordata > Mammalia > Rodentia > Muridae > Rattus > Rattus rattus. The sequence continues at coordinate 113,841,824 of NC_046159.1, forward strand.
GAGTGCTGGGAAATGCTCTCCTGGACATGACGTGGCTGTTGCACACAGGATCTCATAGCAGTAGTAGTTAATGAACAAAACCTCTAAAAGGTCAAGCCAGTTAGAATTTCAGCATGGATAGGGGAGTAGCTGGCAAATCCCCAGGCCTCACTGAATTAGTGCATAGCTGGTAGATAGAAGGTACAATACTATTCTATTTTTTATATGGAAAATGAATTTGCCAACCTTCCTGAATAACAAATCTAGTTTTCCTCAATGAATGTATGTGTTTCCTTTCTCATACATTTAGATCCTGCACTTGTTTGAGTCTGTGGTACCTTAATTATGTTCAATTGCTTTATGCTTAATATACTTTTTCATAATTTATTTTTAATCACATTGCATACCATTCTCAATCCCCTCTCGATCCTCTTCTCCTAATCCTACCCTTTATAAATCCCCACCTCCATTACTCCTTCCCCTTTTCTGAAGAGAAGGGGAAGCCTTTTGGGTACCACCACACCCTGGGACAACTAGTTGCAGAAGTACTAAGCAACTCCTTTCCCACTGAGGCCTAAGTAGGAAGTACAGGTAGGGTAAGGGGACCCAATGGCAGGCAACAAATTCAAAGACAGCTCTCCCCACTCCAACTGTAAGGGGACCCACATGAAGACCAAGCTTCACATCTGCTACAAACAGGGGGTTGGGGTAGGTTCAGCTGTGCATGCTCTTTGAATGATGATTTGTATTTGAGAGACCCATAGGCCTAAGTTAGTTGACTTTGTAGGTCTTTTTGTGGTATCCTTGACCCCTCTGGCCTATTCAGTCCTGTCTTCCACAAGACTCCCTGAGCTCTGCCCAATGTTTGGGTATAGGTCTCGGCATCTGTTTCCATCTGTGCCTAGATGAGGCCACTCCGGAGTCATGCTAGGTTCCTGTGTGTAGGCATAGCAGAGTATCATTAATAATGCCAGCGGTTGGTTCTCTCACTTGAGACTGGCCTTATGTTGGCCCAGTCACTGACTGGCCATTCCCTCAGTCTCTGTCCCATCTTTATCCCTGCACATACTGTAGGCAGGACAATTTGGGTTTAAGTTCTTGTGAGTGGATTGATATTTCCCTTCTTCCACTGAAAGTCCTGCCTAACTACAGGAGATGGCCACTTGAGGCTCTCTTATCCTGTTGGTAGGAATCTCAGCTAGGGTCACCCTGATAGACTCCCTCTAGCCTGTTGGATCACAGGTCTTTAGCTAGTTCAAGAGATGTCCCCTAGCTATTTCCATTGTCACTTCCATCCCTCTCCTGAGCCCTCCCCCACACCTGATTGTCAACCCTATTCCCTTCCTCACCTCCTCTCCCACCCAGTTCCCTCTCTCCATCTACCTCTGACAACTATTTTGTTTCCCCCACTGAATGAGAATCACACATCCTCCCTTGTGCCCTCCTTATTACCCAGTTTCTTTGGGTCTGTGAATTGTATCATGGTTATCCTGTACTTAATGGCTAATGTCCAATTGTAAGTGAGTACATACCATACATGTCTGTCTGGGTCTGTCTTACCTCACTCAGGATGATATTCACAAGCTTGATCTATTTGCCTGCAAATTTCATGATGTCTTTTGTACTAATATATTAGTAAATATAATAGTAATAATATTAATAAATTTAATACAATATATTAATTATTTACTTTACATCCTGCTCACTGTCTCCCTCCTGGTCAGTCCCTCCCACAGTCCTTCTCCAATCCCTCTCTTTCCATCTTCTCTGTGTGTTAAAGGGCCCTGGGTATCCCCCCATCCACACCTGGCACTTCAAGTCTCTGAAGCTAGGCTCTTCCTCTCCCACTGAGGCCAGACAAGCTAGAAGAACATATCCTATGGACAGTCAACAGTTTTGGGATAGCTCCCTGCTACAGTTGTTCAGGACCCAAGCTGCACATCTACTAACATATGAGCAGGGAGGCCTAGGCCCAGCCCACATATGTTCTTTGTTTGGTAGTTCAGTCTCTAAGAGCCCCAAAGGGCTAGGTTAGTTGATTTTGTTGGTCTTCCTGTGGAGTTTCTATCCCCTTAGTTGCTGCAGTCCTTCCTTCTATTCTTCCATAAGAGTCTCCAAGTTTCATCCACTGTTTGTCCCTGGGTGCCGGTAACCTTCTGAGACATTTGATAGGTCAGGCCTCTCAGAGGACAATCATTTTAGACTCCTGTCTGAAAGCACAACAGAGTATCATTAATAGTACTAGAGATTGGTGCCTGCCCATCAGATGGGTCTCAAGTTAGATCAGCTATTGGTTAGCCATTCCCTCAGTCTCTGCTCCATCCCCAATCCCTGTATTTCTTGTAGACAGGATAAGTTTGGGGTTGAAAGTTTTATGGGTGGGTTGATGTCCCTGTGGATCTACCAGGATTTCTGACTGGCCACAGGGTGCAGCTAGCTCCAAATTCCTAATGCAGTGAGTCACAGCTAAGGGCACCCTCATTTACTCTTTCTGCTTCCCCTATTCCAGGGCTCTGTCTCTTCCTGGAGATGCCCCCTACCTCCCGTCCCCCCAACCACCATCAGTTGCAGATTTTCATTCATTCTCCAGGCCATCTGGCCATCCCCCTGCCCCTCCCTACAACCGATATCAACCCCCTCCCACTTCCCTCCAAATCCACTCTCCCATCCAGTTCTCTCCCTCCATCTGCATTCTAAGACCATTCCAAGGTAAAGCATCCTTGCTTGTACCCTCCTTCCTGTCCAAGTAATTATTATTATATTAGAATAGTAATTATTGGAGTAGTAAATACTATCAAAGAATTACTATTATATTGGAATAGTAATTACTATCAAGACCTCCAGTGCAACTTAAATCTTGACTCTTTTCCTTTGAATTTTAACTCCTTGGTGCTGCTAAAAGCCATATAATTATAGTATGAAGTTAAAAAAAAAAGGATTCACTTTATTTGTGTGGGTAGTTTTATGTAACAACTCTTATTTTTCATAATGGGATTATTGTGGTCATGATTTATGCAAATGTATTGATTAATTTCTTGTTTATTCAGCAAAGCATGGCTAATTGTTTACTACCTAATATGTAACAGTCATTGAATCCGATTATGCATGGGGTAGTAGAGTGGTTTAAGAGTGCCAAGTCATTGAGTTAGCAAAGGCATTTTAAAATTAACTGGCATGTGTGTATATGAGTGTTGTTTATCATCTGGGGATCCAAGGGAATCTGAGCGGGGGGTGGTAGCCCAGCCTGTTCCTGAAGCATTAAAGCAGGGCAGCAAAAATTACACCCTACAATGTATGATCTGGACTTTGACCTATGTGAAGGGTTTTGCAAATGCCAATATAGGAGAAAGTACTTTATTTTGGGACAGTATGTGTAGCAGTGTGTGTAAAGGCAAATTCGGTATACTTAAGACACAAAGATACTGAATATGCTTCAGGTTTTTATTGAAAGACAAGTAGAAATCAAAGATGTTTCAAAGACAAGTGAAGTCCTCTCCCTCACAGTGAAGGACTTAGAACAAGAAGTATGGACTGTGTTCCCTAGGGAGAATAGAGGAGTGTTTATCAAGTTGAAAATACCTCTACTTCATAGCTTTTGATTTCTGTTGATTCATAACAAAGTACCCAAATGACAATAGCTTGAAATAGTATGAACCTATTGGCTCACAGTTTTGATGGATCAAAAATGCAGTGTATCTTACCAGATCCTTTCCTCTGGCCCTTGAAACTCTGAAATTGACGAAATCATTTTCATTTGAGGCTCAGTGAAGGAAGTATCTATTTCCTACTTCCATAAATTTGTTGGTAAGATTAATTCATGTGACATATTACCATATGGCTTCTTTAGTGGCTATTACATAACACTAGCTAGCACACCAAATAACAACAACATTTTCTGTGATTACTGACTGCTCTCAGCCTTGGGTCATATGTCCTCTTAGATGGACCAAGCACTCCAGAATGCTTTACTTCAGCAAGAACAGCCCTAAAATTTCTCTATTGCTTCAGATTACTTTTGCCAGAGAGTGTTGAACCCTTTACAATGGCTTTCTTTTATGTCAGGTCCATCAAGGATCAGAATCAATTAATCTTGAATTTTAAGTGTTTCCGAAAAGTTTTTTTCACCATTATGACTTGTTCAATGGGTAACCACTCCATCATATTTGTTGTCCACTTACAATGAAAGAAAATATATCTGCATGTAATCAGGATACTGGACATTCAACATAGACTTCTGCCCACAACATAGACTTTATACTTTCATGAACGAACAGAAAATCGTTGACTTACCCAATATATTATCCCCTACAGTCATTTATGGGTTATAAAATAAACATTTTTCTTATCTTTCTTTACTCTGAAATGTGCTTTTATTTCATTTGAATCAATGTTTTACCTGAATATATGTATGTAAGCAACATATATAACTAGTACCCAGAAAGGCCAAAAGAGTACATGCATGCAGTCCCTGAGAGCTGGAATTACATAGAGGACCTTGAGCTTCCATATGTATACTAGTAGGTAAGCCCAAGGCCTCTTGAATAACAGCAAATGCTTTTAATAACCAAGCTATCTCAAAAGTCCCCTTAATTTTATATTTACCCTATTTTACCCATATGATTCATTTCAGTAAAATGGAGTATGTGATAGCTTAACTTAACTTTAAAATGAGATATATTTTTCTAAGAAGTAAATAGCTAGGAACATACTAGATATTTATTACTATTATCAGAAGTCATTTGGACTTTGTTTCGGGCATGGACTTCTAGGCATAGTTTAAAGGAAATTTAAAGTAATTCCCTCAAAACTCAAAACAGAATCTTGAAGTTAAGAAGCCTCTGTTTGAGCAGTGAGTGGAAGAGCCTTTAATTCTATCCTCAGTACCATTTGTCTTTATTTTGCAAATATATAGAAGAATGTTCCTAATGACTGTGAAGAACCAAAATCAGTGAAACATGTTTAATGATTTAAAAAGCAATTTTCTCAGCATCCATTCTTGAGCAGATAGAAGCCCAGGCACACAATTAAACTGAAGCCCTTATTTTCCTGGTATCAGTAAAAATGTTGTCAAGACCATTTCACCAAAAGACAATGGAGCAACATGGAAACAACTGATGCCTTTGAGCCAGTGTTGCTATTCTTACTTTTCTTGAAAGCCTCTATGATGTGGGAGTGATTAAATGTTCCAAAGGAACACAAAGAAGTAGAGTAGGCTTGTGAAGTGAGAAGGCATTAGTGAACAACACAGATGATTAAATACGTTGAAGAAGCATGGCCATTTCTTGTAGTGTTTCTGATAGAAAAGTTTCTACGAGCCCCAAGGACACTAAAGAAGGGAAATGAGACCATAGCTTGCAGATGACTCCCAAGAAGCTATGGACAAATGCAGAGGTACACATGGGCTCTTAGTTTCAGCAGCAGGACCTGGGTTTGGGCTTCTCAGCAGTCAATCACGCTGCGTGACCATTTTCTTCTTGTTGTTGTAATTTTATTTGTTTGGTTTTGCACATTTTTCTTTCAGTGAATTAGTTATACACATATGCATTCCATTCTGAATTGATCTGCTTGGATTTCATTTCAGAGAATCTGGCTTGTGGGGCAAAAAAGCCATACAATAACCATACCTTTAAAATATAAACATCCTTGTAGATTTCTCCCATTGCTGGATGAAAGGACTCAAGTGAAGACAGACACACATTACTAGGTCACAATGCCTTTCCTTATTCTCCTAGCAGAACAAGGCAGACATCATCATAACATGGCATACTGTGAAGCTTAATCTGCAAAACAATTAGCATGATTTAAATCATGATAGAAATATAACATGTATATTCAAATACCTGTGTATGCAATAAAGAACATATATATGCCTAACATATGTTGGCATTATCATTATGCTATATTAATCAAAATGTACATAGCAACATCTGAACTATGAAGTGAGAATATTAAGTTCAGAGTTATAACAAAACACAACATAATGCCCCTCACATATTATATTCTTTCATTAACTGTTTAATTCTATTACCCTCACTTCATCACTAAGAAGACTGTAACTCAATAGAATAGCTTCATAAATCTTCCCACTCATCAGCTGTATCTTCCCGATATCCACTGGTTTATACGCAGCTGCTTGATATTCCCAGAGTTGCTGCAAACAAACTAAGAACATCAAGGAGAAAAAGGTATCCTCTCAGGCAGAACTGTGAAGGGAGATTAACAAATTAAGCCAATCTGACCTTTCTATTTTAAACATTATAAAAATTGTGGGTAAAATCTATTTGCAAGATTATAAAATTATTAAATTGCTTTATAGTTTTGCTCTATCTAAATATTGTCATTGAATATACAAATTAATCATTGAAACTTGACATTTATTGGAGGACATGTTCCATATTTTAAAAAAGAGAGTATTTATACTCAGTTGTGGTTAGTGCTGAGGACAAGTTATGAAAATTGACAAATAGAACAGGACGTGAGTCTAGTGGTTGCACTACTCAGGCTCAAGGTGTGAGAAAATAGATGGCACACACTTACACGCATGCATATGAACACTCACACATGCACACATGCACATACACGCACACACATGCATGCACACACATGTGCATGTACACTCACACATACACGAAACACATATGCACACATTCAGGCTGACTTTGAGTTCCTGAATTCTTTCCCATGTTCTTCTTCTGAGAGACTCTTCAGCTGTCCATCTACAAAGCAGAGTGCCACATCCTTTGCCCTGTTGATAAAGGGTTTGATTTCTTTCGAGCTTAGCAAATTCAGGAGCATTCTACACCTGCTGTGGGAACCCACTGAAAGGTTCTCTATCCAGAAAGGAAGGGTTTTGGGTCAGGAATAGATTCTAACATCTTCTTGACTTTGATTCCTTGTGCAGTGTAATCAAACCTTGACAGCCTACACAAGATCAGTCTTAAGAAATAAATCTAAGCCATAACAACATTCAAATGACAATGACACAAGGAAGGCCGTTGTATACCTCCTGGTTTGTTTGTCTTGAGAGAGAGAGAGAGAGAGAGAGAGAGAACAGGTAGGCAAAGAATGCATGGGTGATGGGGAGCAGAGAGAGTTGGCAATTTGCACAGCAGAAATGAAGTTAGTATCTGCAGCATTGGAATGGAGGACTCTGTAAATGCAAGGAAGAGAATTACTGCCAGGTTGTTAACAAGTGGAACAGAATATCTTGAGCCTTCTGCTCAAAGGGTTTAAATTCAGCTTAAGAGCAACAGATGAATTAACAGAGCTGCTCCTGAGACTGGAATCCTGATAGTCCCCCCTGTAAGTTGTTTCTGTAACTAAAGAGATGGGAAAGAGGTAAAAAATGAGGTCTAAAACATAGTAAATTTACAGTATATCTTGTGTTTTATGAACAACTTGTCAAAAAATCTTTCATTTCGAGAAGGCAACTCTAAGAATTTAAGAAGCCTTTCTTATTTAATGATCAACCTGATATTGGTACAACTTAAGCATGCAACTACATGGTTGTTGCTGTTCCCTTGATTCTCTAATTTATTGAATGAATATTCCCACAGATCCTTTCTGTTATTGTCTTAGGGAATTTTGTGCTTTGAGGTTGGCAATACAAGATCTGGGATATAGAATGAGAGCTGGCTGGCTTCTCTGATTGGTGGAAGTCATGAATTATCTAGAGTTTACCACACTCCAACACTGCTTTTATTATTTTTTGGTGCTTATAGTGGAGTTCTCAAATCTATGGAGGCAAGAAATAAGTGTTCTCCGAAATATGAATTCACCCACTGTGTAACTGTTTTTTGTGTACCTGTCAGTGGCCTGCGATTTGGTTAGCAAAAGAGAAACTACCAATACAGTTTTCTTTTGCATGACATGTAATTTCTTAGCTACACTTACATGTCATTTTACATCGAAGATGGCATTAATTATTTGTAACACACTTCTAAGTCTGTGAAATAATTTGAACAATTTTTATTAGATTAAATTTAAGTAATTCAAATATTTCTTCATGGAGAAAAATAAATGAGAATTTCATTGTTTCCAGGTCATAGAGTTTTGATATATAGTATGTCTAGATAATAGAGTGTGTTAAAGAACCCTGTAAATGTAAGATGTTTAGTATTGGAAACAAATAACATGGACCTAACTTCTGCCAAATACATAAGTCCCTTTTTACCTGGAATGGAAGATATAAACAAGATTTTGAAGACATAGATGATGCAAAAAGGTATAATTAACTGGGATAAAAGACATTTAACAATGGTATAAAAGTGGTTTGGCAAGTTAATGTTTTAGTATAAGAAAGGTAGTATTTCCCTCTAATAAAATAACCCTGAATGTCCTGGTCTTGATTTTTAGGCCTCCAACTCACAGAAATCCATCTGTCTCTGCCTCCCCAGTGCTGAGATTAAAGGCCTGCACCAACATGCCCAGCTATTTAAATCTTTAAAATGTGGTACTTTTGATTTTATCGTATGGAACTGATCCACTCTCAGAATTTTTTTCTCGACTTCACATTCTTAAAAAAGCCATTTTAATTCTATTTACAAACAACTATGCTAAAGAGAATGCTATTTATGACTAGTAATGTGTGTGCAGATTTTGCTTATATTTTAAAATATAAATTACTTGATTTAAATTAATTGTTTGGGCACATTAGCTAAGTAAATCACCTACTTGGATGAGAGATCAACTTGATTTTAGCACTAATATCTAAGATATTGAGTAATGAAATTCTCTTATACCTCACCAGGCCTATTTATTAGTACAAGAGTTTTTTTTTTAAATCAACTGAATTTAAAACCCATATATTACAAGTAAAACCCAAAAAGACTTCTTAAAAATGACCATGTCCAGGGAGGTCAAACACCTCTAACCTCTGCGGGGACCTACAATCACATGCACATAACCACACACAAGCACGCATAATTAAAAATAATTTAACAATCATAAAACCAAAGTTATTATAAAAATAGATGTGAGAGAATGGAGAGATGTCTCAGTGGATAAAATACGAACTAAGCACAAATGTGTGAAATGCTGGACATGGTATACATGTTCGTCACTCTGGCATTGTAGAAAACCGACAGGAGAATCCTTGCAGCTCTTTGGCTAGCATGTCTGGCAGAACTGGTGAGTTCCAAGTTCAATGGCAGGCCCTGTCTCACAAAAGAAAGTGAAGGATGAGCCAGCTGGATAAGTAACGTCTCCATATTCATGTACATACACAAACACACACACCTAAGAAGATTGGAAATAAAGAAATAATGGCTATAATTAGACAGTAGTTTAGGATTTATTAGGGCCTCAAAGAGACTAATTGGAACAGTTAATACTCATTAATGTTGTTTTGTCATCACTATGACAACAGCATGCATACATTTTTTAAAACTGAAATAGTAACTTAACCTTGATGGTCAAAGTTTCTTTACAGTAGTATATGGAATAATAAATAATTTACTAATAAATTTCGTATGAAATCTGCTTATGCTCACTGACTGATTTATGTGAGTTTTTCCCTCAAATTTTTATAATTGAACCAAAATGTTACACATGATAATTTTTCTTGTCAAGAGTAGAACTGCCAGCAGCTTCCTTCAATGCATAGCCTTCCTGATATATGGGCACATCAAAATTCTTTTTTAGGATTAATCTACATCTTCAGAGAACAATTTTTATTCTTCTACCTTCTCTCTTAGGAGGGCAGAGTCTTGGTACAAATGATGTGTTTTATTGTCCTTCAACTAGAGCAAGGTTTCTGTTTTAAATATGTTTCCTGAAATGTGTAGAAAATATCAAGTGCTATTTGTTTTCTTTTCTTATGCTAACTTAGTGCAGATTGCTTCCATTCTCTCATGTACTCATGTAAAATTCATACAACAAAAACGTGCTTTCTAAACGGCAGATTACTAGTAAAGACAAATTATAAACAAGATTCTGAAACGTAATTTCATTTCCTTGCATAAACACACAACACAGCATATAAACAGGGTTTCTGAAGACTGTTCAATTTAGCTTTAAATTGAATTTGAAATCTAAATTCAACCGTTGACATAAAATTAAGGACTTTTCAACAACAGTTTTCAAAACAACAATTTGTTTTATGATTTCTTTGCATGTCTGAAATCCTCATGAAAGATTTTTTAAAAAACTTAAGGATGATCCTGAAGACCCAGCAATACCACTCTGGGGACTATACCCAAAAGATGCCCCACGACTATGCCAAGGGGCATGTTTTCTACTACGTTCATAGTGGCCTTATTTGTGATAGCCAGAAGCTGACAACCCAGATGTCCCATGACAGAAGAATGGATACAGAAAGTGTGGTCCATTTACACAGCGGGATACTAATCAGTTATTAAGAACGAGGACATTGTGAATTTTGCAGGCAAATGGATGGAACTAGAAAATATCATCCTGAGTGAGGTACCTCACACCCAAAAAGACATGCATGGGAGGTACTCACTAATAAGTGGATATTAGCCAAAAAATATAGAATACCCAATATACATTCTATAGAACTCAAAAACGTCAACAAGCTGAAGGACACAAGTGAGGATACCTCAGCTCCACTTGGGAAGGAGAAGAAGGCAACCACAAGGGGGAAAGAGGGAGAGAAGTGGGTAGTAAATGGGACAGAAGGAGGGGAACATGATCTGGTATTAGGTGGGGGGAAAGTACAGAATCCCTTAGGGACTGCAGCAAAAATGGAAACAGGCAACCTCAGGAGGTAGGAGGTTAGAAGGCCCTCCATAATGTACCAAAGGCCTGGGAGGTGAGAGAATCTGAGGACTCAAAGGAAGGACCATAAATGAAATGCCCTATAGTGGAAAGAGGAAACTTGTAGATTCCACCTCCAACAGAAAGAAAGGACATCAATTGAGCGATGGGATTGCTATCACACAATCAAAACTCTGATCCACAATTGTGCCTGTCTGAAAGATCTTCAGGGATGAAAATGGTGAAAAGTCTGAGGAAAAGAATGTCCAGCAACAGGACAAAGTAGGATTCAGCTCAAGGTGAGGCCTCAAGGCCTGACACTATTACTGTGCTATGGAGCACTCACAAGAAGGAACCTACGATGACTGCCCTCCAAAAGACCCAACAAGCAGCTGAAAGACTCAAATGCAGATATGTGCACCCAACCAGTGAACAGAAGCTGCTCACCCCTCTGGTTGAATTAGGGGGAAGCTGGAAGAAGCTGAGGGGAAAGGCAACCTGTAGGAGGACCAGCAGTTCAATTATCTGTACCCCTGAGATCACTCAGACACTGGATCACTAACCATGCAGCATACACCTGCTGATATAAGGCCCCCAACACACATACAGCAGAGGACTCCTGGATCTTGGTTCAGTCAGAGAAGATGCACCTAACCCTCAAGAGACTGGAGGCCCCTGGGAGTTTAGAGGTCTGGTGAGGTGGGTAGGGTATGGGTATCCTCCTGGGGGAGGGGCAAGGTATGGGATATGGAACAGTCAAGAAGCTAAACTGGAAGAGGAATAAAATCTGGAGGGTAAAAAAATATAAATACTATGACTACTGCTGCTGCTACTTCTACTACTACTACTACTACTACTACAACTACCAATAATAATAATAATAATAATAATAATAATAATAATAATAATAATAACAATAACAATAATAATAAAAATAATTCACACAACTTAAGAACATAAAAAACAAATACATCCATTCAACTTATTGTATATACATAATGGACTTTTACCCATGCATTCAAATGCTTCACTAACAGTCTACTTTGTTGTGGATCATAACATGCTGAGCATACTTAGTGTGGGAGGAAAGCAACTGAGACTGAAACTCCACACTTAACTTCTTGAATGATGCCTTCCATCTCCTTGAAGAAGATGGAGTCCTGAATCAGGCAACAAAACAGCCTTGGTATCAGCCCATGCAATCTTTATAGAAAACAAGTATTACTTTGAGGAAATAGATTATCTAGATATACATACAAACATATAAGAAAGGATGTTATTCTTCTAAAGAGTAACCCAGGTGATCAGCAGCATGTAATCATGAAAAATATCATGATCAGACGTTATTTTGGTGGCTTCACATGTCTTCAAAGTGTCTCTGAGAAAAACCTTCCACTTTTGATAAAAAAAAAACTTCCATTTTGATCCTAAATACTGAGAGAGTTCCTGCAAAAACCCTCTCTATTGTCTAGCCTGTGAATTCAAATCAGCTGTATATTGGTATTATTTATGTGATGTGATTTTTAAATCACAGGTTATTGGCTCTTATTTGATTCATACATCTTACTATATAGTTTTGTTTCCATTAATATTCACATGAAATTTCACTAATCCCAGAAAATTTTGTTGAAGTACCCACTTTGTATATTTCATAAAATATAATGAAAACTAAATTAAATATTATCATAAGCAAAATGTTCTAAAATAATAAATCTTATATCTAAAATAGTAAATCCGCTCTAAATTTTAAAAGTTCAAAATTTATGTTAACCATAATTTTGCTGGCATCTGATGATTCATTCTCCATATACCTGAAAAGCTAAAGCAAAATCACAGGTTCTCTGTGGCTCGCTGAGAGTAAGCATTAAACTGAAAGTCTTTCTGGTTGGACAGTTATATCTTGAGTCTTTGGGGTCACACAGTAATAGAATTTCCCATTTTTTCTTTATTTAACGGACAGCATATGTTGTGTTTATAAAAAAAATAAAGAGAAGAGTCAGGTGTGGAAAAAGGGTGCCTCCACAGATGCATGCTGAGGCATCAAAAGATGCTGAGGGACCAGCCACAGGACAGTATATAGAATAGAGTTTATTCAGGGCATGGGGGAGAGTTGAGGGAGTAGCAGAGACAGAAACAGGTAGAGAGAGAGAGAGAGAGGGAGGGAGGGAGGGAGAGGGAGGGGGGAGGGGAGGGGAGGGGGAGGGGAGAGGAGAGAGAAATAGAAACTGGCCATGAGCATGTGGAGAGAGAGAGGGGAGAGGAGTAGGGAGAAAGGGAGGAAGGGATGAGAAAACAGAGAGCAAGAAGGCAAGCATAAGAGAGAAAGAAGGGGCAAGCAGCCCCTTTTATAGTGAGTCAGGCACACTTGGATGTTGCCAGGTAACTATGGGGCAGAGCTCAGACAAAATGCTAACAACGTGACCATTCCAACGTATAATAAAGCAGAAGGTTTGGGGAGTATAGCAATCAGCATCTGTAAGAGCAGACAGTAATAGACTGAATTGCTGAGTTACTAAAGCAGAGATAGTAACAGACTGAACATGGCCAGCCTACTGATCTTGGTCACAAGACAGAGTTGAGGCTATTCAGAACAAGAGAAAAAGATACAGAGATGAGTGAGTGCCTCCCAGCCCCAGAGGAAAGCAGCCTATAAAGAGAAATGAGTAGCTGAGAGGAGAGAAGCCCATGAGCTGGAGAAATTTAGTGCAGAGGAGAGCTAGGAATGGCAGCACGGGTTTTGAGATGTGTACTAGGTGTTTGTGATACTCAAGGAACCTGAAGGCCTGCCTGTATGTGCTTTGCTATGCTAAAAGACACCATGGAAAACCATTTATCCATTTTACCAGAGATAAGGAAAGGGGTCCTCTGGTAGAAGTGAGCTGGCTTCACTAGTTCCTGAGGAATATTGGCTTTTGTCTAACCACCAAATGTAGACCTGACACTCGTGACAGGACTGGAAGCTGCTATAGCTTTCTGAGTGAGGAAGCAACACCATGCTCTTCATAGGTTACCCAGTCACTGGCTAGGTGAGAAAAAGGAAGAGAGATAGGAGCAGAAAAATCACAAAGTTTTTAAAGACAAGGAGGCTGAGGATTTGGCAACACCATAGGCAGGTTTAGAAGAAGTAGATTCAGGAGGCTTTTGCTGAACATGTGAATGTGAAATGATTCAAGACACGGTTTGGTTCTAACCGTTTTCTCCTCAGCGACTGAGAAGATGGAGGGGCCGTTATCTGAAATTGGGAAGAGCTATAGAAAGGGCAGCCTTAGACATTAAAGTTGTCTTTGATTTCCCCACTTTAAAAATTGGAAAATAAATATTTCATGTTTATGAAGCACAGCATATTAACATATGTAAACGCATATTTTACATTAAATCATGGAGAAGGTATAAGTTGTCTCAATTTGTGGTAAATGCATTCAATCAGTTTTCTTTAGTTCTAAAGTAAAGAAGATATTCACGTTCTATAGTTATCACACAGTAGCATATTGCTATTCTGTTACACTGTAACTAAGTACTTATGACCAACTTCATCTCATCCCTAACTCTCCCTACTCTTACAAGCCTCTGCAAATTACCATTCTATTCTCAGTGTATACATTAAAACACACACAGTTCTTTGGCTAACAAGAACAGAAATGATATCTAATACATCTATAGTTGTAATTAAGCCCTGGCGTCAAATAATGATATCTAACTAATTCTTCCAGTGCCTGCAGCTGGGAATTCAGACACTGACTCTGTGGGGGAACATAGAATAAATTAAGACTGTAGATTACCAAAGAAATGTTTAATTCATCTCAATTTTCATGTTATCATTAAGTAGTAAAATATTTTAAATATAAAATAATTAAGTAATATAACACACGCTACTATTTTTAACTTTAAGTTTCTTTTATCCCAGCACATATACAACACAGCACTCATATACAGCAGTAAAAACAAAGTCTCAAAAAAAAAAGAACCCTGTAATATACAGACTATTTCATTTTCTGAAGAAAAGATCAAAGTGAGGAACAGCAGTCTTCTGGTGTGCAATGTACTGGGAGCTTCATTAGAGGAGCTCGCACTGAGACGAAATAGTCACTCATAACTCAACACAAACAATTACAACCCACGGCTAGTCTTCATCCCCTCTGAAATAGACCATACTCTGTGTTCTCCTATAGAGAGCGATTATAATGTGGATAGTGGAGAATAGTAGGACTATGGGATCAGGATAACTATACATGAGGGAGGTGGCAACGTTCTGATGCTGGAGTTTGCTCTATGAGATTTCTACATTCCTCTTTCCAAAATAAAAGTGCCGGATGTAGAAATGCTCAAATAAACACTGTTGGAATGTTCAATTTCTTCAGTGTCAATGCATTGGAGAGAAATGCTGGTTTAAGAAAGAGAAGGAAGTTCATCAATCTTATCTAGTTTGGTGGCTGTATATATATGGGCCACATGTGAGTCAGGCTCTGAATGGCCATTCCTTGAGTCGCTGCTCTGAACTTTGCTTCCATATGCCCTCCTATCTCTTTTAAGAAGGAGCAGGAGCATTCACATTTTGGTCATCCTTCTTCTTGAGCTTCCCTTCTGCACCAGTCCATTCCATTGCCTATCCCAGTTTAATCCTGCCTGTTATTTTGTTTCCATTTAGAATACACTTTATATACCTGTATTTTATTTTTCCTTTGAAAGGTCCCCATTCCTGCCATATATTTGTATTCCAAATGAAACCCATATATCTAAAGATTCAAATCATCCTCAACAAATGAGAGAGAAGAGAAAATCATTGTCTTTCTATGTCTGGGTTACTCCTCTCAGGATAATTGGTTCTAGGTCCATCCATTTACCTGAAATTTTCATTTTTCTTAACAAAATAATGTTTCTGTATAAATGTATCACATTCTCATCCTCTATTCACCAGTTGAAGGCATCTAGGCTATTTCCATTTTCAGACTATTGTAAACAGAGCATCAATGAACATAGAAGACCCACCATCTCTATAGTTTTGGGAGTATATGCTTAAAAATGGATATGGTTAACTTTGATCATGTAATAGATATATTTCAGTTGTTTGAGGACTCTTTATAGTGACTTCACAGTGGATATATCAGTTTTCAATCACACCACCAATGATTAAATGTTTCTCCTGTTTCTCCCATCCATATCAGTACCTGTTGTTACATTTTATTTTTATCTTGGTCATGTAGACTGGGATCAGATGAAATCTCAAAGTAGTTTTATTTTCATTTCCCTGTTAGCTAAAGATATGACACATTTTAAAAAATGTAACCCAGCCATTTGTGTTTCTTCCTTTAAGAAGTCTCTGTATAATTCTAGGCTCCCTTTTTTAAAGGGGCTGTTTGCTTTGTTGATGTTAAGGTTTATTTAAATAATTTTCGGTATACTTTAGATTTTATACTCCTGTTAGATGTAGAGCTGGTTAAAAAGTACCCCATTTTATTAGTACCTTAAATGGTAGTTCATTTTTTGCTCAGAAGCTTTATAATTTCATGTGGTTTCATTTGTCAGTTGTTATTCTTAAAGGCAGTGCTGCTGAGGGTCTTATACAGAAAATCCTGTACTTATAACCTCATGCCTCTTCCCTACTTTCTCCTCTGTCAGTTGGCTTAAGAAGCAGTGTTACAATAGGAATTTATGGTACAATGTATTGTTTTGTGTCTAGAAAGTAATTTGTTTTTAAATTGCATGTTATCTAATTCCAGATAGAATTTTTTTGTTTATTTATGGTCATAACAGAAGTACGCACAGCCGCTAGTACTGACAAAAATTTTATAGCCTGAGTCATGAAATCATGCTGTGCAAGTTGAGAGACAGGTGATTATATAAACACATCAGACTGAAGAGTTCTGGCCCACTAAGCTTCTTGGCAAGACTGACAGCATTAAACACAGTTAAACAATTAAAATTATTTCAAAGTTTAAGGAAAAATAGACATTTTGTTTCCATGGAATCAACTTTAGCCTTTAGTTAAAAACCAGAAACACACCTGCAAGTAGAAACTTATATCCTTCTCTCTTTGATTGAAATGATTAATAATAATAATAATAATAATAATAATAATAATCACAAGAAAAAAGTCATCTACAAGCAATTAAAGAAAAGGCACAATGCCACATTTTACAAATGTGATTTGGGGAGTCGATCACTTCCTGAGAGTTCTCAGTAATTTTTACCAATTTGAATTTGTTTCTCTTGAAAATAAGTTATGAAGAATAATGCTGAAATAAACCCAGTGTAAAGTTAAGACTGATGCCTGCTGAACAATAAATAAATTGTAAAGATCCTCTCTTGAGCTGAAAACTGATCTCTGTTTCTTTGGTATGCATATCTGTTTTCTTCCAGTTCACCCAACCTATATGGAGCACACAGTCCTGGTGTCCTCTCAGAACAGCACAAGACTAACAAAATTCCCAGTCAGTCCTTTCCTCCCAGTAAAGGTTGCTGTATGCCCTAGCTGAGATCACATTAGCAGATAACAGAAAAGAATAGAAAGTAAATCAGGTGAGTCTAAATAACTCAGCCAGTAACATCCTTGTAGCAGATGAAATTCTTTCCCAAACATGCAAAAATATTAAACAATTCCAAAGCAGAGCACAGCATACAAGCCAGTAAAGTTTAAAACATACAAATTCTAACCAAAAATAAGCAAAAGCAACTATACTACTTGCTCTTTAGGGTAAAGGAAAAAAGAGTAGGTTTTCATTTAATGCACAGAACAACAATGGTGATAAAGTAACAGAACTGATGAATACAGAGCCAAGAAAATAAATCGAAAGCCTAGATAATACCACTATCCAGGTAAGAATTCACAATAAAGTTGAAGACAGCTATGCCTGAAACAGAAATGATAGGAGGATGAGATGAGTGCAATGAACACAGAGAAGGATTGGCAATCAAAGCCATTTGAAGGAACATAATAGGCATGAAAGGAAGACTTTAGTAAAACAGTATTAAAATAGTTACAGATTTTAACAGTGTACTTCGGATATATAACAATAAACTCTCAAAAAAATAAACTCTCTAAAATAAAGGCATATATGAATTCTAACACACTGTAAGAAAATGATGGGTGATTGGCAAGGATAGGTATAGATTGATGACATTTCCATTCCAGTGGACAAGGGACAAAAATGTAGAAATCTTAAGTGCAGCACTTTGCAGATCCTTGCAGATAACAGATTGTGGTCCCAGATTACCATGTGTGTGATGTCTGACTCAGCTCTCCATGCCTGGGAGGACATAGTGAGGCAATATCAGGGGATCTGGAACATAAAGAAGATGGTGATCTAGTAGGTGATTTTCAAATCTAAAACCAGAACTGGGAAGACAGTAGATACTGTAAGCCACTTTAAGATAATTTACATCCTCCTTCTACTTAGAGAAGCTGAGCAGGAAACCAGGAGGAGGGTTCAGCTGATGAAATTACTTGACTCTAAGCCTGGAGTTTTGAGTTTGATCTCTGTAACTCATGTCAAGGTGGAAGGAGAGAACTGACTCTACAAAGTTGTCCTCTGCCCTACATGTAAGTATTATGGCATGTGTGTACTCACATACATTTTATATATCTATGTGTATGTATATAACTATGTATATGATACTTAGATATTTGTTGTATAGGTATATATATATATATAGTATACATGTATGTATAACACACAATAATAAATCAAATAAAATACATTTTTACACTGGGAAGTAGAATACCGATCCAGAGGAATTCTATTCTGTCAAGCCCAAGTAACTAACACTAGCCTTAATGCTGTTTTTCAGAAACTGTAGAAGTCATCACACAGGACAGGCAGTGGTGTCTAGAAAAGGGAAAACCAAGGAGATAAGTTCTATAATTTTTCCAGTTTCTCAGACACCATCACAGGAAGTGATTCCTAAATTGAGCACAATTACCCCAGTCATTTCTCTCCCAATGAATGATCTCTGAGTAACTGGTTTACCTGAGCTTCAGTCTCCTGACAACTAGAATAATTGTTAAAAAACAGTTGAAATAAGTCATGTTAAGAGTTCTCTAAACTGGGGCTATGCCTATAATTAATTAGTTATATATCAGCAGTTTCATTTTTAGTGGGTTACTAGATTTTTTTTGTTGATGAGCTGTAAATGCCTGATAAAATATGGGGTGCTTATCATTAGATGATAAGATTGGTAGGGGTTTATCCAGATGCATGTAACAGAAAATCACAGCAAGTAAAGATGGAATTTTTCGACCATTAGGAGAAAATATAACCAGTTTAAAAAAATGTCTTTTGACTGTTTATTGTGCTGTACAATTTATGAGCTGAAGAGCGATCGTGTTGCGTAGGCAATGAAGCCCAACCAGAAGAATTTATACCACATCTTGAAAATAAACTAAATGATCTTGAACAAAACACGGTGGCTCTGAGGGATGACCTGTAATTGAGGACACCAGGGAGGCACTCTTGGAAGACCTTCAAGTGTCGGAAGACTCCGTAGAGACCCCATTCCTCTTCATTATCTCGAAGAACTAAAGGAAAGTCTTTTTTCATATTACTCTCAGGTGTTTGATAATGCTTCCTGAGTCGAAGAACCTAATCACATGAAAACTTTTATCTTCTAGGTGAGATCATTATCCTTCACAAATGGGTTGCCGGAGAGCAATAATTCACCATTTAATTGTGATTTCTTTATTTCTCCTAAGAGATAAATCTATGAAAATCTGGATAGCATTGTTGTTAGAGATTCAGGAGACTTTAGTGTCAGAATAATGTTCCCAAATGGCATATTCCCCATCATTAGTCACCGGCGCGAGCTTTGCTTACTAGAAGGTAATGGGATGGTGTGTGGTGTCGTATGTCTTTGACTCTGCATTCCCCTGTGAGGGTTTTAACAGCCCTGCAGTGGTTCTGCCCTCCGAAGGCAGCAGATTATATACAGCATGAATATTCTGCTATCCCAAGTATGATATTGAGACAACCACTGTGCTTAATTAAAAAATAGTCTCTTTGCCACTTCCTGCATGAATGTCTTTTGCCGTATATCCCCGCAGGGCCTTCCCTTTGTCTCTCTGGGAGTCAACCATGGATCCAGGCAAATAGAGAACTGAAAGTCACTTGTGCAATTGTTCCACCATTTCCTGCTGTTTTTCAGGAAAATAGGAGAATATGCCGAAGGCAGTTTATTGAAAGATGAAAAGACGTATCTGTGGAAGCCATTCAAAGTCACCCCAAACTGAGCCATACCAAATACAAAACAGAGCCTAGGCAAGACTGGAGTAGCCCCCCAACTAACCTGTAGCTTTGTGACACAAGCACATGCTTACTGGCTTAAAACCCTCATATTTAGAGTGGGTTGGTTCATCACATTTGATCTCTATAAACTGAGTTAAGCGATCACATAGGTTTATTTCTTGTAGTCTCTCCCAACTTCAGAAAATAAATTTATCAAGCAAGCCTTACTTGTGTAAAGTGATGTTTATGGCTCAGGTACTCTGTTGCCAACGTTTTAGCAGAACACACAGGTCCACCTTTCCTTTCTCTGTGTCTCCAGTTAGCCTCAAAATGTTTCTATTACTCAAAAAATCTTTTTAAAGAAGGTTTTAAGAATAAGCAAGATTACATGTGTAAAGGACAAAGTAGGCTCTGGCTGTGAAGTCTCAGGAAATAAACAGCCATGGAGAATAAGCCTGGAATCAAACGAATGACGAGAGCTCTGAGCTGATGTTCTTATTTTCAAAAAGGATGATTATCATTCCCAAGAGACGAATTCCCCTCTTCTAGAATATGAAGGAAATTAGCGAATATACCTAAACTGCATATGGACTTCTGTGGAATTTTCAAGTTTTTAGTAGCTATGTCCAGCTCTAATTGCTACACAAAGAAGCACAATCTTTAATCTGTACAATTTGGTGAGTTTGGACTTAGTAAAGCAACTCTGATGTCATAACCTTAAGGTAATCTTCACCAGCATCCGGTAAGAACACTTACTATAAATTATTAACAATTTGAATTATAATAGCTAATAATCTATACTATGCTATTTAACAGATCTCTAGAACCTTCTTGTAACAGTTGGAACTTTACATCCATTGAACCAATAAATTTTTCTTTCACTTCTAGATGAGTAAAATATTATTGTATATTCTGAATCTATGGGACCGGATAGTATAGATGGCTGGAGTAAGAATCATGTAGTGTCTGTCTTGTAGATTGCTTATTTACTTCCTGGAATCTCTTTCTTTATCTGTGCTATCTTTATTGATGCTTTATCTTTATGACTTATCAATGCTATCACAAACAACAAATTTTTTTTTTTCAGAGCTGGGGACCGAACCCAAGACCTTACGCTTGCTAGGCAAGTGCTCTACCACTGAGCTAAATCCCCAACCCCTTAACAAACAACAAATTTTAAAACTAATAATATTCTACTTTATGTACATAATGCATTTCTTTTTGATGTATTTTAAGTTTCATTTTTATTGAAGATAAATCCTTCTCTCATGCAATACATTCCAAGCACTGTTTCTTCTCCCTCCACTTTTCCTCTTCCTCACCTCCCCTCTCCACCTCCCTTCACCCCAAATCTACTCCCCTTTTGTTTCCTCTTCAGAAAAGTTCAGGCTTTTGAGAAATGAAAGCCAAACAGGACAAAACAAGATAAAACAAGACAAAGCAAAAGCCCTCATATCCAAGATGGACAAGATAACCCAACAAGAGGAAAAAAGTCTCAAGGGCAGGAAGAATAGTTAGAGAAAGACCTATTCCTACTGTTAGGAGTCTCTCAGCAACACTAAATCAACAACCAAGCATATAAGCAGAAAGCCCATGCGTACCCTGTGCTTGCTGCTTCAGTCTCTGTAACCTCCTGTCAGCTCGATTTAGGTCATTCTGATGGCCATGCTTTCCCAGTGTCCTCCATCCCTCCTGACTCCTTCTGCCTTGGCTACTCTTCTTCTGTGATAGTCCCCAATCTCTGAGGAAAGGGACACAATGGAGACCTCCAATTTAGACTCTGCCTTTGCATAGTGTCTGGTGATGGGCCTCTAACACAGCTCCCAGCTCCATATGCTACCAAAGAAAGCCTCTATTATGATGGCTAAACAAGGAATTGATTGATGAGTATAGGAGAATATCATTAGGAATCATTTCATTGTTTTCTTTTTTGAATCATGCTTCTTTCCATACTAGGTCTCTGGGCCACCATCCTGAATGAGGTAACTCAGAAAGACAAATCTGGTAAAATCCACAGGCAAAGATATCTGTGATAAAGAGCTAAAGAAGAGAGCTTTTGGGGTGAAAGCATGGATATCCATGGAAAGAGAAAATAGGATAGATTTTATGAGTAGACTATGGTGGGAGGGGACGGGAATTGGAGGACCAGACCAGGGGACCAGAAGAAGGGATGAAGATGGAGACAGCCAGGACTGTGGGGCATTTGGGAGACAGTGTGCTAACCTAGTATAGTGGAAACTTCCTGGAATTTATGAGGGTGACTCTATTGAGGACTGTTAGTGTGAAAGATATGTAGTCGCAACTGGCCATCTTTTGTAACCAGCCAAGTTTCCAGTGGTGATACTGAGTTACATTCAGTTGAATTGTTGGCTAAGGAGGTCCCATTTAGATCTCTAAATAATGCAGCCTGCTGCTCTCTGGAAACGTGACAGCAGGACCCCATTGCAGAGGAGGACAGCCACCCAACTCATCGAGTGTAGAGAAGTCGAGTTGGTGCCTGCACGGAGCCTTCATCCCTATATTTTAGTCTCTTTAGCATGAGAGCTCACTCTACAGGATGATGAAAGAGAAACCAGAACACCAACTCAGCCACAAAACCTTGCACCTACATCTGACTCCTTCCCTGTAAAATGTGCTAGGGCAGTGGTGACAAAAATCATGTGGGAGTAGCCAATGAAGGTTTGGTTTAACTTGAGGTCCATGCTGTGAGAGACTGCCCATGCCCTACACTATCTGAAAGGCCAGACACTAGAGACTTTGAATTTTATTTTTGAACTGCATCGTGTACACTGTATTTAAGTCATGACCATTCCTTTATTTCCTCTAGCTCTTCCTGCATCATATCCCCATTCAAGCTCAACCCCACAACCTTTTCCTTAAGATATATATATATATATATATATAGATTATATATATATGCATAGAAAGCCTACTAAGTCCATTTAATGTCACTCACATTTACATTCACTTATGGTATAAACACTTGGGATTGGATAATCCACCAGGGAGCTCATGCATAGGTAAAACTGATTCTCCCTGTGTCATCAGATATTAATTGCCTCCTGTATCTCTTTTGTGTAAGGTGTGACTGTCTGAAATTTCTCCCTTACATGTTGGCATGACAACTGGCACTGCCTTTATTCACGTCGTGTTTAGGCAGCAATACTGTTGAGAGTTCATGGGTGCATCTAACCCATGTTCATTACTGCTCTAGTCACAATAACAACGATATGTTAACAACCTGAGGGTCCTTCAACTGATAAATGGATTCATGAATAGGTGGTACATATGCACAATGGACTTTTATTTATCTGAAAAGTGAAATCATGAGCATTGCAAGTAAATGGATAGAATGGGAAAATAATGTACTGAGTGAGGTAATCCAGACACAGAAAGGCAAACGCCACATGCACCTTCTCATTTGTGCGTCCTAGATTCACATCTACAGCTTTGTTTAAAACCTGAAGTGATTGCAGAAGCCGAGAAAACAAAATGGAACTGGGTGGGGGGAGGGTTGGGTCAAAGGAGAAGAAGCTCTATCTAGAAAGAAGAATAGGACTCAAGTATATGAGGTAGGTAATTGGGAAAATGAGGTGACTCTAGATGGGAAAGGGGGATTGTACCAAGGGAGTAGGAGAAAGCTGAGACCAATAAAACTAGAGATCGTGTAAAAAGCTACAGGTTAGTATATTATTTTATGATCACACACATACATGCACACATGCCCACACACACGTAAATGGAGTTACATCACATAGATGATAATGCTAGTCCTAAGTTTCATAGGCAATGTAACAAAATTCCCATGCCAGGCATAGGACATCTCCTTGTAGTCATATATTGATGGAGCACTTGAATAGTTTTCTTAACTTGATTATAGCAAATAATGCTGTAATGAACAGTGAAATGGAGAAATGAAGACATCTCTTTAAATCTGCACTGATCCAGTTAATACATTTTAATACTTGTTATGCTTAAATTATTTTTAAAAATCCTTTTTTATAATATAGTAACATATTTTTATCTTGAGTATTACTGTTATAGTATACATCATTAACAGTTACAAATATGAAATTATTTTTGAGTATTTTTTATGCCCTATGTTAATGTTGATTCTAGTGACATAGGCATTTATAGATCTCAATTTTATAAAAAAAACTTTTTATCTTCTCTCATACAACAACTTCCTTTTATCTTTAATAAATGTCAGTATGTTTTAATTCTTGATTCATGAAAGATACAACAGTGCAATCAGGCATGCCCAGGGTCATGGAACGGTTCATAAAAGTAAACAAAAGTGCCTTTCTCTGGAGGCCTAACACAAGAAAATAACGAGGAAGGCCACAATCTGAAGGCAATCCCTTCAAACTAATTCTTTCTTCCTATTTGCCCTTGCCTTTTATTATCAGCTAACAAACTTTCTATTGAAGGTCCCATGTATCAATCCTGCAAATAAACATTTTCCACTTACATTTTGCCAATTTTCATCGGCTTTCCTTTTCCACTATATATTCTTAGATAATAGAGCTTTATAACAAAATGTCTATAATTAATGTTTTAATAAAATCCGCTTTTTTTCTACAGCAGATACTTTGAAATGATCTTTGTTTGACATATGTTCATTAAACACCTTGTCTATCCTCAGAAAAACATTCCAGATGAAGCAAAACTTATTAAACTTAGCTCGTCTGATAAAATAAATTACGTATTTCTCAAGAGATATAAACTAAAATTGCTGGATTAAATGTTAACTGCATGCAGGTGAGATTTTATCAAAGAGTTCACGTCTCTATAGGGCTCTTTATCTTCCATTATTCTTTAAACCAATTCTTTTTCAGAAAACTATTACTTATAAATTTTAAGTTCTAGAATATGAAGTTACAAGTATTCAAAACCAGGTTTCCTATATTATGACAATAGCCACTTACTAGTCATAACACTGCCACATATGAGGCAACTCTCCTCTATGGGCAATATACGTTATAGCAGATAGATGTAGTGGACTTGTTTGGAGGAGTGGCCTTAAACTCAGAGTGGTCTGCCTGGTTCTGCTTCCTGAGTGCTAGGAATAAAGGTATCATCCACCACCTGGCTTGGCTTTTATTTTATAAAATGTCACAGATATTCTATCCTTTATGTAACTCATATTTTTAGGATCATGGAGATTAAATGAAATTTTTAAATGGAAATATAAATATTGTGTTCTGAGGAATTTTCTTTTTCCTCCTTTTCCCTCTTCATCTGTATGCATTTACTCTCCATTAGAAAGTGAACATTCTGGTTTGCTAGCATAATTATTTCATCTGTCTCCACTTCATGCTTCCTTTTTAATAATTCATGATACAGTTTTCTTCTCAGCCCAAGTCCTTTCCTTGATGTTTTGTTACTGTTGTTATATTTAACAGTTAAAGTTTTATCCTCTGGCCATCCTCTTTAAGAAAATCTTGTTTTTCATAAGGTGACTCAAACTAACACTTGTGTGTAATTTATAGAAATCTAAAATTTAGGTTCTAAAACAAGTGAGAAAAAACAATATTTTTTCAGGGTCTTATACTTTACTTATCGTAAAAAATTTCATTTCCATCCATTTTCTGCAAATTAATGATTTCACTTTTCTTTATGGTTTTTAAATTTTAGCACAAACAATATGTTCAAGCACAGGGGCATATTATTGAAATTTTGGGAAAGTGCTTATCAATTATAATAATGTAAATGCCCCTTCCCTTTCCTCTCTTTATCACTTTTTTTTTCCAGAGCTGGAGACAGAACCCAGGACCTTGCACTTGCTAGGCAAGCACTCTACCACTGAGCTAAATCCCCAACCCCTTTCCTCTCTTTAAAGCATCTTATATCCATCTCTTCATTTGTCCTTAATCTGAAGGATCCTTTTCAACTGTTATTGTATGCATAGCATTATGCATTTACATATACATATGAAGAGTGGGAAGGGAATGAGAACTAAAGCTATAATCACAAAATGAAACACAAATGTAATTTATTGGCTTAGAGTATCAGAAAACACTAGAGGTACAAAATAATATGAAACCTGTGGATGAGTGCTTATCACATGAAAACTGGAACTTAGACTGCTGAATAAAGTGAAAACAAGACAGCTGGCCTAAGGAAAGTCCTGTAGAAGCTGAAGGGAACCAGCACTCTGTAGACTTAGAGGAAGTTAAGAGTTTTAGCTTAAGAAACTCAAAACAATGATGCTCTGTTTTACAGATGAAATACGATGTGGGATTTGCCTTGGTTATTTATTTATTTGTGAACTCAACTGTATTTTCTAATTAGTTTAAAATACCTCCTGACCCTAATGCAAATAATCCCACTGAATTTTTTAAAACTTTTTTATAACTTTGTGTGTGTGTGTGTTTGCATGCATGCCTGCTCACACACATGTGCACATTTGCACGTGCATGTGCAAATGCATGCGATGACATGAATGTGAAGCTCAGAGTATAATTTGCATGATCGGTTCTCTTTTCATTGTGTGGGTCTTAGGGACTCACCTAAAGTCAGATGACTGGGTGGCGAACACTTTCAAAGCTTGAGCCATCTTACATGCCTATTTAGGATTTGACTAAGCATTGTTCTGATGAAAATACCTAAACAAAGTGAATGAACTGAGTCCAATTGCAGCGAAGCTTTCCCAACACATACGGTGAGTTAATAGGAGCAGGATGGACCAACAGGTAGCAAGTATGTAGAAATGTAGGAGGTGGAGTTAAAGAAATGGAAAATAAGTTTATCAGAAACACAAAAGCCATTTAAAATTTTTCATAGCTTTGTTCAATAACCAGAATGATTGTGGAGTTTATGCAACCCAGGAAGTGGGAGTTGAAAACAAAGAAGAAATTGGAAAGGTGACCACATTTATGATAAGAGAGAACTTTCAGACTGGTAGTGAGAGCCATCCTACTATAGCCTTTGTCTGCACTGTGTTTACCCTGCCTTACACTGATCTCTGCAGATTCTACCACAAGAACCATGACAACAAGCAAAGACTAGAGAATCTGGGTTTGTTGGTTGGTTGGTTTTCCCATGTGGGAAAGCAGACATTAGCAAATGATAGTTCATTATGACATAGCATAACATACTATTACAAACATAACAGGATTGTTCACTAAATCTGAGAGAATAGGATCTCACCTGTAGATATCTTTTACAACTTCAGATGGACAAGAACAGAGAGCATCTTGTGAGTACAAAGCATGTGCAGTGAATAGTTCTGTGTGCTTCACGTAAGTTGTCTAACTTCCTTCTCATATGAACTCAGTGAGCCAATCAGTAAGTCACTGGCTTGGATTAAGGAATGCACAATATAAAATGCCAGAAGAAAAATAGGTTATTGTTGGCTGCAAAACTAATGAGTGCAGAAGGTCCATTAATTTTATCCCAAGGCTTGTGGTTTTGCTGTGTATACTCTTTCTTCCTCAACCTTGTGTCTTGTTGGCCTGAAGCAGAAGAAAGAAGAGATAAAGTTTCTGGCATCGGCAGAAGCAAGAATGCAGTTTTGAAATTAGAAAATAGAGTCTTAATTTATTCTATTGTGAAGTTTCTAGAGTTCAAGAAAGTGACTTTTGGATCTTTATTTCTATTATTTTCTCTGGAATGGTGGTGCATAGAATTCTTTGTATAAAGCATTTTGCATGGACAGATTTTATATTTAAATGTAAAGTCTATTTCTCAGATAATCAGAAATCTCTATTAACTGACAGTTCTGCATATTTTTCCATAATAAGCCATGCTGTCCCTGAGGGTTCTGTGATCTTGAATTTCTTTATGAGTCATTCAAGTAAAGTATATATTAGGCTTAAAATGGATTATTAATATTAGGGAGATTCTATTATAATCATATCTCCTAGATGTGTCTAGCTTGACTTTTCCCCTGGTAATCAGAGCACCTCATTACTCAATTCTGCAAAAATAATACAGAATTACTTTTAATATGTTTTGTCATAGAAAAGTTGTATTTATTCTGTGACAAATTTTACAATATATCTTGATCATATTCTCCCTATCTTCTCATTCCATGATTACTAGGCATCTCCCAGCAACCCCTCCTATTTCCGTAACTTCTCTTTGTTTGTAACACACTGAAACTATTGGATTATTGATTGATCTTGTTGACTTGATTTGTGCAGGTGGAATGTGACTAACTCTAGCTGTAGTGAGTTCATGAGTACAAGAACCATACCATGTCCAGAAGACAATTTCTGTAGAACTCCCCCCATATCCACTGACTCTAAACATTATTTGTATCCCATTTTCCATGATGTCTCCTTTACTTTTGGAGAGCCATATACTCACACAAACTTCTATGGCTACACCAAGTCTGATATTAGATTTCAGCACTTAAATGGCAGGAGGATTGTCATATTAAGTTAATGGTTTCTATTAATATTGGCTATGGGATACAGAAAGTTTATTAACTATGACAAGGGACTTTTAGCATGGGTTTTCTGGTTACCAGACAACAGCAGAAGAGGGGTTTCATGTTGAAAGATGAGGGTAAGAATCTTAGAAGTCCGTGAGGAGAAAGATGAAGGAAAGAGGAGATGATGAGTAGGCTCTATATTATGGATGGTCACAAGATAGACGAAGAAGGAGGAGGAGAAGGAGGAGGAGGAGGAGAAGAAGGAGAAGTAGGAGAAGAAGAGAAGGAGGAGGAGAAGAAGAGGAGGAGGAGAAGAGGAGGAGGAAGAGGAGGAGGAGGAGGAGAAAGAGGAGGAAGAGGAGGAGGAGGAGGAAGAATCATCATGACGGATTATACTTACTTATGTGTTGCCGCATGATTTAACCTCTGCTCTGTTGTCTGTTGTTGGAGGAAGTGAAGCAGAAAAAATTACAAATTCCTCTCCATCAACCACTGCAGCTAGGTCACCAGATAATATTGTTATCTCTAATGTACAAGGAGACAAGTTTTCTTAGAATGATTTTATGGGGATTAATAAACTAATCCCAGTTTTTCTGAGATTATGAAAATATTGTTCTTAATCAATGGTGAAAGGCAGTGCATTTCAGGTCCAGTGCTTTTTCCAGGGAGAATGATGCAGAGACAGTTAACCTCAAGTGCTCAAAAATGGCTGCTGAAGGCATCCCTAAAGGAGAGAGGCAAGTGTGCAAACTTGCATGAAGACTTCAGAATTTATGTGTACTCAGTGTGTCCATCCAGCTTTATAGAAAAAATAATATATTTAGGATTACACACTAATGTGTGAATAAAGTTGGAGGAAATTTTGCAAAGTTAAATAAACTTGGAACTGAAAGACAAATAATTAGTCTATTTTACTTATAAGTATAATTTAAAACACTTAATTCATTACTGTGATTTGTAGAGTTCACAGACATATAAGAAATTTCTAGCACCCACCCTGTCCTCAACAACCTCTATAATACCCACTGGTATAGTAAAAGCTAGACAGCAAGAAAGAAACTTACTGTCAATACCAACCCTAGTTTTCCATGTACTGTGACAAGTGTATAGGATCTTCAGCAATAGTCCCTCATTATCAACCAGGGGCAATAGCCATAGCTTATTTGCAGGTCTCTGGGGTAGCTCTAACCAAAAATTCAAGGTGAGGTATCCAATATGTCACTGGGCTTTTATTTGGAAACACATCTTCTCAGAAGAGCTTTACTATCTGTGTGGTGTAATGTCAATTAAACTATTTCAGGAGAAAACATATACATTAGGAAGCTTATACAATGATAGGTTCCTATATGACTTTTGCATGCATCGTGTCATCTATCCCCATTCTCACTTCTTCCTCTGCCTTTTTTGTCATCCTTCTCCCAACTTAATCCCCCTATCCCCATTATTCACTGGCCTGGCCAAAGAAGCACATGGGTACTAAAGTGACACAAATGCTGTGATAGGAACCAACTGCTTTCTAATTGGATTTAATGCCTTCTCTACAAGTCCCCAAACCCACAGGTAATCCAATGGGTAAATCTAATACTATTATTCCACTAAGTGGACATAGTATGTATAGGAGGAACATGGTGGCTGCTTCTGCAAAAATGGGGTCACTTAGCCAAGCTACAATGGCAACTTCTGCAGGAGTACTTAATTGAAGACTGCCTGGAGACTAAGGACTGGTGATGCCAACCAATCTGGAACTGCTGCTTTGAAGAGATGCTGGCTTAGAACCAATGGGAAGCAGTTGGAGGACATAAAGGGTGCCTCTCAGGATTCTTTGTTTGTTTGTTTATTGGTTATATTATTTATTGCCATTTCAAGTGTTTTTCCCCTCCACAAACCCTCCTTCCCATCCCCCATCCCCTTTGCCTCTAAGAGGGTGCTTACCCACCCACCAACCCACTCCCACCTCACTGCTCTAGCATCCCCCTACATTGGGGAATCAAGCATCCACAAGACCAAAGGCCCTTCCTCCCATTAATGGCAGATAGGGCAGTCCTCTGCTTTATATGTAGCTGAAGCCATGGGCCTATTCATGTATACTCTTTGGTTGGTGGTTTAGGGAGAGACCTGGAAGAAAGAGAAGACGGGGAGGTGAAAGGGGGTTTAGGATCAGATATGAGAAGAGACAGAAGTCCAGAGGGTCAGAAAAATGAACAGAAATATGTAGTAGTGGGGTTGGCAGATAGGAAACCACTTGAAAGTTCCAGACCCAAGGGAACTGAAAGGTTTCCAGGACCCAATAGGGATGATATTAGCCGAAATACCCAACAAAGGGGAGATAGAACCTGTGGAGGCCACCTATAGTAGATAGACATAGTCCCTACTTGAAGGATGGGACCACCCACCCATCTCAAAAATTTTAACCTGGAACTGTTTCTGTCTAAAGGAAACACAAGTACAAAAAGTGAAGCAGAGCCTGAAGGAAAGGCCATCTAGAGACTGCCTTACTTTGGGATCCATCCCACTTGCAGACACCAATCTCTGACACTATTGCTTATGCCAAGAAGTGCTTGCTGACAGGAGACTTTGAGAGGCTCTGCTAGCACTCACTAATACAGAAGCACATACTCACAGCCAACCATTGGACTGAGCATGGGGACTCCAGTGGAAGAGTTAGGGAAGGACTGAAGGAGCTGAAGATCGCAACTCCATAGGAAGAATAACAATATCAACTAACCAGACCCACTGGATCTTCTGGGGACTAACTTCCTGAAGATTACTAAAGGAGCTTGCAGCAGTGTTCATAGCAGCTTGCTGTGCTGTTCTCGCCTGCTCCAAGAGTCTGTTCTTTTGATTCTGTGCCACCTCACCTCCAATCCTCAAAGGCAAGTGTGATTGGGCAGCAAGCAATCCAGGGCACAGGCAAACTGTCCTCTAACTTTGTGTGTCTAGACCCATAGATTGATGCAACTCTTGAAATTATCAAGACATTTCTTCCTGCTGTGGGTTGTGGTCAAGGCAGAAAGTCACAACTAAAGAGCAGAGATTAGTACCAGTGAAGATCTGAGCAACCATTAATACATCTATGTAAGCCTCTCCCTTGAGGTTCAAAGACTTTAATGGGACATAGCATGAAAAGATTGTAAGAGGCAGAGGATGGAAAAGACCAGAGTGGAAAAAAAGTGTCTTGTGGACACATAGAAATATTGCACTTATAAACTCACAGCTGCTGTGGGTGTTTGCCCAAGACCTGCACAGGATCAAGCCTGTCTATGCTAAAACATGAAGCTGAGACTGCTCACAAACCTACCTGCTCCCACCAACTGAGGTGTTCCTGATAGTTTATTGCGAGACACAGAACCAGTCTTGCTTGATGGTGTGGTCCTGGTGGTTCATGTTCCAATGCATGCTCCCATACCTATGTGTATATGTGTACATTGAACTTGGTGGGTTACTTTTTAAAATGTGGTAAAAATTTTTAGAGTGATTGGGAAAATAACTCTGGATCTGGGAGGAATTAAGGAAAGGAAAATTGGGAGGTGAATGTGATAAAAATATTCTATATGGAATTCTCAAAAGGTAAATAAAATACTGTACTAAAAAACCCACAGATTCATAGAAGGACACAGTAGTCTGTGAATGCAAAGGCCTGAGGAGATGAGTGAATGTTGACAGAGATGTAGGTCACAGGATCCAACATTTTAGCTTGAATAGGGAAGTAAATCCACAAAATTGTGCACACAACTAGGTGAAGTTAATAATATATGCTTCACGCGTTAAGAAAATAGATTTTTAACTGTTGTAACTACAAGAAAATGGTCTCCACAATGGCTATATTAATCTAGTTCAGCCATATGAACACCTAAGCCAAAACACTGCATCATATACCAAAAATATGTACAATTATTCAGTTTCTATTTATCATCAAAAAATACAATGACATCAAGCACACAACAACAACAAAAAAGAACAACAGTCATTTTAGGCCATTTTAATGAAGGATATGAGATGGTCTTTGAAGAGAATGTTGTTTGTGGAGGTTCTTTTCATCTGAGTGGCAGCTGATGTCAGAGTTAGAGAATTACAGATTCCAGGACAGCATTATAAATACATAACCAACCTGTGAATTGTTGGAGTGTCCAGGTTGACAAGGAGTACCAGAACTATTTTTATTGCAGTTCAGTTGCTCTTGATCTAATTTACTGCAGGTAAGAATTACTAAGGTTAACACTGTCACTTTGTAGCACACAATTATCTAAATGTGTTCTCTTAAATTTGTTTATGGTAAAATATATCTGCCATATTTCTGCCACCCAGTCTCACTAACTATTTATAATAAATATTTTTCACTGCTTCAATCTGTTGATTTATCGTAAACTCAGTGGTTACGCATCACTTGGAGGTGGGAAAGGGGAGAGCAGACAATAAGTTGTAAATAACCACAACAAAGCCACTCACTAAGAAGTGGATTTGAAACATTAATGTATACTTTATAACCTTAAATTTATAACCTTAAATATAACATGGAATTTAGAAAATATCTTCAGTCACCACATGAGAGCATATATGGAAACATATTCAAATGACATCATCTATGGGAATGCATGGTATAAATTGTACAGACTCACGAATTTTATCTTGTGGTTTACAGTTTATTGCTTAAAGAAATGTTTGTTAACTTCTGTCATTTGATCCTCCATAAGCTCCTGATTCTGACTATAGGCTGATATGGACTCTCGACCATATCCAGCAGACAATGATTAAAAAAGAAAGAACAACAGAGAAAGTTTTCCTAGGATGACAGAGATAATAGAAAATTTCTCCAATCTATTTCTTGAAGCCTGCCACCTTTGCCACTGGCAAGCAAATGTTTAAAAAGTATCTAATGAGAGCAGTAATTGCACACTGCTCTGTTGTTCTCTGATGTGCTCTCAATGTGCTGACACCAGCTTTTCTTCACCAGTGCCCCTCCAGGCCAGGAACTTCAGATGGGTCCATCAATTGGAAGAGCGCTGTGCGTGCTTACTCTAATCCCGTAAAGATGAACAAAGCCGCAGTTTTGGAAGAAGGACAAAGAGTCTCCCAAGGGGTCAATGCCTGGTAGTAGAAATGCACAAAGACCGCGAACAAGCTTGGGTTTCTTCCCAACTAATTAAACTAATATTAATCATGGAATAAACTTAAAGGCAGAGTTGGAATAAATCTGAATCTTTTAATTTACCTAACCACAGCTTGCACATCTCAAGTCTAGAACATCTACGGATTTCATTCTCCACTGCTTTTGTTCCCACATTTATTTTCTACAACTTAATTTAGAATATGATTTTACTAATTAGATAGAATACAGAGCATTAACACTGGGGAAAGCTTTCATTAAATGCTCCCTGTGCTCTAGGCTCCTGGTAAAGCCTTTCTATTGACTGTTTTATTTAATGATCTAACGAGTCTGAGGTAAGTTTTTTTGTATTGCCTGTATTTCAGAGGAGGAAACGGAATCTCAAACAAGTATAAAGCATAGCCAAACCAGTTGTGAACTTGTAGTTCTGCCTAAGATTGAAGCCTGAGTCTGGAGACCTGGTTAACCTTTAACTGGATATCTTCCAAGCTCCAGGACACTTGGATTATAGGCATGTGTTAAGAGACCTGTCAATAAGTTCCTTTCTTTTCCTTTTCTTTTTGGATAAATGGTTTATGTTTATGTCTTAGTGTGTTTTGCTGTATTTATGCCTGTCTGAGGGGACCAGATCCCCTAGAACTAAAGACAGTTCTGAGCTAGCATGTGAGTGCTGGGAACTGAACCTTAGTCCTTTGAAAGAGCAGCCAGTGATCTTAACTACTGAGTCCATCTCTCCAGCCAAAACACTGATTTCTTCAGCCTTGAATGAGGCTCTTGAGGGCTTTGACCCTGCATTGATACAACTTTCTTCTCCATGCTGCTTCTAATGGAAGGACAAGGGGAGAAGCTTGGAAATGTGGGGAGGATGCTGAAATCTCTTCTGAGGTGGAGGGTATCAGAGAAGAGAGTGGAAGAGTTGACCTTGGAAAAGATAATGAAAATAAACATAGAAACAGGAAGACCAAACATCTTCCATGATTGCCAGGCTCCTTCTCAATGAGCTGGAAAAATTTATGCAAGTGCCCTTGAGGCAGAAGGAAGTCTGGGGTATAAATCAGATAGACATGCTGACAAGAGGCAATGACCGGGAGAGACTGAGTGAGGAAGGAAAAGATCTGACTTTTCTTCTCTGAGGTTTCTATTTATAGATACTGGTGAAACATTTTCCTATAAAGGGATTAGCCTGTGAAGGGATATGAGGCATTACAAATGTGAGAAAATATGATTACCAAGGAGTTTACTACATAGCCCTGTGAATGTTCCATGATTTGGAATCCAGCACCACCTTTGCTGTGGATACAATGGTGCACACGGAGGCTTTCCCCAGATGCCTGCATTAAGCACAGGGTCAGTGGCTTCCTGAAACACCTTGGGCCCTTTGAATATTGAGAAGACAGACAGTTGAGAAGCATTTGGGGAGAGATAAGATAATTTCTTGCAGTCGGGAATGAGCACATGGACTTCTATTTGACCACAATAAAAAGTCAAGCTGCCCAGAAAACATGTATGAAGAGTAATGCTGACAGTATTATGAAGTTAACAATGCTTAGACCTTAAAATACAGCAGTGATAAAGGATGTGGTTGAAATGCAGTTCCAGAGTCAAATTGTCAGGCCTCCATCTTTGTTCCCCATTTATTGTTTACTCAACACTGAGTTAGCCACTGAATTTAACTGCACTGCTAAGACTCTCCCTGGCAAAGCGAGCTTAAATACAAAGCTTCATAAAGCATCAGGAGAGATGGCAGTCTTCAAAACTGCCCAGTTGTGGGGATCTAAAACATTTCTTTTTTGTAGGGGAACAGCCACGAGCGCATGCATGCGTGCGTTCGTGCATGTGTGTGTGTTTGCATCTTAAGCCCAAGGAGAACTTAAAAAGATACAATAGAAAAGGAACCGTTAAACATTAGAGATATGCTACTAGTTTTGTTTCCATTTTTCTTTATTTACTTGTCTTAGTTTGTTTTGGGCTGCTATTTCACACTTTCCCAGACCATCCTAGAATTCATTCAGTAGCCAAGGCTGACCCTCAACACTTGAGTTCCTAGTAATTCCCTATGGATACCGTGGTCATGGCTGGGCCACCACACCCAGCTTAAGTTCTTTTTCTTTAAATTGTAAAGGTGATGTGTTCAGTGACACAACTAGAGGGTAGCTCAGTCAAGCCAGAGCCCACACCAACAGTTTCTACCTTTTAGTCAACTGAATCTTACACTATACGATACTAGATCTAGTACATTTAATGAGTGCCCCCCAAAAGACCCAACAAGCGGCTGAAAGAGTCAGATGCACATATTTAAACCTAACCAAAAGACAGAAGCTACTGATGCCTGTGGTTGAATTAGCGAACAGCTGAAGAGAAGCTGAGGAGAAGGGTGATCCTAAAGGAAGACCAGCAGTCTCAACTATCCTGGATCCCCAAGAGTTCTCAGACACTGAGCCACCAAGCAGGCAGCATACACCAACTGATGTGAGGCCCCCCAACACATAAACAGCAGAAGACTCCTGGACTGGACTCAGTGAGAGAAAATGCACCTAACCCTCAAAAAACATGAGGCCCCAGGGACTGGGGAGGCCTGGTGGGATGGGAGTTGGAGGGTGGGACATCCTCTTGGAGACTGGGAGCGGGTGGAGGTATGAGAGGAGGAACAGTAAAGAGCAGACCTGGAGGGGGATAAAGATAGGACTGTTAAAAAGATTTAAAAATAAAAATAAAATAAAAAATAAAATTATTTTAACATTAAAAAAGAAAGAAATATAATTAAGCATCTGTATAAAATTAAAACACTACCCACATCTTCAGAGTTTATCACAGAGCCTGAGTCTGGCCAAGTCTCCCTACTGCTCTGTCTGGGACCGAGAGTTAAGAAGCAATGTTTATGTCACTCTCCACCTATGGTGAAATGTTTGTGATATGAAACTTCTCTTCACTGTTAAAAGTTTATAAAAGCCAGACCTTGCCTTTAATTTGGAGATGGGTCTGAGACTCCTTTGGGGATTTTGGTCCTGAGATGAAAGCTAACCTTGAAGATGTGCTTTTAGCCTTTCCCTGTTTAGTCCGTCACGGGGGCTCCATGGCCAGCCCTTCCCTCCTCATGCACTCACACTGTTGTTTTCAGAAAGGGTCTTACCTTGTGACTTGGGCTGCCCTGGGACTTGCTATTTCGTCTCCCTGGTGCTGAGATTAAAGGTGTTTGCCGCCATTCCTGGGTCTCTTACCTTCAGTCTTGATGAAGCTACTCTCTAGGTTATAAAGGGAAGCCTCCTCTTCCATTCATGGCTGGCTTCATCATGCTTAAATCTTTATATAGTCTATTGTTTGTTCTGATGCTCTCCTTCCTACCTGTGAGTCCTTCATGGCTGCCAGACCCTTTCATTATAAATCACATCAGAAGGAGTCATGCTTCCTCTGTGAACTGACAGGTGTCATCTTCTTGCTTTATCATTTTTTAAACATACCACATGCTCCTCGTTTTCATGAATAATCTACCAAAAATAAAGTGTACTAATTTTCACTCAGAGTATAAGATCTCCAAGGAAAATTTGTTTTGTGTTTGTGGGTATGTTTGTTTTTTTTTTTCCTGTTGTTTTTGTTGCTGTTGCTTTCCCAGAATTGACTTCTCTCAATAGCAAATGGTATGTATACTGGGAAACCAAACATGTAATAACCGGCATTTTATTTCTCTACCTAAAAAGTCACACATTGGTAAATTTCAATCTTTCTGTTTCCACAGGATCTGTACTAGCTATGAAGTAACTTTTCAAATTGGAAGAATGGAAGGAACATAGACTAAGTCAACACATGCATACAAGGGAGATAGCAAGGCAAATTCACTCACTTACATGATTGCCAACCTCCTTTTCCACTAAGATATTTCTATATTTTTTACAGTAAAATTGGCATAGAATGACTACCAAACACAACCGATCACATCACAGATTGGGACCTAAACTCTTGTGTGTCTAGTTAACTATGTCAAATCAATTACCAGGACCCATGAAGAATGAAGATAGGCTCCACTTCCCCAGGATCCACGAGAGTTAATGATGAGTATATGTGATGCAAAAATGCAATTTGGCAAAATGCTTTCTTACAGATCCACAGTAAGCTGTCATTTGCACTTGCCATTTTACTCCATGTTTCATATGTAGCTGATAAGGCTTGCTGTGAAGTTTTTAATTTGTTTTTCAATCCATTAAATGTATGAAATTTCTTTTAAGTTAAAAACAACCCTCCAAATGAGTGTATTCCAATATTGATGGAGCAATGGAAAGACATCTGATTTTACTTCTGCGTCTTAATCAACAAAGTATTTCTGGCACACTCACAGGGAAAGTGAATCCTGCACTCACAGATCATTCTCAAGCAATTCCAACAACTACTCTTGAGGGATGACTTTTTAAGGTGAAGTGCTTTCTGCATACTTCAAACATTTTTAAAAGATAAATGAGAAACAACTCAATTCAGAGGTAATTTAAGAGGCTGAAGTTAGTGGGTAAGGAGTGGTGAGTTAGTGGGTAAGTGCCTGTGCAGTCACGAGGGCCTGTGTTCAGATACCCAGCACCCACATTGAAACCAAGAATACTGAATGGTGGCTGCTCAAAAGTCCTGCGATTGTGCTCAGAGACAGGAAGATGACTGGCGCTCATTTGGACAGCCTGTTTAGCCATGTTCAATGAGAGATCCTGCCTCAAAGAATGAATTGGAGGGTGAAAAAGGATGTTGCCCTCCAGCTTTTTTGCCTGCATTCAAACCCAAGCACAGATGAGCATACATCACATATGTGCATATGAAAGACAGAGACTGGGCTTTTCAGAGACCATGATAATGACTTAGAAGTTAGTAGAGCTCATACTAACAGTCTCTAGCTTTTTGCTTAGTGAATGAAGTAGTAGCATTTAAAACTGTGTTTCTGATAAAACTATGCAAAAGAAATGTTCTTGGTAAAATTGCCTTCTTTATTAAGCAAAGTTTGTAAATTTAAGAATAGATGTTGACTTTGTAGAAATATGGATTGGGGTGGGATGGACAGGAAAAAATATTCAGAGATATCTTCAATCAGATCATAAATAATGACACAAGAATCCATCTGCCTGTGTTTTATGATGAAGAATGTCGTAATTATTTGATGTGTAGGAGGGGAAGCTTGGTGGAATGAAAGAGGGAACAAAGCCAGGGAAGCTGGCTGCTTCAAGTTCAGTCTGAAAATGTCAAATTAAATGTGTGTTCTCTTCCTGAAAAATACCCCTCCTTATGTAACCCATGTGCGGCTGCCAGATGAAAAAAAAAAAAAAAAAAAAAAAAACAAAAAAACCCTCAAATGCTTCCCCAGTGCTGCCTGCATTTTAGTAAATGGTAGCCAGTGCCCCGGAGGGAACAGATAAGCCAGCTTCCAAAGAAGCCACTTACACAGACATGAGACATCTATAAACACAATCTCTATGTTTTTCTTTTACTAGGTTTAG
The DNA here is from genome assembly GCF_011064425.1 of Rattus rattus. Classification (NCBI taxonomy): domain Eukaryota; kingdom Metazoa; phylum Chordata; class Mammalia; order Rodentia; family Muridae; genus Rattus; species Rattus rattus. The sequence continues at coordinate 113,880,683 of NC_046159.1, forward strand.
TTAAAACACACAACTACAAGAATTGAAACGGTTTCGGCTTCCTTTGGATTGGAAATCATTTGAATTCTGGCTATCACCTTTATGTAGCAAACTAGGTTACTGTTACTTCCCTCAGGCAAACACATCTGTGACTTCAGCTAATCAGGCCCTGCATGTCACCACTGTTTCACACAAACAGGGCTAAGTGACAATGCTTTGCAATGAAGGGCTCTACTCTTAAAGAAGTAATGCATTATTCTGTTTTATCAGGTGGGATGTTTGCATCTATGGCAATAAATAATTTTTCTTCTAAATAGGTATTCAGTCAATGAGCATGAACATTTTCTATAATACTGATTTTTTTGTTGAGACTGTCATACACTATATTTTGATTATATTCTTTCCCTCCCTCAACTCTTCTCAGATACTGTCACTATCCTGCACCTTCCCTACCAATCCAACATTGTATAACCACCCTCCCTCGATGCACCTCTCTCTCAAAATAAAATAAAATAAATGAAATGAAATAAAAAAAAAAAAACAAACCCAAAAGGAGTCCTTTCATGTTGACTGACTTGTGCATGGTGGCTGCAGTACCCACAGAGAAGACCCAATTTTCTGAGCACTTTTGATACATTGTGCATGTGGATCAAAACTCTGAGCTCCTGGGTTAATTCTACCTTTTTATTTTGTGAAACTGAAGTTGATTTTCTAATATAAAAGCACAAAGACTTGAATTCTTTTATTTTAATAGCTTAAGCCAGAAGTACACTTTTCCCCTAACTTTTATTTTAATAAATATTAATGTAAACATTGAAACACTACTATCATGAAACATTTAACAAAGAAGATATAACAGAGGTAGGTCAGTAGGTTAATTGATGGATTTTTTAAATTAATAAGCAGTAACTGGTAACAAAACCAACTCATCAAAGAAGAAAACTTCACAGCATCTCAGAATATTTTGTTTAATACTAGAGTTTGAAATACTTTAAATCTTATCTCGATAATTGCAGTCTTTAGTAAATTAACCATTATTCTCGGCTATCTATATGTTTATTTAAATTATAATTGAAATTGCACAATGATGAGCAAAATATTTAGGAGCAGCTCAACATTATATAGTAATACTATAGCTTAAATAATCTTTAAGGAAAGAAACAAAGATATTTTGATCTGGGTCATTTAATTACAAACAAACAAAAAGTGTTCCTCACAAGACTGTCACAAAAATTCCACAAATAAAATGCCAATAAAATAGTATAACATTGTTCTTCATGGAAATTAGTGATGCATGATAACACATGTCATTAGTGCCAGGGAAAAAACACTAGTGAGTTATGATTGCATTTTAATGAATGAGCTAAATGCCTGGGATTGTCAACTATGCTAAAGGAATAATTATCTGAGAAAAATTAATTCTGGCATTTGGTAATTAGTAGTTGAAAACATGCAAACTTCACTGAAAGGATACTTTGTCTGGAATGTTTTATTCCAGAGAATCAAATGACATTGTGTATGGAAATACTTGATTATGTAACTGAAGACTTCTCTGGGTCAAGGCAATATTTCAAAAGACTTAAAAATGTTCTAGCTACACTAATAGTAGCAATGATGGTTTTCAGAGATAAAAATTCATAACCATGGCAAATGTGGCTGGGCAGTTAATAAGATAGGTAGTTAAAGTTGTATATGTGTGATAAAACACATAGTATGACTAAAGGAGAACTCATGTGCAAGATCACTCGTCCTCTTTCTTCTCTGACTGTTGGGTTGAGAAGTTCCTTTCCACATTCCTAATACAGTGATTAAATTGCTTTCCCTAAGAGTAATGAGAGGAGAGGGGGGGAAGAGAGAGAGAGAATGAGAAGAAAGAAGAAGGAAGAAGGAGGAAGAAGGAAGAAGAGGAAGAAGAAGAGGAGGAGGAGGAGGAAGAGATGAATGACGTGAAGAAAAAGAAAGGGGGGAGGAAGAAAAGAGGGTGCCCCCATACACATTGGCTTTTATCAATGAACTTGCAAGTTAAGTAGTAATGTTAGCACATTCTGTTTCAGAGAAGTACCCAATACCTACAACAACTCCAGTGAGTTGGGAATTATACCAACACTGGGGACGTGGGACTATTCTGAGCTTCCTTAAAGCCTGCTTACAACTGAGCTCAAACCTAGGCTCAGAAAATTTTATTTGCAAGTTTTCACTCACAACATCATGCTAGATTAAAAAAAAAAGCCACTGGAACAATTGGACTAGAGATAACTAAAAGTTAGAAGTCTTGGTGCATACCTAAAATTCCAGCACTATAGACACTGATAGGCTATGGATTATCAGTAATAAATTTTCAAAAATAACTACTGAGTTGTGTTTAACACCCTCATAATTTAAGAATGCATACTCAAATATAACGCAAAGGAAAAAATTTCTAATATTTCACAAACAACATGCATACGTATTCACATAGGTGTGTACTCCGTAGCCCAAATTACTAAGCTACAGATATAAATTCACTGGTGAGTTAGGTAAACTATACATAGTAATTCTTTGTATCATGTTGTTTTGTTCATTAAGTTTGATTTTTTCTTAACTTTTAAAATTGGAATAGGAAACATAAATGAATTTTTTTTTTATTTACAAAGTCTCATGAAATCTGGTTGGGCTAGAACTTCTTATGTTGCCAAAAAATGACCTTGAACTTGTTATCCTTGAAGCCTCTGCTTTCTATACTCTGAGATTACAGGTGTTACCTTATGTTAGTTGCTTTTAGCACAAATAGCTTTAAAGAAACTAGTCAAAAATGAAACTCTTTAAAATATTATGAAGTATCTATTTAGTACAAATATATATTAGATATAATATTCTTTTGTCCTGTGAGACCAATGGAGTTTGTTTGGCTCATTTTACTTCTGATTTAGCCATATCATATAATGTAAAATTATTGTTATTATTATTATTATCATTATTATTATTATGTAGCTTATGACTGAGGAAACTTATGTTCAGAAATGTTAACAAATGTAGAAAATTTGAACTTTAGAAAATATTTCCATCTAATGTATTTTGATCATATTCTTTCTCCTTCTTAACTCTTTCTAGATCTTCCCTACCTCCTCCCTGCCAACCCAACCTCATGTTATTTCTTTCTCTCTCAAATAAAACAAAATCAAAAATGTAAAAATAAAAGGTCAAGATGAAAAACCAAAACAAAATAAAAGTGTGTGTGTGTGTGTGTGTGTGAGAGAGAGAGAGAGAGAGAGAGAGAGAGAGAGAGAGAGAGAGAGAGAGGGAGAGGAGAGGGAGGGAGAGAGAGGGAGAGAGAGAAAGAGAGAGAGAGATCTGTTGGCCAACTACTTGTGGCAGTGGTGGTGGTGGTGAAGCCAGTGCTGGTGTGGGTTTAATATCCACAATGGCATTGCATTGTATCAAACTGATTTTCTCTTTCCCAACAGGTATCAAATGAAAATAGTTTCATAGTTAGGATGGACTCTGTGTCCACTTCTTATTAAAGCTTGATTTCTTTTTCTGGTTTGAACCTTTAAAGTCTTATGTGTGCTGTCACAATCTCCATGAGTTTGTACATACATTAGTCCTGATGTGTCTGGAAGTGCCTGTTTCCTTAAAGTGTCACCACCTCTGACTCTTAGAATCATTCTGCTTACATTTTCATAGATCCCTGAACCTTGAGGGGAGGGGTTTAATTAAGACATCTCTTTTAGGGCTGAGTACGCTAATTCTTCTTACTCTCTGTTGTGGATTTCTGTAATTACCATGTGCTTCAAGAAGAAGCTTCTGATAATGGATGAGGGATTATCTATAATCTATAGTTATGGCAATATGTCATTAGGAATCAATTACTGTGTTTCTTCAGCAGAATAATGGTAGTGGGTTTTTCCCCAGGTGCCATGATTTATCTAGTCTCAGGCGTTTACCAATTTAGCAATGTCAGGTATGGGTTCTACCTTATGGTATGGGCCTTAAATCCAATGCAAAAGTTGTTGTTTGCACCCATAACATTGTGTGTATTAGAATGTTATAGCCAAATCACTGTTGCGTGTTTTCTGTTTTGTAATGCTTACTTTTCTCTCCTGGTATTATTCAAAGTACCTTTTAGCACTGTGACCACTAGTAAGTAGATGTGAAACTTCCATTTGATCTTCAGCTCAATTTCTCCTTGTGTGGTGACATAAGTTAATGATACCTTTAGTAATAGAGATTGCGTCTTAATTAGGGTTTCATTGCTATAAAGAAACACCATGGTCAAGCAACTCTTATAAAGGAAGATATTTAATTGAGTCTGGATTACAGTTTCAGAGCTTTAGTTTATTACCATCATGGGAGGAAGCATGTTTCCAGGTAGACACAGTGAGGGAGAAGGAGCTAAGAGTTCTATGTCTTTCTCCCCATCCTCACCAGCATCTGCTGTCACCTGAGTTTTTGACCTTAGCCTTTCTGACTGGTGTGAGGTAGAATCTCAAGGTCATTTTGATTTGCATTTTCGTGATGACTGGGGATGTTGAACATTTCTTTAGGTGCTTCTCCAATACTCCTCCATTGCTAGTGGGATTGCAAGCTGGTACAACCATTCTGAAAATCAGCCTGGCAGTTCTACAGAAAATTGGACATAGTACTTACTACCTGAGGACCCAGATATACCACTCCTAGCCATATACCCAGAAGATGCTCCAACATATAACAAGGACACATGCTCCACTATGTTCATAGCAGCCTTATTTACAATAGCCAGAGGCTGGAAACAATCCAGATGTCCCTCAACAGAGGAATGGGTACAGAAAATGTGGTACATTTACACAATGGAATATTACTCAGCTTCATGAAATTCGCAAGCAAATGGATAGAACTAGAAGATATATTATCCTGAATGAGGTAATCCAGTCACAAAAGAACACACATGGCATGTACTCACTGATAAATAGATATTAGGAAAAAAAACTCAGAATACTTATGATACAACTTACAGACTATACGACACTCAAGAAGAAGAAAGACCGAAGACCAAAGTGTAGATGCTTCAGTCCTATGAAGGAGGAACAAAATAATTATTGGAGTAGAGGGTGGAAGAGAGGAGGGGAAGCAGAAAAAAAGAGAGGCAGGATCAGGTGTGGGAGGGGACAGGGAAATGTACAGAGGGTCAGGAAATTATGCAGCAATGCAGGATGGGGAGCAGGGTACCCAACAGAAAGTCTCAGATGTCAGGAAAGTAAGAGGCTCCCAGGACCCAACAGGTATGAAATTATCTGAAATACCCAACAAAGGGGAGAAAGAACCCGTGAATACCATATGGAGAAGCTAGGCACAGCCCCCATTTGAGGGATGGGGCTACCTACTCATCTCCAAAATTTTAACCCAGAATTGCTCCTGTCTGAAGGAAATACAGTGAAAAAGAGTGGAGCAGAGACTGAAGGAAAGGCCATCTAGTGGCTGCTCAACCTGGGGAATCCATCACATATACAACCACCAAACCCAGCCACTATTGCTGCTGCCAAGAAGTGCACGCTGACAGGAGCCTGATATAGCTGTCTCCTGAGAGGCTCTGCCAAGCCGCTCAAATTTGTATTGTCACCAATACAAATGTGGATGCTTGCAGCTAACCATCAAACTGACCATGGGGACCCCAATAGAGGAGGTAGGACAAGGACTGGAGGAGCTGAAGGTGTCTGTGACCCGATAGGAGGAACACTAATATTAACCAAACAGACATCCCAGAGCTCCCAGGGACTAATCAACAAACCAAAGAGGACCCACATCTCCAACTGCATATGTAGCAGAGGATGGTCTTATCTGGCATCAATGGGAGGGGAGGCCCTTGGTCCTGTGAAGGCTCAATGCCCCAGTGTAGGGGAATGCTAGGATGGTGAGTCAGAAGTGGGTGGTTGGTGAGGGAGCACCCTCACTGAAGCAGGTGGAGGGAGCAAGATAGGGAGTTTGTGGAGGGGAAACTCACAAAGGGGTTACATTTGATATGAAAATAAATAACCAATAAAAACTTAAAAAATAAAATAGTTCTATATCTTGGTCAGAAGGTAGCAGTAGGAGACTGTGTCTCACTGAACATAGCATGAGGATAGTAGACCTCAAACCCTACTGACACACTTATATTTTATCCTACAAGACCATACCTACTTCAATAAGACCATACCTTGTAACAGTGTCATGCTTGTGGGGCAAGCATTCAAATACACGAGGGAATGGGGGCTATTCCTTCTCAAAGCACCATAGTTTGTGTGGGTAATCAATTACCTGTTCATAGCCTGTGATAATCAGGGTTGTGTGTGGGATCCCCTTTGGCCTCATCAAGATGGAAATGATTTCTTCAACTGAAGATTTTACATGGCTCCATAAGATGCCTAGTTGGGGGCATGTTCCCATCATTATGTTGTGACTCCACTTAATTTTTAATATGTGTATAAATCTGAGGAGATTTCCTTCAGTAGTAGGTTTTCATATGAAGTTTTAAGTCCTAACGTCAGTTGCCCCTCCCTGTATTTTTCCTTTACCCTGCCCTCCCATATTGTCCTGCCCATTCCCCTCCTCGTCTACTTTCCCCTTTATCTCTTTATAACAGAAACTTCCAAGGAAAGGGAACTGGAATCTAGAGAATCTGGACTTTTGTGTGACTCAGCAAAGCTTTAGATTTTGAAATTCCTCACTGTAGCATACAGGAGCAGGATTCACATAACAAGACAGGTCTGTACGATGGGCTGGTTTACATAAGAAACAGCTGTGTACTCTCTGATGATTCATGCTTCACTAGCCCAGTAAAACAAATCAACCATTTTTACAAACTTTAAGTTAGTTACATCAATTGATTATTTTTTTCAGATAAAAATAAGGATGTTTGTTCTTTAGGAATAATTGTCAATTAAGAATTTGTTGATTTAAGATCATCACTAAAAGTTCTAATAGAAATTAGTGTCTTTGTTGGGGCGGGGAACACAATTCTTTGGAGTTTTCAAAAGATTTCTTTTCCGAGGTCATGAGAGTGTAGGCCTGAATAGCCAACTCAGAGGTAAAGATCCCAAAACAGGGAACAAAGCATCCTCTTGACCACCCCAGTCAGTGGGGGATGGGTGGGTGGGAAGCTTCCTTTTAACACTCTGCTCTTCCAGTTTTCCCTACACATCTCTATAATTATTTTCAAGGCCAAGGCCAAAGAAAGTAAGCCATTCAGCTTTGAGCCTGGGGCAGAAGGACTTGGCAGGACAACAAAGAGGATGGCAAGAAGGCAGGAAAACCACATGTTTTCCCTGGATAAGGCACTGTTCTCCCAAGGACTAGTGTCCTGTTGACCTGCTGATGGTTCTCCTTGGGGATGAGTTTCAAGTCTTCTTTCACAACATTTTGCAAACCCAAACTTTCAGTGGTGGAGAGAGGTGAGCGCTGACAAAGAAAACAAGCGTATTTCTCCATCAGTTTGGAGGATGTCTGCTCATCTTACTCTTTTCACAATGGTGGTTTACTCATGAACCAAACATAGTTATAGATGGGTCTCTGACATCTTCTCTGTGAAATTATACATCTCTAATGCTTATTTATCAGCTACCATTCACAGAATACCTTGTGCTAATCAGCAGTGGCATAGGTAGAAAGTCAAGTGACTAGAATTTCAACACAATGCTGTCGGCTGTTACATCGAAATCAATTGATGTTTCCTGGGTGTTGAAATGTTCAGGAATGATACGATAACACCTGCCATAGATAATAGTCTGAGGCAGGTTTTTAAGGCACATCTCTTGGTGTATTAGTCAAAATGTTTCCAGGGAAGACTAACTGAGCAGGGAAGATGTACCATTAGTGTGACAGAAGCATCCCATTGGCTTGGGAAACAGGTGGAATAAAAGGAGAAAGGGGGAAGTGATGGGCACAGGGTGGGGTTCACATTTATAACCTTAACACTTAGCAAGATGGTGGGAGGTGGTTGCTGTAGTTTGAGGCCAATTGAGGCTACAAAGTATGACCAAATCCTCAAAACAATACTAAAGCTTAAATAAGAGCAAGTTCCAAAAGTGGCTGCTTGGCTTCATGCCTTTCAAGAATTGAAGAGTGGCCTCATTCACACGCTCCTGCCCTAAGACATTTTACCCAAGGGTATGAGGCCAAATGACTATAGACTGAACCCTCCCAAACTGTGAGGCCACATCAAGTATTTGTGTCACTGTCTTATAACGCTAAATCCTATGCATGCTAAAAGATATGATTGAGATAAAAAGCACATGGAGGAAACTTTTGTGCTATTTAAATATCAGATATAATTTGACGGATACATTTAAATGTTATTGTTATCGAAACAATCAAAATCAAATGCAGCCCAAAAAAAAGTTGCCATAGAGAAAATACGGTTGCTGAAAAACAGGAGATAGATTTGAGGACAGCAAACTGTTTACTTTAAGTAGTATACTCTTCATTTGAAAGAAAAATTAGAAGTCACTTTATAGAATATTTTCAATAGTAGCATCAGACGTTTTAATGGTTCTTTTGTGTTTCTTCTAAAAGAAATACTATTTGGGTCCAGCTGGCTTTGAACTTGTAATCTTCCTTAGTTGCCCTTCTCAATGCTAGGGTTTCAGACAAGCATTCAGCTATGTCTTGGATTAAGAACAGCAAAAAGAATACCCTTGTCAGGGAAGAGAGAGGCAAAGATTAAAACAGAGACTGAAGGAGCACCCATTCAGAGCCTGCCCCACATGTGGCCCATACATATACAGCCACCCAATTAGACAAGATGGATGAAGCAAAGAAGTGCAGACTGACAGGAGCCGGATGTAGATCGCTCCTGAGAGGCACAGCCAGAATACAGCAAATACAGAGGAGAATGCCAGCAGCAAACCACTGAACTGAGAATAGGACCCCCCGTTGAAGGAATCAGAGAAAAGAACTGAAGAGCTTGAAGGGGCTCGAGACCCCATATGTACAACAATGCCAAGCAACCAGAGCTTCCAGGGACTAAGCCACTACCTAAAGACTATACATGGACTGACCCTGGACTCCGACCTCATAGGTAGCAATGAATATCCTAGTAAGAGCACCAGTGGAAGGGGAAGCCCTGGGTCCTGTTAAGACTGAACCCCCAGTGAACTAGACTGTTGGGGGGAGGGAGGTAATGGGGGGAGGATTGGGAGGGGAACACCCATAAGGAAGGGGAGGGGGGAGGAGGATGTTTGCCCGGAAACCGGGAAAGGGTATATAAATGTATATAAGAAATACTCAAGTTAATAATAATAATAATAATAATAATAATAATAATAATAATAATAAAAGAACAGCAATCACTATTGGTGGCTCTGAATAAAACACAAAGAGACACAAATAAAGCTAAGCTACAGAATAAGCACTGAATAGTCCACTAGCATATGTAGTTACGCAGTGTAGGTTTAAACTAAGATTGAAAATAATGAAGCATTGTGTTCCTTAGCTGCATTAGTCTTGTTTCAAGTATTTTTTTCATGCACACTAAGCTAGTAACATTGTCCTGACCTCAAAAAATAATGTGGGTGACTCACAAAAGTTAGGAAATAAAAACCTGGTAAGTCTCAGAAAATTACTGAAATTGACAGGATTCTAAGACCTCTGCCTAAAACTATGGAAGTAGGAAGCAACTTTAGGGATAGGGGATGCTCCAATGAACTGTGGTATCTGCAATTAGTCCAGAGAGTTCCAGAGACTCATATTCCACGTGTCGTCACCCCAGTGTGGTGGGATTCCGCACGATGTGGCTTCCTATGATTCCTAAGTGTCCTGTAAGTAATCACTCATCCACACTGCTGTGTGCAACTCCAGGAACTTACTGATTGTTTGGGGCGATTCTTCAGGGTGGAATGTGTTAGGATTCTTATTTTGGTTTGGTATCTATTCTATATATTGACAGTAAGTAGAATATAATTTATTTTGTAGAATTCGTATATGTATCTTGTATCCATTAGAGTTTCTACATATGTGCATGCTAAGAACTTGTTCAGCATGCTACAGTTACCATCTAGAAATTAGATTTTTATGTATCAAGAGAACATTTTGGACACTCATTAGAAAATGATATAACTCAAGACATGATGGCAGGCAGAACTCCCAATTTCCACCTGGAAATGGACTCCCTTAACCTTCTCGTGAGGTAATTATGGTTTCAATCATCTGGCTTCCAGTTTGGTTTGCATTTCAGGGACCATCCAGTTTTGTTCACTAAGGTCTGGCTATATTTAGAAAATTAAGAATTTATAATTCTAAGGCCTAGAGGAGATGGTAAAGTAGGCAATAACACTTATTCTATAAACACCGGGACTGATCAGTTCTTATCAGAACCTCAGTGACAGTTTCAAAGGCAATGCCAGCGTCAGTATTGTAGATTCTTTTCTCTATACCTTGTCATTTCTAGGTTAATCTAGAAAATTACAACTTAATTTCCCTTTACAAAAACACTTTTTATTGATTATTTGTGAGATTCACATTATGCACCCAGTCTACTTATTTCCCTGTCCCCTCGTTTCTGTCCTTTGCCCTTGAAACATCTACCCCACAATAAAACACACAAACAACAACAACAGAAAACAAAACAAAAAGCAAGCATAGAAAACATTTTAATGGAAGCTGTAATATGTCGCTGTATGTATCTCTGTCCATTCTAAGCGCAGGTAAATGTTCATTGCAATGAGTCATTGGACTGGTTCAAGATTTCTGGCTTCTGTGACACCATCAATATTGGATACTCACCATGACTTCTCCCAGTTATCCTGTTGTTGCCCTGTGTCTCCGAGATCCTGCAGCTCTGGATCAATAGACTGGACCTTTCACACATCCCAACCATTCTCAGATGATATAGATTTTAAGATGGGCCAACTCAGAGCTATGGATCTGGACCTGGGGTACCTGAGCCGGTGAGTGCACCAGCTCTCCTTTATCTGAACCCTAAGTGTGAGCTTTCCAGCACTGTACCAGTCGGCCACCCAAGGCCACCATCAGCAGGAAACAAGGTATACTCTCCTGCTCTGATGGCCTTGGGGTTGGCTCTCCTGCACCCATACCTGCACAGCCAGATCCACCTTGCGACCTAGTCAAGGCTCTGGGCCCACTCACCCAAGTGAGGTGCTGTAACCTGTGAGGTGCTGGACCTTCACCATCAGGGCCAGCTCCACTGTGTTTCCTGTGGGAGGTATACAGCGTGCTCTGCTGAGTGCTACAGGGAGGGAACAGGGCCATCTCTTCAGCTCTCATGCTCTTGGGGCCAGCTCTGCTGACTAACACAGTTGTAAAGGGTGTAGAGAGAGGACACTGCCTCTGCACCAGCAGTACCTCATGAGAGATGAGTGGTAAGTAGCAGGGCTGACTCTTCTGTGCTCTCATCCTGGGGGTAATAAAATGGGGGCAGCAACTTTCCCCCTTGTCCCTTCTACCATGGACAGCTCTACTATGCTACTTAGGTGAGGTGCAGAGCCTGCTCATTCAAGGGCTGAAGCTGGTAAGGGGTAAGACCAGCTCACTGACCACTCTCCTGACTGCCTTAGAGTGAGAGATATGAATATAATCTTTAAGATTATATGTATTCATGAAATCACCATTCTATACCATATTATGTACAAATATTAGTAGCCATCTTTCTGAAGAACAGGCCCTGTGCCAAGGCCACCCAAAGCCACCTCAGAGCAGAGGAGTGGCCAAATCAAATTTAAGCAGGGCAGAACAGGAAGAAGAAGACAGATAGACCTGCGGACCACCATGGTATCCACAGATCTGCCCTAGGGCACATAGCCCAGGTGACCATAGACACCTGCTTGCCACAGTGCCACACAGTGTGGATGGAGAATGTCATTCAGGGTCCCACTAACACACATGACCAGGTTATAATGGAAGCTACCACAATGTGTGAGTAGATGGTAGACAGATGGAGGACAAAAAGAACTGGTACAGCTTGAGCATCATGTAGAGAGATGAAACTGGAGACTTGATGGTGGAGGGGTAGCCTTTTGTAAGTGGCATGAGGCCATGATGAAGACCCGACCTGAGTTGCCACTGAGGGCCATGTCTGGGTCCATAACTATGGAGAGGCATGGGTCACTGTTGATGTTCATGAATCATACTACCATTACAAAACATGGGGACCTCCTTGATTGGGACAGCTGTCAGAACCATGTGGATGTCCCAGGGATGTGCAGAACTGGCCCCACCCTTCACTGGCTGGGACATTCTGGAGAGCTAATCTCATCTCTTACCAGCAGCATCATTCAGCACAGTGGAACTGGCCTTGGTGGTCATGGTGTGGATAAACCAGTCTCTAGTATGAGTGTGGGAGGGTTCACCCTTCTACTCATCAACTGTGAGGTGAGGCACAGGGCCTATTCTCTGGAGTGATGGCTACTAACATTTGTACATATTATGGTATAGAATGGTGATTTCATGAATAAATATAATCTTAAAGATTCAATCATAATAATAAACTTTTCTGCCTTGTAAAATGTTTATCACTGATAGATGTTGGAACCTTTTGGAGTCTTCCAGTTATTTGAAGTAAATAATAAACTCTTTGCTAGAAATCCCCTCTGACATTATAAGAAGTAGAACTAATTTAGTTTTTGTATACATTAACTAACCTGACACTGTCTCTGGTCCTTTCTTACTTCCGAGCAACTACAATTTTATTCCTAACTTTCATAAGTTCAATTTGTAGCTTTCATATATGAATGACAATGTGTTTTTTCTGGTTTATTCCACTTAATATGTATACTTTGGTTTCATGTATGTTACCATAGAAGACAAAACTGCATTGTTTTCTATAGCCAAACTATATTACACACACACACACACACACACACACGCACACACACACACAGAGATACACACATAAACACAATTATGTATGTATATATGTCATATTTCCTTTTTTCACTCATTCATTCATGATTACAACAGTAGATTCTATAAATTGGTTGTAATAATAGTATTGTATAAATATAAATTTCACATGTTAGTTTGATACAATAATTTCATTTTCTATATATATATATTTACTAGTAGTGTGATTGATATTTTCAGATATTTGAAGACTAACAATATTATTACATTCATTTTACCAGTTTACAGTATATGAGGATTAGTTTTTCATATCAGCTCTCAACAATTTTTGTAGCTATTTGTATTTTTATCTTTCAAAATAGGATTTTCTATAGTACAGGCTGAGTTAAAACTCTCTATGTAATTATGTTTGGCCTCTCATGGATCATAGTCACAGGCATGTATCACCACACCCAGTCTTTTTCTTTCTTTCAAAATAATATCCATTCTGAGATCAAACTGTACTTCTTGTGGCCCTAGTTTTCATTATTCTATTATGACTGACATGAACTGGTTTTCTCAGAGGCCCCTTGACACTCTATGACTCATATCGTTGAGCCTGTCACTCTCATAGATTGGATGCTATTTCATATGAAGGTCCATAGCACCTTTATCTTTGTGTCCCCAAAGCGTATTCCAATTTGAGCCTGCAATAGAAGAACCACGAATAATATATCAGTGATACATGAGTCTGGAGGTGGTTTGGAAAGTCTTCTTATGACTACCCTTTCTAATCTCACCTCTGACCTTTGATATACACAAGAAAATCAGGCGGGTATTTTTAATTTTTTCCCCTAACACTGTAGCAGGTCACTCAAAGATATACAGTGCAGGAAGAGCATCTTCAGAATCCCTAGTTTTTCATCCTGCAAACAATCCTTCAGCACGTCTAGTTCCCTTTACTATTTTAGTCATTTAATTGAAACTTTACCCCATGTGAAAAAGTTGAGTCTATCAAAATTTCAACAAAGTGAGCCATAGAATGTTTGGGAGAGACCTAGGTGTCTTGAAATCTGGCTCCATCTGTCGGGAGTGGAAAGTTACCTTCTTCTTTTCTACATTTCCTTTCCTCTTGTACACTGCGAGATACTGAGGAACAGCCAGAAACTAATGCTACCATGCCTGCTGTGTTCATGAAAAGCAAGCAGATATTTTATGCAGTTGAATTAAGGGGTTTACAATATGAAAATGTGGTTTCTGTGGCACTAAAACCTAAACACAACCAGAAGTAAGCAAAGAATAATTTTCACTTACATTTTTATATAATTTTCCAATAAACAAAGATAAATTTTTCACTTGATGCATTCAAATTAAACACGAAATGTTAGTGCCCAAGAACGCAGTCCCACTGTGCTGGCATCTCTAATTGGCAAAGGGTTAATGACATTGTAGATTCTGTCACCATCTAAAGAACTGTGAGTCAGACACAAAGAGACAATGTTGGTTTTTGTTTTAGGCAGTGACATCTCATCATAACCCCGAGAAAACAACCTCCCTCGAAAACAAATATATTTTTGGAGCTTTATCAGTAATTAGGTGCAAAAGCCACAAGAAAGACACTAGGTCCTCCTGATCTACTTTTAACTTCTTATCTATTTCTTATTCATGCTATGATAAAGAAGTTTGCTATACCCATTTCTTTTCATGGCCTGACTTTTGTGGGACTGTCACACAATGCCTACCCCCCCCCAAAAATATGTTCTTTGTATTCCCATTAGGTGACACAAAGTAGCTCATAACATAGGGCTCTTGTTTATTAATGAGTAATTTTTTTAAAAAAATCATTAAAACATCAATTTGCTCAAAGCAGTTACTTTACATTTTTGTAGCATTGTTTTAAAGTTGCCCCTTCCCTCCTACGAGAAGAGGCCATTCATTGATGTTGCTTTGGAGTTCATAGAGGGAAACAGCATAAAACTCTACATTTCTGCCTTCATTGCCAGTGGTCCTTATTGTGAGCTGTGGAATCATATGTGCACCAAAGTGAAGGAGAGAACTCTTTTAAAAACAAAATGACTTTGGGATCGTCAATAAATTCACCTAGAGTGAGTGCATACTTTATGGAAAAAGTTACACACATGGAAAAGTGTATAAGGAGTAAAAGAATTTTTACATAGGCATCAGGATTGCCATCAGCACAGTAGCTCCACCATAGAACATGTATGTGGCATGCAGCGGTCCTAAGGTCCATCTCTAGACCCACAACATACATCAAATCGTTTAGGAATGCTTAATGAGATGCAATCATTACAAGTATGTATACATGGCAAATGTAAATACGATGAGATTATAGTATTTAATAAATTCTATTATTTATTATTATTTATCAACATTAACTTAATATTAAGTACACAAAATGAATTAAAACAAATTGAGTATATTAACTTAAAATTAAGTATTAGGTACAGAACATAGTATTCATGACAACCCTGTGTATATGGAAGGGAGGACACAATATCTATCTAGTTTCAATAGATTAGAAGTCTACAATACAGTGTGATTAAATGTAGTCATTATTCTGCAACAGATAGTAGGGAGTTCTCACACTTAGGCCACGGTCACCCCATTTCCCCATGCACTCGCCCTTTGGCAGTTCTTACCTGACTGCTCCTGAGTTAGACTCTTACATTTCCCATGTAACTGAGGTGATGCAGTCTTTCTCCCTCACGTAACTTTCACACTTGTTATCCTCCTGTTTATCTACACTGCTGGAGATAAAAAGACCTACCCATCTGTGGACTACAGGGAATATTACAATGTGAACTTAATTAACTACAGTTTACATATTTATTCATCATTCTTTAGAAGAGTGTTTGGTACAAAAAAATTGATCCTCTTTAAAACATTTAACCCTCATGCCAATGTATATATTGTCATTCTTTTTCTAATCAAGAAAGAGTTATTTCTTCTCATAGCCAAGTATATTTTAATTTATAAAATTTAAATTTTAATTACGATCTAATTATTTCTATTCTACCCTTCTTGTCTTCCAATCCCTACTGTGTCCTTTACATCTAACAGCCCTTACTTACTCCCACTCCCTCTCAAATTGATGGCTTCTTTTAAAAATTTTTATTGTTTTTTATAAATATGCTTTAAATATATGAATATTACCTGCTGAGTCCATCTGCTGTTTCTTGTGTGTGTATGATCCCAGGGCTAAACAGTTTACATTGGATAACCAATTAAGGAGCTCACTCCTGGGAAAGATGAATTCTCTCTTTCTCCGCAGTAATTATTCGTCTGTAATGTGTTGTCTAGAGGTGGGACCATGTAAAATCTAACCCATTTGCATAAGCACGTGTACTGATGTTGTTAGTGTTCAGGTATTGTTTGGCACCCATATTGATGAAATATCATGGGTGTACCTTACATATCATTTCTAGAAAACACAACCCCACAGCAATCTCCTTGGTCCTCTTGTTCTTATAATCTGTCCATCTCCTCTTCTTCAGTGGTCTCGGAGCCTTAGGTACAATGAACATGTTTGAGATTTATTGGTCGGTTCTGGTCTCCTCACAGTCAGTTGATCTCTGCGCTGTAATACCAGCTGTGGGTATTTTTTTTTTGTAATGGTCTCCATTTACTGCAAATAGAGGCTTCATTAGTGCTTGGTGAGATTTACTTACCTGTGGTTATAAGTTTTATCTATGAAGGTGCAATAGTGATACTTGTATCTGAGTAGAAACCAACAGCTGTCTAATTGGCCTGCTCAACAGGAGGGAAACTATGCCTGTCACTAGAAGCCGAGTCAACTGTGCAGGGCTAGTGAGGTCATGGATTATAGAGGAGAATCTACTCTCACCATAACTTCTAACAGCATTCATTGTACATTTAGTTTGTTTCTACAAACAGATAAACCAGAATTAGGATTACAGGTTTCAAGATAATCTTAACATCATTTCCCTTGGATTAAACCCTTGGAAGTGAAACTGCTGGGTTATAGAGTAGAGGTATATTTTTAATGACAAAATGGGTTGTTTATTTGTTTGATTAAGTGGATTGATTGGTTGATTGATCAATTGATTGATAGATTGTAAAACAGGGTTTTTTGTTTATTCCCAGGCTTCCCTTGAACTCCTTGGGTCAAGAGATCCTCCTACCTTAGTCTCTCAAGAAGCTAGAACTACAGGGGTGTGCCATTATTACTAGCTACTAGTCAGACTCTTTGAATTTCAGGAGTTCCCATATATAGAACCCATGCACCATGTGCTTCCCCACCAGGGAACTTTGGCTACTTTTTATTCCAACCTCACTAATACTTCTTGATAGCATCAGTCTTAGGTTCTTTGCTGTCGCTCTGAGAAAGCTAGTCTAACCAAAGCAACTTATGTGACAATAGGTTTGTTTCAGCTTACAGTCCACTGAATTACTGCAGTAGGGAATCAAAGCAGCCAGTCACATTGTATCCATAGCAAATCATGCACACATTCTCCTCAACCTCTTTACTCACATATGGCACAAGTCTCATCCAGGGAAAGACGCCATCTACAGTGGGCGGGTCTTTTTAAGGTAACCAAGAAAGTCCCTCATAGGCATGGCAAAGGACTGCTGCTTTTCGAACTGACAACACATTAACTTAACAGCCAACTCAGACATGAAATGATACATTTTGTTTCTTAATACCTTACCAGGTATAGAGTGGGAAATTTTTCTTTTGTTCTTAGTTTGCTGTGCAGTCCCATACCAGTTTGTCAAACTCTAATTTTTGCCCTTGGTTGCCTCTGCTTCTGCTATCATAAAAACAAGAGGAAAAAATGCCAACACAAAAGCCAAGAGGCTTGATGCCCATATTTATTTTAAAGCCATTTCATGGTTTCTGATTTCTGTTCTGAATTTTATATCTTTAATCCACTTTGGGTTTTTTTTATATACTATAAATTAGGGGACTAGATTTATTATTGTATATATGGATATCCAGAACTCCAATCTTATTTATTGAATAAATACATTTCCAGTTAACATCACAGCAGGTTCATTCAGGAATTTCACTGTCAGGATACTGTGGCCTATTCTGATTTTGTGGGTACAACCAGTCACAGTTTGAAATAATTGACCTCAGAAGATATGTGCATTTATTCTGAAATGAGTAAGTCATTAAACAAAGACCTCAACTCCCACTGGATTCAGAAAAAGACAGGATAGAGTTTATTTAGTCATTGAAACATGATTTTTCTGATGCCATTGTATTAGAGCAGTTCAAATGTAGCACATTCCATGTTTTGCGCATCTGGTTTTTGTTTCACTTGTGAGTGTGTGTGTGTGTGTGTGTGTGTGTGTGTGTGTGTGTGTGTGTGTGTGTGTGTGTGTGTATGAACACATAAATGTGCGGGCACATATGAGTGTGCAGGTGTGTACAAAGGATGGAGGATAATCACAGGTATAATATTTAGAAAAGAAAATCATCCACTTCTTTTAACACAGGTTCTCTTATTGGCATCTAGGGATGAAAAACTAGATTGGTCAAACAGTGAGACCCAGGGCTCATCATGTAACTACTTCTTCAACAGTAGGATTACACATAGGCTCCAACATTCCTGAGATTTTTAAACATGTTGTGGGTGTAGAACTCGGGTCCTAAGGCAACCACTTCCCAACTGCACCATTCTAACTCTCCTAGCCCTAATTCAAACTTCCCGTGCTATTTTGCGATGCCAGAATCAAATCTCAGAGCTATATATTATTCCATGTAAGCTCTCTACCACTAAATCATTACTTCATTCTCTTAACTTTGAACCTTATGTGAAGTAAAATGTATATAAACAAAGTGCAAAAATCACAATTATACTACTCAAAGACTTTTATCAATTGTTCTTATATGTAAAATCAGCATCTATATTAAGAGTAACAGGTTATCATTTCCTCATAATCCAATAATCCTCCTCCATATTGCCTTCAGCTACTCTTTTTTCCGCTGTTATTATTATTTCTTTTTTTACTTAAATTTTTAATTTATTTTTAAACTCCAAATTTTATTCCCTTCCAGGTCCATACTCTGTTCCACTTCCCATACCTCCTCCCCCTCCTCCCATCTCCAAGAGGATGTCTCCACCCCACCCACCTCACCAGAACTCTAAACTTCCTGGGGCCTCCCTCCAGTCCCTTGAGGATTAGATGCATCTTCTCTGACTGAACCCAGAGCCAGCAGTCTTCTGCTGTCTATGTGTTGGGGGCCTCATCTCAGCTGGGGTATGCTACCTCGTTGGCAATCCAGTGTCTGAGAGATCTCGGGCGTCCAGGTTAATTGACACTGCTGGTCCTCCTACAGGGTTGCCCTCCTCCTTAGCTTCCTCAGCTTTTCTCTAACTCAACAGAGAGGTCAGCAGCTTCTGTTCATTGGTTGGGTGCACATATCTGCATCTAATTCTTTCAGCTGCTTGTTGGGTTTTTCGGAGGGCAGTCATGATAGGTCCCTTTTTGGGAGCACCTCATAGCCTCAGTAATGGTGTCAAGTCTTGGGGCCTCCCCTTGAGCTGGACCCCACTTTAGGCCAGTCAATGGACCTTCTTTTTCTCAGGCTCTTCTCCATTTACATCCCTGCATTTCTTTCAGACAGGAAGAATTATAGGTCAGAGCTTTAACTGTGGGATAGCAACCCCCAACCCTCTCTTGGTGCCCTGCCTTTCTGCTGGAAGTGGGCTCAGCAAGTTCCCTCTCCCCACTGTAGGGTATTTCATCTGGGATCCCACCCCCTCCATGAGTCCTGAAAGTTTCTCACTTGCCAGGTCTCTGGTACATTCTGGAGGGTCCTCTCAACCTCCTTTGTCCTAAGGTTGCCTGTTTCCATTCTTTCTGCTGGCCCTCAGGGCTTCAGTCCTTTTCCTCCATCCAATACCAGATCATGTTCCCCCCTTTCCCTATCCCCATCTCCTTTTCCTCCCTGTCCCTCCCTCCCCCCCCTTGCAGTTGCTTTCTTCTCCCTCCCAAAGGGGACTGAGTTATCTTCACTTGGGCCCTTCGGCTTGTTGACCTTTTTGAATTTTATGGACTGTATCTTGGTTATTCTGTATTTTTTTTGGCAATATCCACTTATTAGTGAGAACATACCATGCATGTCTGAGTTACCTCTCGCAGAATGATATGTTCTAGTTCCATCCATTTGCCTACAAAACTCAGGATGTCCTCATTCTTAATAGCTGAGTAGTATTCCTTTGTGTAAATGAACACATTTTCTGTATCCATTCTTCTGTCATGGGACATCTGCGTTTTTTCCAGCTTCTGGCCATTATGAACAAATAAGGTTGTTATGAGCATAGTGGAACACATGCTCCTGTGGTGGTGCTTGGCAAAGACAATATGACTATTCATATTTCTAACAGCATCATGTTGATTTAACTCTTTATGTTGCTTTCTATAGCCTAGCATTTTTTGGAAATGGAGCCCTTAAATTCATATTTATAAGTTTCATCTATGTTGCTGTGAATCTTTATTCTCATTTTTATTCGATGTTTACTGTACAGCTACACCATAATATATAGTTGGATATTTGATAATTGTTATATGAGACATACAAAACCAATAATTTTGTCTACATGAACTAGTAATAAGCCCCTTAACTCTTAATAGACCGTTCCCAGTTTTTAGACGATATGAATTTAAGTACTATGACCATTTTAGTATGTTTTTCAAAATAATGTTTTTATGTATATGTGTGAACTTCACACAAATTATACAGTATTTTTTCATATCCACACACTATTTCTTCTTATTTCTACCCTTAGATATATACGTCTCCCAACATCGTACCCCCTCTTTTTTTATTATCTCACTGAATCCACTGAATCCACTTAGTAATACCCATATGTATATGGTCAATTGGTGTGGAGCCATCTGCTGAATTATTAGCAATTTTATTAGTGGTTATTCGCCCAACAAAAGGTGACTCAACTTCCCCAAGTAATCATCTACTTCCAAAGATCCTCTATAGAAGTCAGTCCTTGTGTTTAGAATGAATGTTTTAATAAACAAACTTGGACTCTTTTGATCAAAATGTGTACATCTATTCATCTATATATGGAGTCTACCCAAGAAATTTTTGAAATGATAAGAATAGTTTGCAGAAAATGCATTTACGTTGGCAAAAATGTATTGGTTATCTTCTAGGTACCATGAAAGGGTGTGGAATACTCACTGAAGAGCAAAGAATGAGTGAAGCCCATTCAAAAGCGTGTGTGGCTGGAATGTGAGGGCACACATGAGGTGAAAGGTCAGGTTAAGGCAGTTTAGGAGGAAACAGAAGGTGAGGCAGAAAGTTTGCTATTAGAGATTTTCAAACAAATGAAAATAACATAAGAAAGGATTAGTTATTTAAGAAAAGGTGCCCAGTAGTAGTGGAGTCAGCAGGGTCAAAAATGAAGGGCCCAAAGGAAACCAAATATGGAAATTCTAATATTATATTTCATATACTGCACTCTGAAAATGTCTAATAAAATTATACCCTGAAATATTTTAATATTTAAATAATGGCCAAAATGCAAAGTTTATGTCATTCTCTTCTCCCAAATAGTCTTCTAAATAAGAGCTGTTGCTTTTATGGTGTGACACTGATTGCTTTAAATATCATCAGAGAAATTGAAATCATTTTTCAGACCAATAACTGATTTGGTACAGTTTCATTTTACTTCTTTCACCTAACATTGAGATATAAAATGAGAGCTGGAGAGAGAGAGAGAGAGAGAGAGAGAGAGAGAGAGAGAGAGAGAGAGAGAGAGAGAGAGAGAGAGCACACATCTCTGAGAGGACCAATGTGTAATTGTAATAACACATAGCCTAATTTCTAGAAGTTAGTTCTGCCACTTCTCCTGGCCTGTCGCCTTGTACATTAGAAGTTCCATGCTGCAAAGCTGATCCCCCTAAGGCAGCAGGATAATATACACCTCGCTCCACTCACAAGGATTATTTGATGCAGGGTACAAACACACACTGGTGACAGGCAGAACACACGCCGCTTCCCTGTATCACACCCTTGCCATCTTACCCATTCATACTTCTTCAGGTAACACTAAGGCTTTAAGCTGATTAAAAGATTTCTCACGGGCCAGTTTTCCTGAGACTTAAGGAGGCTGGCTGTGATGTCAATGGACAAAAGAATAAGATCATGAGCTTCAAAGATCTCCGAGAAGACAGGATTTTGAAAAGATCTTTAAGATTTGCTCTGAGTCCATTAATACATCCTGCTGTTGGAATCATCTCGATGTGTTCCTTCCCTACAAAATAAATACCTAGTTTGTAGCTACATTGGAGATTGTGGAAAATAACAGTTGAAGTTATTATGATAATTTATACTTTTCAAACTCTCTGGATGATCATTATGCATTTGTGAAAGGCAGTTCCCAATGCGTGCAGGAGAAAACTACAGCCGCAAGGGTGACTCATCAAGTTCATAGACAGGACAGGAAGAACTTTTGCTTCCAAATACTGTGTTCTTTCCAGAGAACTTCTTATTTTCTCCCTTAGTCATGTGCTTTTTAAGTACCAAGTTTGGTTTTAGAACTGAGCTAAATATCAACATTATTATGAGTTTTAAGGGATTAGAGTCCTATTTTATAACTCCAGTAGGTTCTTAAAAACAAGCAAACTGGTACTGACTGTATCAGTTCATGTTCTCCGGGTGCTGTAGGCTGTAAATGGTATTAATATTTCACATTCTCTAATCTCAGAGTCAAATACAGTTATATGCACGTTATGTCTTTTGTACTTCAACCCCAAGGTGACTTTTATTAGAACAATTTAAGAGATATAAAAAGCTGCTATTTATCTGGAGGGCAACATTTTGCTGACACTATATTATCTAGACTTGTTATACAATAATAGGAAGGCAAATAATAGGAGTCACTTGGAAACTCAGTGACTACATTGCTAAGTTCTTTCTGGGGTCTTTACATGTTTATTTGCTTGTTTGTTTGTTTGTTTGTTGTTTTTCACTCTTATGACCCTCAAGTTTTTCACTCGTATTTTTTTTTACAAATAAACCATTCTTTGGCATATCTTAACAGAGTTTTTTCTGTATGTTCCATAAAAGACCTAATGTTTTCTAACATTACTGTTCCTAAGGAAAAGACATATATACCTACACAACATATTAACTTCAAATATATTCCCACATTTACTAGACCAACCATATTCTCTAATATCCAAGGAAAATGGATTTAAATTGTGAAAACAAAATGGATGCCCTACTTTTTTTTTTTTTTTTTTTTGGTTCTTTTTTTCGGAGCCGGGGACCAAACCCAGGGCCTTGCGCTTCCTAGGCAAGCGCTCTACCACTGAGCTAAATCCCCAACCCCCAGATGCCCTACTTTTAATTGCTGAAATTCTAGCTTCGTAATCTGCTTCTCTGTGCAATCTGTATGCATTATACTTTTCTGTGTTTCTGGACACTCATGGAGGTTTCCATGTGAAACGTGATAGCAAGTACTTTTCTACAGAGTTACAGTTGACCAGTACAATAAAATGCATCAAATTCCCTGGCCTCTGATGTTCATGGCTTTGCTGGAATCAGGGAGCTTAGACTCAATTCTCCCTTTTTGTTATGCTTCTCTATTTGCTCGCTAGTTCTCTGACAACACATTTATGTCTTATACTTTTCATTATCTTTGTAGTTCACAGACTTGTCAGTTTGGCTGAGAGTGGAGTACTGTTGTTTTGTGTGTGAAATAAAAGCAGATCTCCAAAATGACCACCCAAAGCATAAAACCATGTACAGCCTCCTCTCATGAGACTAATAACTTGCTACAAGCAAAGAGAATAAGGAAAGGGAGCAATTCTCTTGACAATGTTATACAACAAAAGCAAAGAGATTTTATAGATGTCATTAAGATCCTCAAACAAGAGTTCTTGGGCTCATGAAAAGGAAAAGTGCCTTGGCTGGATCTGATTTACTCAGATGCGTCTTCCAATATACCCCACAAAGTCAAAACCGTATTCTCTTTTGACATGACAAAGGCAAACTACCGTGAAATGAAACAAATTCTGACAATAGCCATATGAACACGGAAGGAGATCTCTGAGCCTTAAGTAGATACCAGCATTGTTAACGCTCTTCACATACATACTTGTGAGATTATAAGGTGTTCAGAAAAGTTGTGACCATTGTTCTGAGACACAGACCTTAGGGGACAACTCTTTAATCTATATTACTCAGTATGTGCTATCTTTATTCCCCAATTCTAAAATTTACATGGAAGCAGAAAAGAACCATAGCCAATCCTGACTTTAAATTGTTACATGAATTGCTGCATGAAAGCAGTTCAAAAATAAATACATGAACCAATAGAAAAGGGGCGTAACCTCTGGGAGCTCCCAAAGATCGGGATGGTTGACACTGTTGGTCTCCCTATGAAGTTGGCAGGCCCTTCAGTTACTTCAGTCTTTCCCCTAACTCATGCATAGGAGACCCTGACCTCAGTCCAATGCTCTGCTATGGGTGTCTGCATCTGTCTCCATCAAATGTTGATAGAGCCTCTCAGAGGACAGCTATGCTAGGCTCCTGTCTGCAAGCACAACTGAACATACACTAACTAGTCTGAGGTCCCTGACACATATGTAGCAGAGGACTGCTTTGTCTGGCCTCAGGAGGAGAGGATGTGCCTAATCCTGTAGAGACTTGATGCTCCAGCGAGGGGTGATACCCAGGGAGGGGCACCCTTTCAGAGGGAAACCAGAAGGGGAATAGAAGAAGAACTCTTTGAAGGGGGCCTAGGAAGGGAAAACATTAGGGATGTAAATCAATCAATCAATTAATTAATAAAAAGAAATGCATACAGGTATAGCCATCTAATTCTCAATGAAGGTGTTAAAAACATACAGTGAAGGACAAACAGTCTGTTCAACAAGCATGGGCAAAAACTGTGTATCCACATATAGAGATAGAAGCTAGCTCCCTATGTACTATAAAGAAATTAAAAATAAATCAAAGACTCCCATAGAAAATTCTAAATTTTTAAAAACTAGAGGAGAGCAGAGGAGACCCTTAAAGATAGAGACATAGGAAAAAAGCCTCTCTGAAAATGACTGCACAGCTCAGGAAATAGCTGCATGAGATCTAAAGCCCCTGCACAGCAGAGAAATGCTGAGGGGCCAAACCCTGCAGAACAGAGAGAACCTTGTCAAGCTATTCATCTGCTAGGGGATTCATCGCCAGACTATATGAAGAATCCAAAATAATTAGCCACCATTCCTTTCTACTTTATAACAGCCACACCTGTGCAAAACTGGCTGGAACTCCTGATAGTTGTCAGAATCAGTGGAAATCAGTATAATCAATCATAAAATAAAACAAAGTGGACACACCTGAGGAGCAAAAATGATCATCCAGTCTTCGGAAAGTTTTGTGAGCGTTCCAGCAAGACAGCAAAAGCTAGAGTGGCTGGGAATATCAATTAGTACTTTGTGTCTTTTACTGAATATGACATGCACACAAATTAAAGGACATGGATCATTCAGGTTTTCTGTCCTTTAAGATGATATAGTGCTATTTTGGGAAATGGAACTTCAGCGATATAACCAGGGCACTTGATGCCATGTTAACTAATAATAGACAAAGACTGAAGGAGATGGCAGCCCCACAGGGAGAACAGCAATATCACCCACCCAGACCTCCCAGAGCTCCCAGGAACTAAACCATCAACCAAAGAGTACACATGGAGGGGACTCAGGACTCCAGCTGGATATGTAGCAAAGGATTGCTTTATCGGGCATCACTGGGAAAGGAGCCCCCTTGGGGCTGTGGAGGCTGTCAGGGTAAGGAAATGCTAGGATGCTAAGGCAGGAGTGGATGGGCAGGTGGGGGGGCACCCTCATAGAAGCAGGGGGGAGGGGTTTGCAGAGACAAAACTGGGAAGTGGGATAACATTTGAAATGTAAATAAAATAACCAATAAAAATACTAATGATAGTTGGTTGCATCGTTTTAATTCACAGTAACTAGTATGTCCCAGTGAGTAGTCACAGTCACTGCCAAGCTGAGAACCAGGTTTAATTGCTTGAAGAAGGAATACAGGAATACGAATTCTACAGCAAATAAGAAAACTTAGTCTGTTAAGAGCCACGTACAAATAAGTAAACTCAAAAGGACTGATTTTTGTGTGAACATGAGAGTCATGGGATCTGCTTGGAAGCTTAAGCATTCCTTTCATAATTTTAATCATGTCTTAGGGATGCAATATTTGAACTTCAGTTTCAAATAAGAACATATCTTGTGAGTGTACATTACTGTATGTCCCCAAAACATGTGTTTAAAATTTTATGATTTTTATGAGTATCCTGGGTAATTTTCAGGAACTCTGGGGTCTGATAACCGGTAACAAATGTACTTTATGGTAGATATTGTGCTCAAATATGAAGGTGAAGAAAAATTCTGGAGTATTTTCTCATCTGAAATATTGATTAAATCATGATTATGTTGGGGAGGAATAGTTATATATTCTTCTAACTCTCTTTTTACTGTCTCAAATCTTCAATCGTATTGATTTTATTATCATAGTTTTCGACTGAAACGGGTCATGGTTACTCTGTAAACTTGCATAACTTTCAAAGCTGTAACCACTGCCTCTCAAGCACTCGGCAAGTTTACAGTGTCATGCAATTATCAATGAAGCGTCTATTTCTTTGTTGCTTACAAAATACTGTGGCTGTCCTGTCCTACTTTTTCTAAATTGAATATGATTAAAGATAAAAATGCCTCCAAAAACGAACATGCCCAGAGTGTTTCTAACAAGAGATTTTGAAATACTTGACCTGTCAGAGAAAAAAGAATTTCAAAAGGCAGTCTTTGAGTTCATCCAATTCCCACATATCTCGGCTGCCATTGGAATTCAGTGCCAAAGTCTGAGAGCTAAATGCAAAAACTACTGTACATATGGCATGAGGGAATACTTTCTGCTGATTTGGAAATCATTACCTTCTTTCAGAGTTTATTTCCTCATTTAAGGAGTTAACTGTAAAGATAGGATTTCTAACCATCACTTCCTACTCCCTTCTTAAGATGAGGGACTCTTTACATAGTGTGTGTATGCATGCAAGGTACTGCATCATTTTCTTGTCAATTACCTTTATTATTTCTTGTCAAGCTGTAGCTATTAGAATAGAAATTCTACGATCAGAGATTTTTCTTTTGCTTTTGACAGATCTGTGCACTCCGTATCGAGGAGAGGAGCTAAATATCACATAAAAGTGTCTCATGAGTTTGCTAAATGTGTAATTGATAGAACATGTTCACTGATAGAACAGTGTTTTAATAATATTAGTTGTTCAACCGTATCTCTAAAGTATGAATACATTCAAGCTTTACTGTGGTGGACTACATTTCTACTAGGAAAGCACTTTTTGAAGGGTAAAAGAAATGCTTGTATTCACAGATAGAAAGTAGTACTCACCAACAATCCCCTGCCCCTTGACATGTTCATCAGCTTTAGGGCTAAATTCATGTTGAAATTTGCTGTTCTCTTACTTGGTGATCACTTGAAAAAGACCCAATATCAGAAAACATCATTGACCTGGGTTAAGTGAATAGCAGTAAAGAAAGATGGGAACAAAATCACATTCCTTATATCATGAGCAACATCATAACACCATCTTCATTGGAACTTGCCTGCAAGACTGCCATATTTAAGATGATTTAGGCTAATGTGATAGGACCTACGAAAAAGGACATGTATAGATATAAATGCATGTTCTCACATTTGTCCAGCAAATATTTTACCAACTAAGCCATTCCCCCAGCCTCAAAATCAATGTTTTAATTGCTTTCTTCTGTGTATAGAATGGAGGTTTCATATACATTGCTATTTTGGCTGTTCTATTTTTAATATTTGTTTAATATTTTGTTATTATAGTATATTATATAATTTCCTTTCTTCTATGCTACATATCTTCAAATTTATGGTCTTTTTTTCATTAAATGTTCTTTGTATACACACACACACATATACATAGAGAGAGAATCCTTTCTTTGTATTATTTTTCATATGCATTTACTTGCCATATAAATAAATTAAGGCTCAGAAATCAGTTGTCTAAAATTGCATTACATTGATAGAATAGAAAACTCTTGATTCCCAATTGAAGAATCATCTCAACCTAAATTACTAACAAATTATTATTTATAATATATATTTCCAATACTGCACATGCCCCATGTTTAATCATCTTTCATTGTGAGTTTCCTACATTCTACTTTGCTTGATCTTTATTAATAGGAGAAGTGAGTAATTTACTTTCACAACTTCGTTCCCTTGTCAAGCATGGAGGAAGTGTTTATCAAGTTTTTGATGACACCAATATTTCAACCACAGTCCTCTAATTCTTTCTAAGTTCAAAAATCCTATTGCTTAAAGATATGATGTTAGATAAATACTAAAACATGGTAATCACTTGTCTTATCATTTTGGAATAGAGTGATAATTTTTTAAGTTTTAAAAATGTCCCTAATACATCTGGTTACCCTTAACCTTCTTCCCCTATCCTGTCCTATCTTTCTACAAGCTGTGTCCATCTTCTTTCTTACAAATAATGTTCCCACATTCAGGTCATTTATTTTGTCTTGCAATTCACTGAATTCAACCACCTATGTGAATATGAGTTTCACACTATCCATTGGAGCCTGGCTGCCCTCACCAGTCACTACACAAGTGACTTCCCATCCAGAACCCACCAGAAGACAACAGTTTTTTAGAATGATGTTTGGCCCATGAGTCCCTCACTGAGTTATGATAGACTAATGACAGGCCTAGCCTTGTGCACATTCATAGTTATGCAGTCCACACCTGCTATGAGATCCTGATGGAAGAGAATTTTCATATGCAGAGGACAGCATTAGGTCACTGTCCTTATTTCTCCGCTCTTTATTTCTGCACCATGTTCTAAGATGTTCTTTGAGCACTGAAGGTAGTGGTCTAATTTGTGTCAGACCTAACTGGTTTTTTGTTTTGTTTTGTATTTTTGGGTTTTTTTTTTGTTTTGTTTTTTGGTTTTTTTTTTGTTGTTGTTTTTTTTTTTTTTGGCATCTTAAGCAACCATGAGTGTCTATATTCACCCCTGTTTGTTGAAAAGCAAAGCTTCTTTATTTAAGCCCATGTAGTGTTCATAGATATACAGATAAATGTTTATACAGAGAAGGAATATTTCTGTGCTATGTCAGTTTACTTTAAGAAGCAGTTTCCTGGTAGAGGATAAGATTTCTGCAGTCACATCTTTTAAAACCAGGTTTATAGTAGCAGTCATGACTTCCTCTCATGGAACAATCTTAAAATCCAAACAGAAAGTGGTAGTCACTTTTCTTGCAGTCAAGCCACTATTTCACAGGTTGCTACATCTTGCCTGGAAAATTGGTTTTGAGTTCAAAGAATTCATGGTTAGATAGGATCATTGAATTGTTTTATCCCTCAGCTACTGGTACAGCATCTTTCAGTACTATGAAAAAACCTGGCCAGCATGGAATGAGTTTTCAAATCTGTTCTAAGTCTATTTCTCTGTTTTTTGCAAATAAGATATACGGTGCCTTGGCAATAGAGTCGTGTCAATAAGTTCCTGTGCACAGCATGAGGAATGTCAAGAGTCTGTTGTGTTTGGGAGGCCTCTGGAGCCTACTTGACCAATTGCTTATTAATTGGTATCTCACACCTGGCATTGGTATTTTTGTTTAAGAACTCATGGTGTTGAGAACCATTTAGAATCATTATGTGTCATCATATTCAATAAAGAAAATTAGCAATTATGAAGAGAAATTCCCTGACATCTTCAGCAGAATTTTTCAGTTATTAGCTGGCTCAACAAATGTGGTCATGCACAGTTCTCTGATCTCATATAATATCGGAATTTCTGCTGTGGTATTTGGAGTAATATAAAAGTGTACTACAATTTTTATTGTAAGATATTTCACACCAAATTTTTTAATATTGCTGTTAGCTATGATGATAAAATATTTATATATTATATAAACACTTAAATTTAGAAAGATAAATGTATAATCTGATATTTATTATCACAAATAGAAATATGACATTGCTTTATTTTAGAAAGTATAGTGAACATATATTAAGTTAATTTGAGTTCATATGAAATATGATACCCATATAAAACATGGTCAAAACCTCTTATATTAATGCTACATATGAATTAAAATGTGGGCATAGATTACATTGTAAGACAAGATGAAGATTTATTTTAGTAAGGCTCAGTAGGCAGAGCACTTGCTTTTCAGGCACAAAGAACAGATTCTCATCTCCAGAACCAACATTTAAAAAAAAGGATAAGTGTTATGGTTCCCCAATGCTGGAAAGATTGTCTCGTTGAGCCTCAATAAGCAAATGGAGTAGCCTTATTGGCAAGCTTCATGCCAAAGAGATATTTTGTCTCAAATAAAATGCTGACCATCACTTAACCCAAAGTTGTTACTTGACCTTTATATGTACATGGATATATTGTTGGCATATTCTCACACAGGTGAGCATATATATATATATATATATATATATATATATATATATGTATATATATATGTATGTATATATATATATATATAAAAGAGAGTGAAGAAAGTAATATAACACCTTAGTATTATACTATTCTCTGTCATAGAATGAAATATTTGAAGCTGGATGACATATAAAGAATACGGGATTTGATTGTTGTTGTTTAGAAAATTAAAGTCTACTTCATGCCATTACCAACCGATCAGCTAAAGATTGGAAGGGGTGCTGATGTTAATACACCAGCATCTATCAAAGAAAAATTGGCACCCAAATCCTGTGGGGGAGAGAGCTGATCTTAGCCATTCTGACTGCTGTGAGGTGGAATCTCAGGGAAAATTTTGCATTTCCCTGATGACTAAGGATGTTGAGCATTTCTTTTTTTTTTAAGGTTTATTTATTTATTATGTATAAGTACACTGTGGCTGTCTTCAAACACACCAGAAGAGGGCATCAGATCTCATTATAGATAGTTGTGAACCACCATGTGGTTGCTGGGATTTGAACTCAGGACCTCTGGAAGAGCAGTCAGTGCTCTTAACCAATGAGCCATCTCTCCAGCCCCGAGCATTTCTTTAGGTACTTCTCAGCCATTCAATATTTCTCAGCTGAGAATTCTTTGTTTAACTCTGATCCCCATTTTTAATAGGGTTACTTGGCTCTCTGGAATCTAACGTCTAGAGTTCTTTGTATATTTTTGATATTAGCACTCTATCAGATGTAGGATTGATAAAGATCTTGTCCCAATCTGCCTTTTTGTCCAAATGACAGTGTCTTTTGTCTCACAGAAGCTTTGCAGTTTTATGAGGTCCACTCCCCCATTGCTGGTGGGATTGCAAACTGGTACAACCACTCTGGAAATCAGTCTGGAAGTTCCTCAGAAAATTGGACATTGCACTACCTGAGAACACAGCTATATCTCTCCTGGGCATATACCCAAAAGATGCTCCAACAAACAACAAAGACATATGCTCCACTATATTCATAGCAGCCTTATTTATAATAGCCAGAAGCTGGAAAGAACACAGATGCCCTTCAACAGAGGAATGGATACAGAAAATGTAGTACATCTACACAGTGGAGTACTAATCAGTTATCAAAACAATGACTTCATGAAATTCATATTATCCTGAGTGATGTAACTCAATCACAGAAAAACACACATGGCATGCACTCACTGATAAACGGATATTAGCCCAAAAGTTCAAATTACCCAAGAAACAATCCACAGACCACATGAAGCTCAAGAGGAAGGAGGACAAGAGTGCAGATGCTTCACTCCTTCTTAAAAGGCAGAACAAAAATATTGATAGGAGGGGATACGAAGGCAAAGTTTGGAGCAGAGAGTGAAGGAATGGCCAATCAGAGCCTGCCCCACATGGGTATACAGCATATCTATATCTATATCTATATCTATGTATATATATATATATATATATTAGATAAATTGATGAAGCTAAGAAGTGCATTCTGATAAGATCCTGATATAGCTGCACAGCTAGACCATGTCAAATACAGAGGTAAATGCTAGTAGCAAACCATTGAACTGAGAACAGCGTCCCCTTTGGAGGAATTAGATAAAGAATTGAAGGAGCTGAGGGGGCTTGCAACCCCATAAGCATAACAATGCCAACCAATCAGAGCTCCCAGGGACTAAACCACTACCCAAAGACTATACATGGACTGACTCATGGCTCCAGCTGCATATGTAGCAGAGGATAGCCTTCCTGGGCACCAACGGAGGAGAAGCCCTTGGTCCTGCCAAGGCTGGACTCCCCAGTGTAGGGCAATGTCGGGGGCAGGAAGAGGGATAGATTGGGAGGGGAACACCCGTATAGAAGAATGGGAGGGGCATGGGATAGGGGGTTTAATCTCCAGGAAATGGGGAAAGGAATAGCATTTGAAATGCAAATTTAAAAATATTCTATAAAAGAAAAGAGAAGAAAATTAAAGACAAAATTCTCTGAAGCAGCTTTAGTGACATAATACTTAATAAGTTGGGGGTAATAATGCTTCTTGAAACTCATACCTCAATTCATGCTCTTAACAAAATCCATAGTCTGCGACCTGAAAATTCAAAACAAATTTCATTACCGCGATTTAAGGCTCTCTGGATGTATCTCAGGCCACATGGCAGCATAGTCAATGCACATGTGAGTTGGAGGGACTGCATCACAAGGCAGAGGGAAACTAAACCTTAAGTTTATTATTTCAATAGCAACCCTCTAATAAAAACTAGCTCAAGGCTCCCGGACATGTCTCAGTCTTTTCTAAAGATCATTGTCTATGACATCAACACCTCTTCCTGGATCTCACTTCTTAGAAGCTTCCCTGCCCCCATCTTCTAATATGACTACCCCACCTGAACTCCCAACACTGCAGTCGTTGGTTGATGAACTGTGTTAAAATTATAGCATTTTGGAAGACTTGATTTTTAAATCCAAAATCACAGATGTCAAGGAAACTATAACTTGTTGTGTGATTTCAAATTTGTTCACTAAGACTCATGCAGATGCTAGCCTGAGAGAAAGATTCACAGTTTATTAACTAGACTTGGCAGAAAATTAAGATAAGTAATATTTAAAATACACATTAAACATATATTTTAAAAACTGTGAATATTCAGTTTCTTCTGAAAATTCTACAAAACCTTTTATTTCTTCTTTATTTAGTGTAGTAGCAAACTATGTCGCTAAAATTTCTTCAGAAAAAGTGGGGGGAAAGTGGCACTTCTTTAAAATTTAGAAACAGAGTTCAGTTTGAAAAAAATCCAAATATTGACAGATGATTAAACTACAGCATACTGGTGTACATTAATAGAAAGCCACAAGCTAATTTATTAATTCTTTGTTGATGATTTTTTTCTACTTAAATTGAACAAAAACACACAATGATCTTTCTGATATATACCCACAGGATTCTTATTTATTAGTTGATATTAGGGAAACTCTGGACCTCAAGTTGAAACTTTCAAAATGTTTTCCTGCAGAGGCAAGGTTCTGAATCCTTTTGGGTATATCTGAGACTGACTGCTTGGAAATTAGTTAGTTCTTAGTCGATATGGTCCCTGAATCCAAAGCACCACTGGTTTTAACCCTGCTAATGCCAGGAGCAGGAAATAATTTCCCTGGAGTTTCTGCTGATGC
The DNA here is from genome assembly GCF_011064425.1 of Rattus rattus. NCBI lineage: Eukaryota > Metazoa > Chordata > Mammalia > Rodentia > Muridae > Rattus > Rattus rattus. The sequence continues at coordinate 113,914,103 of NC_046159.1, forward strand.
CCATAATCAAATGTCTTGGTTTTTTTCCACAACTGTAGAAACTTAAATAGTGCCCAAATCACTACCTGGTTATCCTCAACCAAGTAAAAAATGGTTTTCCCAGAGATGATTCATAATAGTTTTGAGTGAAAATTGTTTTCCTGCATCCAAGAATGCTGTTAGATATGGCAAGATAGAGTGCAGCCCAGAGGATTAATAAAGACCGAAGGGCACTGACTAAGAAAGCTTGTTTGCTCACTTCTATTACTAACTTATATTCTCCAGGCACAGAGGCTGCCTGGCATCAGCAGAAGTCCAAGTTAACCCTTAAAAATGCATTGTAGTGAGTAGCATGAAGCAGACAGAAATCAAAAAATAAATAAAATAAAATCATTCTGTTCCACAAACATCATTTTTTTCCAGAACAAAACTAAGTGCTATATCTATAAGATCTCTATCAACTTAATAATTCAGCATAATTCCCAGAATGAATGAGAAGAGTTCATGAAATCCAATCTCTAGCTGCAGATCTATTGGCTGTTAATTGCTTCTGGAGGATGGAGAGGCCTTTTTCTCTGAGGCTGTGACCACTTAGAGGCTGCCTATGCTCCAGTGGATGGCTGTATGCACACACTAGCAGCCCTAAATAGATTCATTAGGTTGGGAAAGAGTACATGCTGTTGGGATTAAAAAGTGGGGAGGGATAGACAGGAGGAGATGAAGGGGTAGAGTAAGGGGTGAACTTGATCAAATACATAATATGCATATTTAAATGTCTTAAATTCAGAGAGAGAAATTCAGCATAAGTCTTAATTTCTCATGCATTACATGTTTTGTGTGGCCTTACTTAATTCAACAATTGCTAAAAATCTCCCAACAACTTGAAATAATAATTACTTAAAGTCACTTGCAACATGTGCTTGTTAAACTGTTTATAAAAGTGATAAACCGTTCTTAATAGTTAATTTTTAGAACTCTTTTTTGTATTTGTGTGTGAAAGGAATCCATGCACTCTTAAATTCTTTGAGCTTTCTCAATTCACTTTCTCTGTCTCTTATTCTCCATGTTATATATTTTGAGATCTAGAAGATTGATGAAGATAAAAAAAAAATGCATGTTGAAAGGGATCGGCTATAGATCTCTCCTGAGAGACACATCCAGAGCTTGTCCAATACAGAGGTCAATGCTAGCAGCAAACCACTGAACTGAGAATAGGACCCCCTTGGGAAGAATTAGAGGAAGGTTTGAAAGAGTTGAAGGAGCTTGCAACCCCATAAGAACAACAATGCCAACCAACCAGAGCTTCCAGGGACTAAACTACTACCGAAAGAGTATTCATGGACTGACCCGGGTCTCCAACTGCATACGTAGCAGAGAATAGGCTTGCTGGGGCACCAGTGTAAGGGGAAGCCCTTGATCCTGCCAAGATTGGACCCCCAGTGCAGGAGAATATGGGGAGGGGGCAGTAAAGGGATGGATGGGGGAATACCCTTATGGGGGGGAGGGAGGGGGCTTATGTACGGAAACCAAAAAAAGGAATAACATTTGAAATGTAAGTAAACAAATATATCTAATTAAAAAAATAAAATATAAAATTAAATTAATAAAAGAAGCAAACATGAATGGCAAAAACAAAACAAAAAACAAAAACAAACCAACCAGCCAAAAGCTGTCAATGAAATGACTCCTAATGATATTCTGCTATAGTCTTAGGTTGGTGCTTAGTCCAACCATCATCAAAGATACTTCATCTAGTCACTGATGGAGGCAGAGGTAGAGACCCACAGCCAAACGGTAGGCGGAGGTGAGGGAGCCCTGCAGAATTGGTGGAGGAGGGACTGTAGGAGCTACAGGGGTAGAGGACATCATGAGTACTTGGCCATCAGAATCAACTAGGCAGGGTTCATAGGTACTCACAGAGACTGACGTGAAGTAACAATCACAGAATCTGCATGATTCTGCACGAAGTCTTAAGCATGTATGTTGTAGCTATGTAGCTTAGTGTTCTTGGGGATCTCCTAACTGTGGAAGTAGAGACTTCTCTGACCTTTTCACCTCCGCTTGGGACCCTTTTTTCCTCCTACTGGTTTGCCTCATTCAGCCTTGATTTGAGAGTTTGTGCCTAGTCTCACTGTAACTTGTTACCCTGTGTTCAGTTGATATAATTGCGAGGTCTACTCTCTTCTGCAGGGAAATGAAGGAGGAGTTAATCTAGGGGAGAAGGGAGGTAATGGAGAGGGAGTCTGAGAGGAGTGGAGGAAGGGGAATCTATGGTCAAGATGGAATGTGTAAGAGGAGAAAAATAACTAAATTAAATAAATAAAGGAATTACATGGCCAATGAAGGGGGAAATGTGGATATGAAGATGCACTTTAGGGACTCCCTGCCAATATTTTATTTAGGTGTAGGAGAATTTTCTCAAAGAATGTTCATTTATAGCCTGTGTGACTTTTATGGTCTTCATTAAAAAAAAAAATCCCTGAGCACAGTTCAAGCACAGTGATTTAAACTAATTCATGCGTTGATGAGATGATTTGACAGCGATCCCTCTAGTCTGGAGGAGGAAGCTTGGACCAGCAAGGGTGTTCTACTCTCACCTTCTGACAGCCATTATTGCTGGTTTCAAATCAAAACACACCATTTTCTATGCACTGGTTTCCTTTTAAATGTTTGAGAAAAGTGACTTGGCAGAGCCATGATATGGCAAAATAAGAGCTTAAGTTTGGGCTCCGAGTCAGCCTGAAGCTGAACACTGTGATCCGTTCTGAGTTTCTTTGGTGAGATGAATCTCCAGCCTCTTGATTGAGAATAAATCCTGCAACAAGACAGACAAAGCTGTGTGGTCTGAAATGCACACAGGATAAATGTCCCTACACATTAGCTTCATCCTTTTCTTGTTTTTCATAAAACATATATGTTCGTGTGTTTTTGCACAAGTGACTTTTTAGTTTTCGGTAACATTACTGAATCAGTTTTTAAATCCTTTGACTTTTTATTAACATACAAAGAATTAGGCTTTATTATGGCATTTTTTCAAACAACTTTTGTTGTATTCATTTCCTCTCTCTATGCCCTCTCCTCTCTCTTCTCTGTGGGCTCATCCACCCCTGATAGTTCCTTTCTGCTTTCACATCACATGTGACCTCCTGTCTTTACCTTTTCCATCACCCTCTGTTGCCTTCCTGTGTCTCCCAACTAGTTTTAGAGTCTATGCCAACTCTCACACCTGCTTCTTTACATACATACAAACACCAAAAGTTACGGCCCACATATGAGAGAAAACGTCATTTTTGCATTTCTGAATCTTTGTTACCTCATTTAATATTATGCTTTGCAGGTTTTCCCAGTTCCATCAAAGTTTTATAATCTAAATTTTCTTTACAGTTGAGTAAAATCACATTGTGTATACTTCCATATTTCTATTATCCATTTTAAAATATCGTAGATTTTTTAAATATTAAAAATAGACCTACCATGTGATTCAGCTATCACACTCCATGGCATATACTTAAAGCACGCCACAGCCTACCACCGAGATGCTTACCTATCTATGTTTATTAATGTGATATTGATAACAGGAGACAAACTGACCCAGCCAGAAAACCTATCAAATGAATTAAATTTTGTCATATTATTCTTTAGAAAAGCAGAAGTGACACACATAAAAAAGAAATGCCCCAGGACCTTATAAAATTTATTTGTATCTAGATCAATGTTTACAAATGAGTGAAAGAAAATCACATGAGCATCTTTAAATTTTATTACTCTATAAGAAGGCCTATATTTAACAGACTAACAGTGAAACAACTTGAAACATCCCTGCATTCATATGATTTTATCTCTAAAAGTTTGAATTGTTTTTTTATATAGAATATAAAAAAAACTGTTTCTCACATGTTGTGTAATGGATGGCTTCCATTAATTTTAAGCTATATGTAGTATCTTATTGTCATAACTCCCCAGATAAATGGAACCAACTGGATATATAGCAATCTGTCTGTCTATGTGTCTATCTATCTGAACAAATGACTTATTATTGTGAAATTGTGTCACATGATTATGGAGAGTGAGAACTCTCCTGATCTGATACATATAACCTAAAGAACCAAAATGGTCAGTAGTATATTTTAGTGTGAACTTATCTTAAGCCTGAGCACTGTGGAGCATTGGTGAAATTATTGCAGATGTGAGGCTAGAGGACTGGGAGGCAGGCTCTTTTGTTCAAGAATGGTACAAGATAAGTGATTGGATTCATCAACCTCCATCTCCTTGCTCCATTAGATCATCAAGGGATTGATTAGAGGGTGTTCATTCACTGGGTCAGGATGAATCATCCTTTCTGCCCAGATTCAAATATGAATCCCCTCAAGAAGCACTTACACACCAGGAGGTAATGTTTCACCAGTTATCTGGATTTTATTTACCCCTATCATTTTTACCCTAAATCCAATCATCATTAAATTCAATGCTTTGTTCTAATTTCTTGCTTTGAAATGACCCTAAGACTCGCATATATCTCACCAATAAATATCAACTTACTACCAACTTGTACTGAAATATCACCTCACCTCGAGTCTCTAAGAATACCAGGAAGAGAGGACAAAAAAGAATATTAGGACACAAATGATAGAGAAGAAGGCTAAGAAATGCTACCTTATCAGTACAGTACCCATGACCTCACAGCAATTGTTAGCCACCTACATAGGACCCAAACAGGATTGATACAATACATTTTCAGGCACAGATAAAGAGGAGTCCAAGGGCACTGCCCAGTTCAGAGGAACTAAAGGAAATCTGCTGAGAACTGCAGAAGGAGCAGAACTCATCATCTTCTCGTGATCTTCAGGGTTGTAGCTAAACAAGTTAAATTTTAGTAAAACAATGTTTGAATACACATATACCATTAAAGAGTACACACACACACACACACACACATGATATTTATATGTAGTTGCATATGCGTATATATGTGTATAATATATGAACATGCACAGGCTTAAACACTGAGGCCTATTTAAAGCATAAACTAATTTTCATGGATTTTAAAACAATTCCTTGTACTTCTATTTTATTCACAGAAGCAGTAAGTGGTTAACTTTTACTGCTAATAAAATGCATTAGTGTTAGGGATGATCTGAGACAAGTGAAGGCCACACACTGTCTCAGGCAATGTTAGATTGCAATGAGGAGGTTTAAGAAGAATATGCTGAAGCTTTTAATTTGAGATTTCCGTTTTATTATTTCATCAACTCCAAAAAATTAATCAATATGCAAAGACAAAGTAGCAGAGAGTTGAAGGTCAAAAATAAAGTAGAAAAATCACAGATAAATCTTCCCAAGTCTAGTGAGCAAGTTTACCTTGCTTGGGTCTTTCCACACTGGGTGCTGTTATGCCAGACGACTGGGAATGAAGCAAAACATCCCAGGAAGACAATGAACAAGGAGACATCTGTTTCAGTAGGCGATAAAACCCAAACCCACTCAAATTGTCTCAGCAGTGGTGGCATGAGTTCCTCTATATCAAGCTTAATATTCTGGATTCCTGAATGAAAGACACACAGTCTTATAGTTAATAATGTCTTAATCAACCCAATGCCTGGGCCACTTCCAAACATCCACATGGCGAACACCTCGCCTCCAACATTCCTGAGTTATTACTTTCTAAAGTCTATATTCCATAGTTTTGTCCTAGATCCACTCAGGAGACCCTCTGTGGGCACTGCTCTTCCTCACGTCTTACATGAATGCTATGCTTTCTCTTCTTTACCTCTCAGGCTTCCTCTTTCTCCTTTCTTGGCATACTGATTCTCAATTCTCCTTTCTCTCTTAGTTCCCTTGCCCTGGAATCCTAAAGGCTCACCTCGCTCTCCCTGCCCAGCCATTGGCTGCTGGCAACATTATTTACCAATCAGAACCAACTGCGGGCAAGGACCCTCAGCTTCTTACGTGTGGATTCTCAAGCAATTTTGGGAGCCCAATTAACATAATAAAAGCGTTAAACCACATCCATAACATCCATCAACTTTTGGGACTAAGGCTTGGATAGAGATGACGAATGGCATTCCAACCCACCATTCCTTTGAAAGGCATAACATATTTATGCCCTCCCTTAAGCTAATCATGGATGTAGCTGATAAGCTTTTCGTACTTGTGGGAAAAAGATACGGAGTTATTCCACGAAACCAAGGTGGCTATGGAGGTTCCAGCAGCAGCAGTAGCTATGGCAGTGGCAGGAGGTTCTAATTACAGCCAGGAAACAAAACTTAGCAGGAGAGGAGAGCCAGAGAAGTGACAGGGAAGCTACAAGTTACAACAGATTTGTGAACTCAGCCAAGCACAGTGGTGGCAGAGCCTAGCTGCTACAAAGAAGACATGTTTTAGACAATACTCATGTGCGTGGGCAAAAACTGCAGGACTGTATCTGTCACTAATTGTACAACAGGTTATTTTAGTTTCTGTTCCGTGGAAAGTGTGAAGCATTCCAACGAAGGGTTTTACTGTAGACCTTTGTCACCCATGCTGTTGATTGCTAAATGTAAAAGTCTGATCATGACGCTGAATAAATGTGTCTTTTTTTTTTAATGTGCTGTGTAAAGTTAGTCTACTCTGAAGCCATCTTGGTAAACCTCCCCAACAGTATGAAGTTAGAATTCCTTCAGGGTGGTGCCAAATTCCATTTGGAATTTATTTATGGTTGCTTGGGTGGAGAAGCCACTGTCTTCAAAAACCTTGGTGTTGCTAAACTGCCAGTTGCTGTTGTAACTTAATGAGTTTCACCATTGAAAGGGTCATCCAAGCAAGATCACGATTTGGTTATAAAACGGTTGTTGGCACACCCTATGCACTATCAAAATTGAATAACGGTATCAGATAAAATTACAGATGGGAATGAAGCTTGCGTATCATCCATTATCTTGTGTACTCAATAAACGATTTAATTCTCTTGAAAAAAAAAGATACGGGATTATTCTAGCTTACCATTGACACTTTAAAAAATGTTTTTTTTTCTTTTGCCTTATTGTGGCTTCAGGTGAGAAAATTAAGATTAAGAATAATTGCTCAGTTAAGGAATGAGCATCTCCAAAGTGACTGCTACTAGTAGCCCAAGATGAGAAACTCATAGGAATTCAGGACTAAGTAAGCCCTTGGAGAAGACTTCTACAGCTTAGTTATTCTCAACAAGCACAGCCTCAGAAATATTTTGACTGTTAAGAAAGGTAAATCCCATTAATTTAATGCAAGAAACATAGACTGACACAGTCATTGCTATCAGTATTGTTTGATTATTATTATTATTATTATTATTATTATTATTAGTCTACATTTATTGTCTCTATTTAGTAGCATTATGATTCCAATGGAAAATACTTTAATTCTTTCCATATTTATTTTTAATGTATGTAATAATGTACATATTTAAAATGTATTCTTTGATATTTCAAATGATCATAAATATACATTAAACCTTCAGACAAGATTTTTGGCATTGGGAGACACCAGGCTCCCCAGTTTCAAGCATAGTTGTGTTTCAAATAACCATCACAGAAATAATTTTTACAATTTGATTATACAATTTTTCCTGTATTTGAAGTTAGTTTCACACTCTTATTTCCCAAGAGAAATTATTTGATATTTATATATTTGTGCTGTATTATTTTGTAAGGAATTTTAGTTTTTACTAGAAACAGAAGAGTTTCTTTTCACCAGAGAAGAGTATATCAGCAGGTTCTCCAATGCCAAACAGTCCTCCTTGAAAACACACACACACACAGGTAGCATTATATGAACTGAACATATTATAGTCAGGAACAATGCACGCATATAGCCATGCAATAGCAATTAGAAGAAAAAGGCCATGATTTTCAAAGTGAGATAGGACAGGTAAGTGGAATGATTTGGAGGGAAGAAAGGAAAGGAAAACTTTAGTAATGAAATTAAAGCCTCAAAAAAGAGAAAACAAGTTCACATTTTTAATTTTTAACTTTTTTCTATTTTATAGAATTTAATTACATCATTTCTTCCTTTCTTGTCTTCCCTCAAAAGTCTCCCATAATTCTCCTTGATTTCTTTCAATTCACAGCCTCTCTTTTTATTAATCACTGTATATGTATGTACGTATGTGTATGTGTATGTACATGTATTTATATACATTCTAAAATATGTAAACACAACTTGAGCAGTCTATGTAAGGTTATTGTATATCTGTTTTCAGGTATAAACATTCAGCATTGGATCACCAATTGGCATCCCTTAATTGTACACAGTTGCTTGTGCAGGTTTGAGACCTGTGCACTTTCCCTTGCTTGCTTTGGCATGTCTATTGTTGTGTGTGTTCAGTTTGTGTCTATGAGATTTTCTATGTTCCTTGGAGATACAACCCCACATCAAACTCTTGGATCCTCTGACTCTTAAAATCTTTAAATACCTTTTTACTGCAATGTTGCCTGAGCTTCAGGAGTTGTTTTGTAAAAGTATCCATTTGGACTATCTTCCATAGTTCATATTTAGTTTGGTTGTAGCTTTCTTTTTTTTCAAAGACAAGTTTCCTTGATGAAGGGTAAGGACTTCACTTACGTGTTGGTATAAGGACAAATATTTAGAATATAGTTAGGGGCTGTGTTATTTTAGTAAAGTGGTGGTTGTAGGTATCCTTCCATAATCCATAACGTCACCAGTCCCGGACAGTTGGCTAGATTTATAGCACCAATCATGCTTTTCCTCTTCTTAAGTGGGTCTGAAGTCCAATTAGAGAGTTGTTGGTTACTCCAAAGGTATGCATGCCACTATAACATCCTTAAGGGAATCTTGCCCTCTTGCTCATTGTTATAAGCATCTTACCTGAGTAGGACTGTTATTTTCTTTCTTCCTTTCTTTCTTTTAAAGCCCTTTATCTCCTTTTTTAAATTTTTTATTGGATATTTTCTTTACATTCAAATATTCATTTATATTTCAAATGTTATCCTCTTTCCCTATTTCCCCCATGGAGTCCCCCTATCACTTTCCCCCGACCCCTGCCTCTATGCGAGCATTTCCCCACCAACCTACCCACCCACTCCCTCTCATCTCCCCACCCTGGTGTTCCCCTACACGGGGGCATTGGGCCTTATAAGACCATCCTCTGCTACATATGTGACTGGAGCCATGGGTCCCTCCATGTGCACTCTTTGGTTGGTGGTTTCGTCCCTGAGAGCTCTGAGATTGGTTGATATTGCTGTTCTTCCTATGGGGTTGCAAACATTTCAGCTCCTTCAGTCCTTTCTATAACTCCTCCATTAGCGACCCCGTTCTCAGTTCAATGGTTGGCTGTGAGCACTTGCCTCTGTATTTGTCAGCCTCTGGCAGAGCCTCTCAGGAGACAGCTATATCAGGCTCCAGTCAGCATGTACTTTTGGCATCCACGATATTGTCTGGGTTTCGTGATAGTATATGGGATGGATCCCCAGGTGGAGCCATCTCTGGATGACCTTTCCTTCAGTCTCTGCCCCACACTTTATTTGTATTCCCTCCTGTGAATGTTTTGTTCTCCCTTCTAAGAAGGACTGAAGCATCCACTCTTTGGTCTTCCAACTTCTTGAGCTTCATGTGATCTGTTGATTGTTTCTCGGGTATTCTGAGCTTTTTGGGCCAACATCCACTTATCAGTGAGTGCATACCATGTTTGTTCTTTTGTGATTTGGTTACTTCACTTAGGATGATATTTTCTAGTTTCATTTATTTGCCTAAGAATTTCATGAAGCCATTGTTTTTAATAGCTGACTAATACTCCATTGTATAAATGTACTATATTTTCTGTATCCATTCCACTGTTGAGAGACATCTGGGTTCTTTCCACTGTCTGACTATTATAAATAAGGCTGCTATGAACATAGTGGAACATGTGTCCTTGTTCTATTTTGGAGCATCTTTTGAGCATATACCCAGGAGTGGTATAGCTGGGTCCTCAGGTAGTACCATGTCCAATTTTCTGAGGCACCTCCAGACTGATTTCCAGAGTGGTTGTACCAGTCTGCAATCCCACCAACAATGGAGGAGTGTTCCTCTTTCTCCACACCCTTGGCTGCATCTGTTGTCACCTGAGATTTTTATTTTAGCCACTCTGCTAGGTGTGAGGTTTGTTTTCTTCTGACCATTGGAAGCTTGCATGGCGCCTTCTGGTATATTGGAAATTATTCTTCATGGAGAAGTTCCTAGGCCATTTCCAGATTAGGGAACTCTCAGCCATGTGTCTGAAGTACATGATACATTCAGTAATTGGGATGTACTTGGTGACTTAGCTTTTACTTTTGTGTGGCAACTGAGGGCAAAAGCAGTAACTCATAATGTTTTGGGAGTCTATTGGTCCACATTTATCAACAAATCAGAGGGCTTCCTCTGCCAGGTATTGGAGATTTGGTTAGTCTATGGCTCTTATGTTATGTGTTGTCAGGCCAGATGAAAATGTTTCATATGAAATATGCATGTACATGTACAGACTTAGGTAAATAATAGGTTAATTATTAGGAAGATGGGTGATAGACGGATTTCATACTTTTCAGACATTCTGTTTTGTTTGTTTATTCCTTCTCCCTTCCATGTTTATCTCCCTCCTTGTCTTTGATTTGAGCTTTCTTTTCCATTTTCCCAAACAGGAACCTTTGTGTTATTGGCAACATTCAAAATTTCTTTTTATTTCTAGATAACCCCTGAAAAAATGGGGTTCTATAAAAAGCTATTCGTCCTAAGGAAAATCTGTCTTTTAAGTAGTTCAAATGAATATTAACCTCATTCCACAAGTAGCTTTAGCACATTTTTAAAGAAATTAAATTGTATGGAGATACAGTTTTTAAAGCAGCAATTCCAAAAAATTAGATGAATCACCATTTAATCACTAATAAAATAATTATCTACTCTAAACAACTGTTCTCCTAAGTTCCTAAGTAAGTTAACAATCAAGCAAGGCTGAAAAAAACTCATTGCAGAATAATTTTCAAAGTTCCAGGCTATGGAAAACATTTTAGTTAAGGCCATAATTGTAGACAAGTGGTAAAGTTTCTATGGCTTCTCCCATCCATGTGGCTGGTCCTGTAAAAAAAATGGGAAGGTGATACCCATTATCTTTTCATCTTAATGGGCTTTCCCTAATCAAGTATCACTTAAGATGCAAAACCCATGTCAACATCTAGCCACATTAGTATTGAGTGCATTATTGAATTAAGTACTTTAGTGGTGTGTATGTTCCACTGGTAAAGTTTATCGTCTATGGGAAAATTAAATCCAAGGGTAACTTTCAGTCAGGAGGCACTGAATCAATGAGGCAAACCAATACTTAACAGCAGAGCTTAGAGAAGATAGAGTTCAGAATTTAAGCCAATAATATACTCTAGGTCATGAAGAGAGAGGAACACAGCAATCACGGGATTAAAAGTAATGTAAGTTAACATCAATAAGTGACACAATTCGCCAATGAAATAGTTAACAACATTTGTTTTCATATCTATAAAACTTGGACAAATATGACATTATGTCCACAAAGAACTTTACTTGTGACATGGCCTTAGGCTGACTTCATATAAGTGACAAGGGTTGTAATGAGTTCCTAGTGATGCTTTCAATAATAAATTCCTTTGATGATGTTTAAGGCAGACTAAGCATTGCCGAGTCAGTTGCTCAATGGTAGGAAAGGTGCTCCAGGAGTAGAATGTTCTGCTCATCCTCTCAAAGATCAAACAGATAGGTATCAATGAATTATTAGTACCTTTATTATATTAAAGCCAAAAGTTTGTATACTAACACTCTTGTAATGAATTTTATATTGACCTCCCAGTTCTTGAAGGCAAGAAAGGAAATAGTGCTTGAATTTTCTCCTGCGTTTGCCTTAAAGCTGAAGTTTACAGGATCCTTCACTACAATGAGGCTGCATTCAAGATATTTTTCAGTCTTGCAAAGTTGTTGGTTTGCTTTTATCTGGTAACATTGTAAAAAAAAATGTGTTATTACTTCTGTTCCTTGCTTTGTTTCCACCATGAAGTGAGTGCCTGAGAAGTACATTGTCTTCTTCTTTGGGGTACATGATATATGGCATGCATTCTCATGTTTCTTGTATGACAGGTGTTTTTTTTTTTATACAAAGGGTTTTGGTGTGGTAGATTTCTATTCTCTTTTCATTTTTGTATGTGTATGTATGTGTGTGTTTTATTGATATATATATATATACATATATATTACATCAATGTATATTTATTTGCTATTATCTTGTGTTGGTGTATCTGACATATGTGTGCAGATGCAGGCATGCACATGCCTTAGTGTCCATGTCAAGGACACTTTACTGAGTCACTTTACTCCTTCTTCCATATGGGTTGCAAATCAACTCAAATCTTTAGGTTTAGTAGGAAGTAGAAAGGATCCTTTTTATCCTTTTATCCGCTCTTGCCAACCCCCATTACGTATAATTTTGTCTTGACATTTCCAATTTTATGCTGATAGGTTTTTTCTTTTTATTTAATTATTTTATTTATTTACATTCCAAAAATTGTCCTCTTCCTGGCCTTCCTTCCCCTAGTTCTTTACCCCATCTCCCCTCCCTCCCCACCTTAAAGAAGTACTCCCTACTTGCCTACCTACTCCCACCTCACCCCCACCAACATCCCTTTTCCTTGGGGCATCAGTTTCCACAGGATTAATTACATCCTCTCCCACTGATGCCAGACAAGGCAGTCCTTTACCACCCATGTGCCCAGGGACCCGAAGCAGCCCATGTATGCTCCTTGGTTTTTGCTTAGTCTCTGGGAGTTTGAGGGTTCCTGGCTAGTTGACACTAGTTCTTACTATTGGGTTGCAATCCCTTTTAGCTCCTTCAGTCCTTTTCCTAACTCTTTAATATGGGTCCTTTACCTCACTCCAGTCGTTGACTGTGTCTTTATCTCTCAGTCAGTTGCTGGAAGAGCCTCTCAGAGGACAGCCATGCTAGGCTCCTTTATCCAAACACAATATAGTAATATTTTTGGATTTGATGTGTGAGCATGGGATGGATTCCAGGTTGGGGTGGCCACTGGGTGGCTTTCTTTTTCAGTTTCTGCTACATTTTTGTCCCTGCATTTCTGTTAGACAGGAACAATTCTAGGTTAAAAAAATTGAAAATGGGAGGATGCCCCCTGCCTTAACTGGGGGACATGGCTATCAACTAGAGGTGGGCTCTTCAAATTCCATCTCTCCACTGTTGTGTATCTTGACTAATGCCATCATCACTGAGTCCTACAAACTAGTACAACCACTCTGGAAGTCAATCTGGCAGTTCCTCAGAAAATTGAAAATAGTTACACCTGAATAACGAGGTATACCACTCCTGGAATATACCTGAAGGATGCTCCACCATACCATAAGGACATGTTTATAGCAGCCTTATTTGTAATAGCCAGAAGCTGGAAATGAGATGCCACTCAACCAAAGAATGGATACAGAAAATGTGGTTCATTTATACAATGGAATACTACTCAGCTATTAAAAATGAAGACATTATGAATTTTGGAGGCAAGTGGATGGAACTAGAAAATATCATCCAGAGTGAGGTTGCCAAGACCCAAAAGGGCCATGGTACATGGTCACCTATAAGATAAGTGAATATTAGCAAAAAAGTTCAGACTAGCCATGATACTCTTCACAGGCTTTAGAAACCTGAACAAGAAGGAAGGCTCAAGTGTGGATACCTCAAACCCACTTAGAATGAGGAACAAAACAATCATGGGAGGCAGAGGAAGGAAAGAACCTGGATAGGAGAGGAGAAGGGGAAAAAGGTGGGGAGGACCAAGTATGGGGAAGAAAGGAGAAAAACCCAGAGGGCCAGGAGAATGAATCCAAATATGCAACAGTGGGGGTGGATGATGAGGGCAGGGAGAAACTTTAAAAAATCCCAGAGTCCTGGGGTATGAGAAGCTATCTGATAATCTGATGTGTTTTCCTTTATTCTTTTTTTTCTTTTTTAAATTATTATGTTTAATCATTTTTTCTTAAAGTCCAGTCATTATCCCTCTCCAGGTCTGCCCTCCAACAGTTCCTCATCCCATTTCTCCTCTTCCCTGTCTCCAGGAGGCAAGGCCTTCCCACTCACTGGGGCTTCAAATCTCTCCAGGGTTAGGTACATATTCTCTCACTGAGGTCATACCAGACATTCCTCTGCTATATGTCTTAGGGGCCTTGTACCAACTACTGTATGCTGTCTGGTTGATGGCTCAGTGTCTGGGAGATCTCGGAGATCCAAGTTTATTGAGACTGCTGGTCTTCCTATGGGCCTGTCCTCCTCCTCATCTTCTTCCAGTCTTTCCCTAATCCAATCATGCGGTCCCCAACTTCAGACCATTGGTTGGGTGTAAGTTTCTGCTTCTGTCTCTGTCAGCTGCTTGTTGGGCCTCTTGGAAGACAGTCATGCTAGGCTCCTGTAGGTAAGCACACCATAGCATCAGTAATAATGTCAGCCATTAGAGCCTCTCTTTAAGCTGGATCCCATGTTGGGGCAGTCACTGGACCTCCTTTCCCTTATTCTCTTCTCCATTTTTTGTCTCTGCAGTTTTTTAGACCAATTCTGGTCAGAATTTAGACCAATTCTAGCTCAGAGTTCTTGGCTATGGAATAGCAACCCCATACCTCCACTTGATGTCTTTCTACTGGAGGTAGAATCTACAAATTCCCTCTCCCCACTGTTGGGCACTTCAACTAAGGTTCCTCCCTTTGATGTCCTGAGGGTCTCTCACATCCCAGGTCTCTGGTAGATTCTAGAAGGTCTCCCACTTCCCACCTCTTGAGGTTTAGCTTCATTTTGCTGAGCACCCTGTGACACTTTCAGTTCATCTCTCCATCCACACCTCCCTCTGACAGTTCCCTGTACTATACTCAGTATCTTACTCTTACTTATCGTATTCAGCATATGTTCTTCACAGTGCTGCTGACTACATTGGACATGATCCATGCATTATGCCCTGTCTTATCACATGACAAATTTCCCAAAGATCATATGCATAGTTCCTACTGTAGATTTAGAATCACTTATTTTCCAAAGAGTCTGAGGAGTTCTTTTTTTTAAATATTATCTTGCTTCCTGTTCTTTTCACTGGAAAAATTTATAAATGATTACATATGTCTTTTATTCCATGTATAATAGTCGTAGAACAACCAATACTCCACAAACAATATAAATTCAAAAGCATGGTATTTTATATGTTCTTCCTGCAATAAGATATACTTCTCCTAGAAATTTGACTTTACATTTTCCATTTTAATGTCCACTTAGCATAGTTCCCAACCATAACCATAGAGCTATGTTACCACTGTATATACAGCTAGCTCTGTGTACATATTTGATTTTATTTTCTATTTTTCATCATTCTAATTGTTTTTATTTTATTTTAAAACTTTGTCACAAACAAAATGTTAAAAAATATAAATTCTTCTATAAATCAATACATAAACAAATAATGATATGATAATATAGGGTTTTTGTTTGTTTGTTTTGGAATACAGTAGTCAATTGGATACCATCGTAAAAAAGAATATGACAAAATCAGAAAAAAATGACTGTTGATACCACAACAACAGACATTTGAAATTAGGGAACCACTGAATGTTAAAACAAAAGACTAAAGTGTGAAACAACAACTGTACATACAACACACACACACACACACACACACACACACACACACACAAAGATTTCCTTTAGCATCAAAATATCATCTCCAGTAAAAATTTTTAACAACTATGAAGAAGGAACGGAATAGCTTCATAGTGGAAAAACTTGGCAGACAAATCTGATCTAAAGCAGAACTGCACGTAATGACAGCATCCTCTGACAGGCAGTAAGTCACAATGGAACCCAGCATCATCTGTGTCACATTTTAACCGAAAATATGTAAGCTCTGTCTCCTGATAAAACATTAGTCAGACACATATCATTAAAAAAAATCAAACCTTACAGCTTAACTGCAATCTTAAAACTTCAAAATCAAGAAAATAAAAGGACAGATAAAAGTTGCTCCACTATGGAAGGTCTAGAAATACATAAAAAGAGAGGGGAGGGCAGGACCCTAGGCTAGATTCATTCACAGTAGTCAGCTAGACAGCATTGTTAAAAAAATGGCATAAACCAGAAAACAATGGCTATTGCTACCATAAAAACAGGCATTTAAAAATTAGGGGATTACTGGATGTTAACACTAAAGAGTAAAGGTTCCTGTTGTATCAAGTATTTAACCTCAATTGGGGTTTCTTCCCTGCCTTTGATCATTTAATTCCCAGATAAAAGACATAATTTTATAACTATAATAAGCCTTTAATGTACTAGAGCTGGGCAGATTTTACCCTCTATGTTATTATCTCTGTTTCCCTGCCAATGACTCTGAGATATGACTTGCCATGTTCCATCTAGGCTGTCCCTATTCCAACTGTGGCCATATTTTCATGACTCACCTAACCAATGGCATAGTCTCTCTCTATTTTCTTTCCTTTCACCCTCTTACCCTCCAGACCACCCCTCGGTGGGGGGAGTCCTCTCTGACTCCAAGCCCAGTAACCATAACCCTACCCTATCTCTCTTCTGCCCAGCTATAGGCTGTAGACATCTTTATTCACCAATCAAGGATAACTTGGGGGGATGGCAAACTTACAGAGCACCACTTGTGTACACGCAAACTCTATCATCCCTTGAGGCAACCAGGCCTTAGTGGGGCCATATTTAGCATTACAGTACACAGCAAAAGACCAAACTTTAACACTTTCTGTGTAATGGGGGTGATTTAAACAATTAAATTGAGTTGGGTCTTTGAGTGAAAGTAAATGACTGGTCTTTATGTTAACTTTTCCTGTATTTTGTTAAGTCTGACATTTTATTTTATATGGGAGAGGCTGAGGTTCTACAAAAGATACATACTCCTGTCTCTCAACATAATGTGGCTTTAGTTTAAAATCTACAAAATTCTAATTCCACTTAATTTTCCTAGGATATGGATGGAGTTTAGGTGAAGAGTGAGTGGTTTACTAGTCAAGAAACTATTTTTAAAGAGAAATTGAGTCTATATGCATAATTTCGGCAACTAAGCACTAAACTATATATTCTTATCTTGAAAGTCAAATTTCTGAACCTTGTTCCTGTTATTTGTTTACCCAACAGTTTAAAAGAAGGCATAAATTTATCTCTCGTGCACAAAATGTTTTTAAATACCTATACACTTAGAAATGACTAAGGAAAGCTAACAAAAATGTTCATTGCCTCCAGTCATAGACCGGTTTGTGATAAGAACATGAGAATACCCCATTAACAACTTTAAGAATATGATTCATTAAATATATTCATCCCATTGTACCTACAAAACTCAATTGATTCCTCTATTTAGCTGAACTATTGATAAAAATCTTCACAACCTTCTAGGCTTGGCACCTAATAACTGTATTCTATCCTCTGCTTTTGCATTCCGTATATAAATGAGATTACATAGTATTTTTCTTTCTGTCATTGTATTATTTCACTTACCATAATTCTTTCAAGATAGTCCGTGGTATTGCGAATTGCAAGTTTTACCTCCTTTTATGTTAGAATAGTATTATATTATGTGTGTGGCAATCTCTTTATTCATTCACTTATGATAAGCACTTAGGTTTATTGCATACCTCAACTATTATAAATAATGTTGTAATGAATGTGGGAATGCAGATAGATATATCGTTGGTGTACTGAGTTTAGATATACATCCTGGGTGGGATCACATGATCATTTGGCGAGCCTGGGTTGCGTTTTTGAGGAATGTCCAAATCCAATTGTATCACAGCTATGCTAATTTACATTCCCAGTACGCAAGCAATCGCCTCTGCATACCATCAGCAAAACTATTTTTTTTTCCTGATATGAACCATTTTAGCAGGTGTTGGGAAGATGTATAATTGTAATTTAGATTTGCATTTCTACACACATCAGTGATTTTGAACATGTACCTGTTAGCCACTTACATGTCTTTACTTCTGAGAAACATTCATTTCTTTTGACTATTTTAAAACCAGAACATCTGTTCAGTCTTATTACAGACTTGCTTAGGCTCCAGTATGTTTCTAATATTAACCCCTTATCAGATGTATGCATGAATCAGAAATCTCGTGTCTCCAAAAAATTCATAAAAAAGTAGGAAACATGTAAATTGTACTTAGTCATTCATAAAATGACAACTAAGAGAAGTTAAAACTTTTTTTAAAATCTGCTTATTCAGTGACTTGTGACCTTGGAAAAAATCTTTGAATTTGAATAATTTGAAAGGGTAAACAAAATATCTCTAACTACCCAAACTGCCCCACACTATCCCTCCCAAGCAGATAAACAGAATTTAATCAGTACTTTTCCTGGGAGAGCAGGTTAAGCCACCGTCCTACATTGGCAGGATTAATGCCATCAGTATTAATCTATCCATTAACCTTCCTTCATAGTATTACATTATAGGATTAACTTTCTTTATCTGATCACATATTCCATTCCTCGGTACTTTTTAAAATGATAATGATTTTCACATTCAAGCTTCAAGAAATGTCTCCTTTTGATAATTTTAAACAAATTAATATTTCATTTTAAGATAAATAATGAGAAAGTGGTCTAGAGTCCCCCTAGGATCTACCTTCATTTATTACTTCAGACCCAGAATCTTGCTTTTCTATTTGCCATTTTTTTATCGTTTTCCCACTTATTTCCTATAAATGTTTCTTGTCAATTATATGTATATACCTTTACTTGCTTCCCTGGATTCCATAATCAGTTTTTGTTACATAAAATTCCATACAAAGCAAGTATCCTAAGAAATTAAATAACAACCTTTCACATTGAACAAAATCCCCACTTTCTTGAGGAATTTATTACATGGGCACTGGTTTCTTAGCCAAATACTTTGGGTACTGATTTCATTTCATCTCCATTTTAATTGATTTGAAACGCAGGTTTTTGAACTGGAATTTGCTTATATTACATTAGTTCTAATACAGAACATTTATTATATTAGCAAGAGTTTCATTTTATACTCCAAAAATTCTGTATCACAGTAAAACGCTTGATATGGGTGAAAGCTAAACATAGGGTTTACATTTACATTTCTGGAGTCGGGTACGCAGCCATCAGCTGAAGAATGTGGGGAGAGTCATCGTATCTCAGTTTGCTCATTGGAGTTTCCTTCTGAAGCTTCCATATATGCATATAAAATCGCCTATCATATCTACCCAGACTATCACATATCTTAATTCTAAGATTTCTCTTTTATTTTCATGTCATTTTTCTCCTGTAGATTCTAGAAAGATCCTTTATTTAGCATGATGACATAAAATTCTATTTATTTCTTTCAAAATAATTTTATTCTTATTTATGAACACACAAAATCTTGTATAGAATTAACGTACACCATATGCCACATTATCTTTACCATGTTTATTATCTATTCTTATCATCTTTATCATCCACCAATGCATATTGACCAATACCTCTATCAATATATCTATCAATACATCCATCAATACAACACATATCACAATACAGAGTGATGAGCCCGTCACTCATCTGCTGTAAAAGAGTAATGGGAATCATGAGTGTGATGGTATCTCTACAGTAAGCTGACACTTGGTATATCTCCAGAAGTGGTATAGATGGATCAAAACAAAGTTTTACTTATCTACTTTAATATTTATGTATTTTATTAGTTCTCGTGTAAAATCCTCACACTTATATGCATATAATTGGATTAATTTACATTCTCAATGACAGTGCATATGTGTACTTTTGCCCACATCGTCACCAGCATTTACTGCTGATGCATTTTTAATGAAAATAATTCTGACAGGATTAAGGGGATACTTAATGTGAATGTGATTCCATCTTATTTTAACACGCAGGATCTATGTAATGCTTTAATTTTTGTTCCTAAGATTCTGTCCAAGTGTATATACTACAGAGCAGATCTTCTTTCTATATCTCTGAAAGCTATCATTTTACCTCTTAAGCTACATATTTGTCTTTAATATCTTATTTAATAATATATTAATTATATATTATATATTAATATAATATAATATATTAATATATGTAATAACCAATACCTTTAGATTTTGCAAAATCGTTTTTAAAAAATCATTGTATTTTATATCCTCGACAAAATTATAGGACAAAATTAAATTCTCATTGCCTTGTTTTTTGATGAACAGTAGAATATCAAAATAATTTTGATCAATTTGCTCTATAACAAGTGATAGAGCCATCAGTTTCTATAGTTCTTACTCTAAACCAATCATTTATGACATAATTATATCCGCGTTACCTTTAAAGAAATTATGGTCTAAATAATAGATATATGACAGATGATCAAGGTTTTAAGTAATATAGGCCATAAGAGTGATGGAAGAAGAGTCAATGTAGCTTTGAAACAGTCATCTTTGGGGCATGTTTGCATATTTCTAGGGTAGACTTGGAATGGCCAAGCATCCTTTAGGTGTTTCAGGAGATCAGAGATATCAAAAGTATTTCCTCTGTGGTCCCTTTGAGTCCTGAGAGTCTCACCTCCCAGTTCTCTGGTACATTCTAGAGGGTCCCCCACCTCCTACTTCCCAAAGTTGCCTGTTTCCATTCTTTCTGCTGGCCCTCAGGGCTTCAGCCCTACAGTGGGGAGAGGGAACTTGTAGAGCCCACCTCCAGTAGAAAGACAGGGCATCAAGTTGAAAGAGGGAGTTGAAATCCCACAGTCAAAAACTCTGATTCAGAATTGTTCCTGTCTGAAAGAACTGCAGAGGCAAAACTCTCCATTTTGGAGAGCCTGAGGAAAAGGAGGTTCAGCAACGGGCACAAATTGGGATGCAGCTCAAGGGGAGGCCCCATGGCCTGACAATATCACTGATGCTATGGTGTCTTCACAAAAAAGGAACTATCGTGACTGCCCTCCGAAAAACCCAACAAGCAGCTGAAGAAGTCAGATGCAGATATTTACAGCCAACCAATGAATAAAAGCTGCTGATCCGGTTGAATTAGGGGAAAACTGGAAGAAGCAAAGTTAACAAACCCTGGACTTACTAACTAGATAAAAGATAGAGGGTACCCAAACAAGCAACATATAAAAACAAAAAAAGAAATAATATAGTCAATGGCATAAAAATACAAATTTCAAGGAACTATGACGAACAAGACAAAGGTTAAATGGTATAGGAAAACCGACAAACTCATAGATTCATTTAGCTTATCAAGACCGAACCATGAAAAAGGCAGAAAACTGTAACGTAGCAATCGTTTTAAAAGACAATACCAGATGGCTTCACTGTTGAATTCTATCATTTAAAGGGTAAAGCTTATAAAATCAGAGTGAATTGGTGGTTTCTAGGGGGAAGGTTCTGAAGAAAGACAAAGTTAGCATTCGCTGTGGAGATAGGTTCGTTTCAGCAAAATTCCTAGCACTCAAAGACAAAACTGAAGCGTAAGGGATGCTGTCAAACGGTATCGAAGACCCCTACAACCCAGGTATATCTAATACAAACTAGGGCTCCACAAAAGAAGAAAAGAGACCAACTCCCTGATAAAATAGGAATCAAAAATTCTCGGCTGAACGTTAACAAACAAAATTGTCTAGCACATTAAAGGAATGACTCATCATGATGAAGTGAGATTTACACCTAGGATGCAAGCATTACTCAATATCCATAAATCAGTATATGGGTTTCCCATATGCAAAAAGAAAAAAGAAGGCATGTGATCTATAGATGCAGAAAAAAATTTAACAAAATTTAAAACCCTTTCACAATAAAAACAGTCAACAGATTAAGTCTACAGGTAAAGTAACTCAACCGAATAAAGACTATGTATTGAAAGAGTTGTAACTGACCTTATGCTCAACAGAGGCTGAAATTGGACATTCTTATCATCCAAGGTGCCATTTCTTACCACTTCTCCTCACTTCATTTTTTCTTATTGCTGCTTGATATAGTTGCTTCCACTACTTAATAATAATTTAGGAGATGTGGTTTATGCATATAATAAAATAACATCTCATCCTTTTATTGTAAGAGATTATGGTAAAGAAATTTTCCCTGTAGAGAAAGACAATTACTTCACAATTTCTATTACATATAGTACCTAAAATATTCAAACTCACAAAACCAGAGTGAACTGGTAGTTTCTAAGGACTGGGTTCTGAAGAAATGGGATGGTAATCAATGGGTGGAAAGTTTCACTTGAGCAAAGTTAATAGTGTCTAGAAATATGCCGAACATCTTATCTACAACCAATACTACTACACTGTATTCCTAAAATTAGTAAATCTTATACTGTACTCTCACTACTATAGAATGTTTAAAAATAACCACTTTGAAAACATAGATGTTTTCAAAAGCTACATTTCTGTTTATGTTGTGCTCAAACTTCTAAGTTGTATCTGCTCCCTCTTATCTTGGAATGGTTCCACATTCAGAGTTTGGACTTTGTGAGTTGAACTACTGAACTTCTGTGGCTTGCTGAACTCTTTTGGATTGTGTCATGCAAGAAAAATATGTCTAATTATATCCTGCAAACATCTGCTTTAAAATTAAGGATATTGTTTCCAGTGAAACCAGCCTTCAGCTTCTTAGAGATATATTTCTCATTTTATAACTTAGAAGATAAATACTTCTAAGGTTGAATCTACTTTTTAATCTAATGATCAATTATATTTTAAAGCTTGTTCCATGTATAAATCTTGATGAAACAGACAACAGTACTTTAACATGAGTAATTACCAGTGTTTTCCTCTTTCAGTTTTGTTGCTGCAATGTTAATTGTTATTTATGTTTTCCAAGCCAAAATATGTTAATGAACACAGAAGTTCCCACTGTTTGACATCCTGCAAAATGAATGTGCCTAAGTTGCATTCATTAAAATATATTACAGGGGTCAATATTGTTATTGCGGTCTCCAGTGTCCCAGTTTTGTGTTTTCCTATGGGCTTTTGTGTTTTTTTCCTTTTTCTTTATGTTTTTGGGGTTTTTTGTGATTGAATTAGGAAAAACAGCTGTTATTTAATAATTTGTGTAAGTCAAAGGCTTACATGACTTTTGGAAGTGATTTTAAAGCCCCATATGATTTTAGAGTCTGAATGATACAAATACCTTTTACCAAAATACACTGCTTGCCCAAAGTTTCCAAAATAGAACTCTGTTTTCAGGGTTGCTTTTGTAGCCTCATTAAGACTTTGAAAAGGTCAGAGGAACAAATAGATTCATTCACAACACATAACACAATCAAAATGCAAAATAGAACAAAAAAAAAGCAAAACCAAAAAACATCCACGTGCATCATCTGACGTGTCCTTTGGCTGGTAGATGATATAACTGAGTGGTTATGTTTATTCTACTAATGCCTACGGAGTAGTAACTAGTAGAAAGATCCTTTAAATTCCCAACCATTTGCTTCATAAAGTAATCTTATAACTGAAGGCAATAATAGAGTCAGATATTTTTCCAAAAAGCGAAATTGCTGTCGCATAGATTTATACTACTCCTAAGAGCAAAATATTCTTCATGAGACCTCTGCTTTAACACAGTTCTAAAATTCCACAATGGGATGAAAGAACACAATGGTTTCTGACCTTTGGAACATTGCCCATTGATGAATGACACTCGATTTTGACAAAGCATACATTGAGAGTGCAAGCTACCTTGAAAATCAGTCTTTCCAGAAGATTCTAAGATAGATGGAAATTCAATTTTCTTAGGCACAGTCCAGTAATTTCTTTCTACTGATAATAAGAATATTCTTCTGAGAATGTGATCGTGTTCTTTAGTAGAATCTTTGGGGGGTTTCTTATTTGAGCCCACCCTTTCTTCTTTAACTTTCCATAACATTGTAAAGACAACCTAATTTTAAATACTATATACATATAGTCTTTTGTTCTGCTCTTGAAATGTCTTACAAGGGTGAGTTCTAGCTTCTAATGCTAGTTTTGTGTCTGTAGATGATTACTATTGAATGTAATGTTCACACATGTATTAAAGCCTGTGATATTCTAGACACCAGTCCCATATAGATACTGCTTTAGATGGTAAGAACTTAGGTAAGTATTGTGAAAAACCTGAGTGCAAAAACATCATTACTTAAAGTAGGGCATCACCTGAGGAAAAACACCTAGGTTGTTTGTGAGAGTTAAACACATATGCCCACACATGCATTCATATGTTACACACAGATTCATTAATGATTAATCTCCTACATGGTGCTTTCATTTTGCTTTGGACATTCTATGTCTCTTTACTTTTTTTTTTCTATTCACATTCTCAAGCAAAACTTCCAAAAACGTCCCACCAAACATTATTTTCTGAAGAAATAATTGTAAACTATTATTTAAACTGTTAAATTGAAGAATGGGCATAGAAAAATCTTCTGATAATGAGTAATCCAATTTTACTTAAGATTTTCTCAAAGAATGTCAGACGGAACAGCTTTGTCATAACTGTGTCTAAGAACATGTTTCTGAGATCCACTTTGTACCTCTTGCTTCAGATAAAGATGAGAAATCTTCATTTTTAATTAACAAATTAAGTGAACCTATACATGTTAAAGTCTAAGAATTAATTCCTAAATTAATCAAATAACCAAAGAATATAAAACTTAAATTAAAAATGATTAAGGATAATTGGATAAAAAGAAAAGTTTAGACATAACAGAAAGCATACTAATACTACTGTATTAGTATTAGTATCGTTTTTAGACATAGCATAGATTTTATAAATTTTTAGAAATCAAGGCAAAATTGATCATGCTATAGTCTACACTCATAGCAAATTTGTCTTTACGAGGAATGAGTAAAGGTGAATCTCAGAGCCCACATTGGTGTTCTATGTAAGCCTTGTATGACTGTCAAAGGTAGGATACAAATTTCGACATATGAAGTAGTTATAACACATTAATATTAGTTGGCTACAGAGCAGAATGAATGCAGATCTCTGAGAGTAACATACACTTAAGTACTCCAGGGCTACCTTACTTCTGGGCTTTAATACAAGGGTGAATTCTATAAACTGCTCATAAAATTCAACCAGTTCCTCACTCCATTCTAATGACTTGCTTTTGCATTCAACTTTTCTAACACATGCATATAAAAATGTCTGACATTCAAGTTGAATTTTATGAAGTGACCTCTTCTCTTTGTGATATTGATGGATATGTTTTAAATTAATTACAGAAAAAATGTGAAGAATGTAATGTCACAAACTGAGTCTTTTCTAGAACACCTTCACGGTTCATGTCAAAGACACAAGCTATAGTTAAAATATGAAAACCTTTTAGAACCCTTGGGTTTGCATAAAACCCCAGGTTTGCTTATTAAGTTTGATAAATATTATGGTAAAATATGCTTGCTCTATTTTCATATGGCATGTTCCAAAGTTCAACATCCCCCTTCCACCAACATTTTTTTTTATTAACTTGAGTATTTCTTATATACATTTCGAGTGTTATTCCCTTTCCCGGTTTCCGGGCAAACATCCCCCTCCCACCTCCCCTTCTTTATGGGTGTTCCCCTCCCCATCTTGCCCCCCCTGCCGCCCTCCCCGCAACAATCTAGTTCACTGGGGGTTCAGTCTTAGCAGGACCCAGGGCTTCCCCTTCCACTGGTGCTCTTACTAGGATATTCATTGCTACCTATGAGGTCAGAGTCCAGGGTCAATCCATGTATAGTCTTTAGGTAGTGGCTTAGTCCCTGGAAGCTCTGGTTGCTTGGCATTGTTGCCCCTTCAAGCTCTTCCTGTTCTTTCTCTGATTCCTTCAACGGGGGTCCTGTTCTCAGTTCAGTGGTTTGCTGCTGGCATTCGCCTCTGTGTTTGCTGTATTCTGGCTGTGTCTCTCCCACCAACTTTTTTGTAGTCTGTAGTCTGTCTTTAATGCCAAGTCTCCATGTGATCCAAAATATTTCCTTATTGTCTTTCTCAGGATAGTCATTTGGTCTTCTCTTTTCCTCAAGCATATAAGTATATGGCATGAAATAGCAAAAAGTTATTTTTTGAGTAACTAGAACAAGAATTTTCTCCATAACTAAGAAGATTAAGTTGGAGCTGGAGAGATGGCTCCGAGGCTAAGAGCACTTCCAGAGGTCTTGAGTTCAATTCCCAGTAACTACACAGTGGCTCACAACCATCTGTAATGGGATCTGATGACCTCTTATGGTGGATCTGAAGACAATGGCAGTGCACTTACATTATATAAAATAAGTAAGTAGATAGATAAACATATAAATAAATAAAGATTAATTCTGGTGAAGGTTATTTGATGCTTCTTAAGGAGTAACTATAAGGCTATGAAAATTAATGCCACTGAGAGACAGGGTGGGGAGACAGAAATAAACTAAAATTGGAGGTGATGGAGTATGATTATGGAAGATAGGAGCAGACAGACTGTAATATGAGAGCTAGATACTGATAGAAATAGCCCAACAAATGTTCAAGCCTTAAATCCCCATCATCTCTGAGGCTGCTATATAAATCTCTTTTTCCCCATTCAGGAAGGCCTAAGAATTGCTCCTGTCTAAAGAAAATACAGGGACAAAGAGTGGAGCAGAGACTGAAAGATAGGCCATTCAGAGACTGCACCACCAGGGGATCAACCCCACATACAGTCACCAAACCCTGACACTATTGCAGATGAAATGAAGGACCTGCTAACAGGAGCCAATACAGCTGCCTTCTGACAGGCTTTGCCAGAGCCTGACAAATACATATGCAGACACTTGCAGCCAACCATTGGACTGAGCACGGAGTCTCCAATAGAGGAGTTAGAGAGAGGACTGAAGGAGAAGAAGGGGTTTGCAACCCATAGGAAGAACAACAATATCAACCAACCAACCCCCGACCCAGAGCTCCCAGGGACTAAACCACCAATAAAAAAGTACACATGGAGGTATCTATGACTCCAGCTGCATATCTAGCAGAGGATGGCCTTATCTAGCATGAATAGGAGGGGAGGCCCTTGGTTCTGTGAGAGTTTGATGCCCCAGCATAAAGGAAGGCTAGGGCCGTGAGTCAGGAGTGGGTGGGTAAGTGGGTGAGCACCCTCACAGAAGCAGGGGGAGGGGGAATGGGATAAGGGGTTTGTGGAGGGGAAACCAGGAAGGGAGGTAACATTTGACATGTAAAAAAAATAAAATAATCGATAAAAAATTTTAAAATTTATATAACATAAAAATAAAAATAAATTATTAAGAAACTTTTATGTCAAAAACACAAACATAAAAAAGCCAAAATAAAAGAATGAAATTCTGGGGGGGGTGGATTTCCATGAAAATTACCTTAAAGCAATCAATATTCATGGTAAAGTTTAAGTAGGGTAAGGGGGTAGAGGAGTATTTAGCAACATGCTGACAGGTGAGTGGAGAGCTACAAAGAGAGAAGTCAGAAACAGGAACAGAAAGAAAGGTAAGGGTCTGAGGAAATAAGAGGAAGATTTCAACTTCATATTGGATGAAGAATGTACACTCTGCCTAAACTTTCAGAGATCCTGACTGGTACACAAGAGGATGTGCAGATTAGAAGTCTTCTTCATGACTACCGTTTTATGTAATAGTATCTTGTGTTTTCAACTAGCTTTCCAGTTTCCAGTGTCAAAGGGATTTTCCTCTCTTGATTTTTTTATGATGAATCCCTTCTGCATCGCATATTTTTCACACCGTTGTTCCATAAGTTCACTGGCCATTGTGTGGTGAGGTGCATTCTAGTCTGATGCATTATATATGAAGTGTTTTACCATTTTTTGATAATTAAGTTATTCCCATTACTACATTTTATATTTTAGATTATATTATAATCTTTTATATTTTAGGCCATAATATTCTTTTTATCATTTATTGACAGATTTGACAATGTCATTCATGCATCCATGTAACATATTCTGGTTATCCCTTTCCCACACACTATCTTTTCTCTCTCTCACATCCCTTTCAACCCCCGAGTACCCTCCCCCACAGTTCTCAGTCCCTTTCTCTGACTTATGACTTTTCTTTTGTTTTATGACCCATTTAGTTTAACCATCTATATGACCCTTGGATTGGAACTAGTCACTGAACCATGATGGGGTTGTAGGTACATAGTGAAAGCAGTAATTTCCCCTTTCCTTAAAACTATCTATAGAAAACAGTTCAGATTTGAAGGGAAAAGTCCCCAAATCCCTCCTCCATCTATATCTGACTATTGATCAACAAACTCTTATAGTAATCATTGAAAATAGACTTGCTAGGTCTTTGAATATTGAATTATTATTAATATTGAATTAATATTAATATATGAATTATTTATTTGATATTTCTATGCTATTAAAGCATCATTCTTTCAAAATAACTTCTATAAACCACCTTTCCTAATTAATATTAACTGATATATTAGCTAAACTTTTTCAAGTTATATTATTTCCTCAAAGTACTTCATATCTTACTGTACTGTAAGGTTTGCGATTAATTTTCTTTTGTGATGTAAAATCTGGAGTTGAATTCACTGTGTGTTTGACGCTAGAAGTGCAATTATTTTTCTATGCAGACTCTGAATGTGTAGAACAATCATACTCAGCATCTAGAATTTCACTGGGAAATGAATCCAACATACTCTGATACAGTTCATAAATTAAAAAAAAGATACACAGTTTTAGGGTGAAACTCCCTCTTTAGTTAATATTTTCTGAGAATACTCTCAAAGATACATCCAGATGATTCTAAGTCCCATCAAACTGACAAGACCACCCTTCACAACAGGCAATGTCGTCTCTGTTTGGAATACAAATGTTAATTCTCTCTAATGATCAAAATCCCATAGTATGAATGTAGACTTCACCCAGAAACCTGTTCCTAAAGAGAGAACAGCAAAAGTTAAGGAATGATAGTTTCAAATCGATTTTCCTAGACTTCATATTCTATCTTCTTTCTTTAGTATCTAGCCATAGGGAAAGTTGTTGCCGTATCAGCGCTCACCTCCAGCAAATATTTTTGTGGCAGGAAACTTATGTCTATGACTAACAAACAATGAAGAACTAAGATATGCTGACCCAGAGAAATCCAAGTAGTTGAATTTTGATTCCTGACTCACAGTAACATTTTTCTAACATTTTTCAAAGTTGTTTCAAATATAAAGATGCTATATGATTAGACTGATTTTATGCAGCATTGAGTAATTTAAACATAGAGATGAAACTCGAAAGCTGGAGGTAACTTTCAGAAAAGTAATCTTGAGCAGCTATCTAAGTGAGTCGAGCAACGTGAATACCTGAAGAATGGATACTCACGCAAAGATCGAAGGCAGGGTCTAGTGTCATGTGGGAGAACCCTGGGAAGAATGAAGGCCAGCTTAGATAAAGGTAAGTTAACCAGAACATATAGAAGACATGGAATATCTGGGCAAGATCAGCCCACAGACTCCCTGGCATGGTAAGATAAAGAATTTAACTCAATAGCCTTGGAATGTTTTAAATGGAGAAAAGGCATGATAAGATGAACTTTTTAAAGGAACTGCTTTTTGCTGACTTTTGCAAAGAAAAGACAATAGGAATAGAAGGATTGAAGAGCATTTGAGGCTGTTAACCTGTGTAAGAGGCAGAGGAGAGGATGAAAAGAGCTTGGATAACCCTCCTGGCATGGTGTAGTTTTCCTTAATATGTCCTATGGAGTCCTTTCTCACAGGATTCTCTACATTTTTAATCCATTCCAAACAGCAAGCAATTAATTCAGTCTACAGAATAGAAATTACACCTATACAGGCATGCACGCACACAAACACACACCAACGAATGTTATTTTTTGGCTTTCAGATTTTTCGAAATGTTTTATAATGTTGGAGATTAGAATAGTACAAACTTCAGAGATATGAAAATTCCCAAATATTTTAAATTATAATTTCTTTTTATTTCAGTATAGTAGTACCCGCCTTTATAAACTATTAGATAATAAAAACTATTAAACTCTAATTAGGGAAGATATTTTGTAAGTAAATGTATAGAATTTGTGGTTTTTCCTCATTGTATAATGCAAAGAATTTTTCATTGCTTGAGCATAGTTAATTTATTATTTTCAAGCTGGTGCCCAAATTTCTGGAACACAGAATCAATGGCCTCTTGGCAACCTCTCTGAATTACCCCGAGTCAATAGTGGTTCTTCCCATCTGTTATCTTAATTTGCCGGGTTGCTCTCAGATGTATTAAAACAATAATACACACCACATTATGTCCCATTCCTGTTGGCCCAAAGCAAACAAACAACAACAACAAAAAATTCTAAGGGTAATTATAAATGAATTCTTGATATGAAAACTTCCAAACTGGAAGCTAGAATTTAAAATAAACTTGGATGTCACTCATCTCTGACAACCACCTCTTTTAGATTTTATATGACAGATTTGTTTATAGAGATACTTAAGTAGCAATGGAAAAAATCTTAAATTGCATTTGTAAATTTGCTGTCATTATCAAGTCTCTAGATGGAATTGATAACTGCATGTTAAATGACCAATTTACTTATGTTTTGTGATTAATTACTAAAACTTGGAAGTGATAAAGTCACATTAACTTGGAAAATTATATTCTCATTGGTCATGTTGTAAGAGGAGACAAGTTTCTGATCAGAATTATGGCAGTCAAAGTCACTGAGACTACACTAAGTCATGCCTCCCGTGTACTTTATCTTTTTGTGATTAAAGAAGGGATAGTGGGAAATGTGAATGAGCAATTGTAGCCTGTGTTTGCTGTCTCTCATAATCGGGCACAGATTAGCCTGAGGAGTAGCTGAAATCACTGTGGAAAGGAAATTAAATGCTGTCTGTCAAATACTGGTACAAGGTTGACAAGATTCAGAGAGTGAAGCAAGGCCAAGGATGAGGGAAATAAACAATGAAAGCCAGGAAGTTAGGCAAAAAGGAAAAGTTACAATGTAGTTCAAATGATTGGTCAGGATCAGTGGTTTACATCTATAGTCAATGATTTTGGATACTGGTAGCAAGTCCTGAAGTGACAATGACAGACCAAAATGTTCTCAGTGTTATGCAGAGACTGTGAAAGCAATACACAAACCTGCATTGTACCACTCCTTACCCATGATATCCATGATAACTTTGGTATTTATTTTTCTGTGGACGAAGCAAGCTACAAGCACAGCAAGAATGTATCCTGGTTTCTTTCACACTGTCTTTGCAATAAGTATATTTTAGCTGCTTAATAACATCTCTCTGCCTTAATTTGGATTAAGAGCTAGTATACTACTTAAAAATACAAGGGCACCTTTAATTTTCTGTAGGTCACCTTCTTATATTACTTATAAATGTGTATTGAAATTACCAAAGAGAAAGACTTGTTAGCTGATTCTAGGTCTAAAGGAAAAATAAGGGAAGAAATGGATCTCCTTAAATGAAGAATGGCAACATTTTAGAGAAAGGAAGAGAATGCAATACTTTTAGAGTATAGTTGACAAAATATTAGATTCTTTTTTAAAAAAATATTATTTATTTAATGTATATTAGTACACTGCAGCTATCTTCAGACAGACCAGAAGAGGGCATCAGATCCCATTACAGATGGCTGTGAGCCACCATGTGGTTGCTGGGAATTGAACTCAGGACCTCTGGAAGACCAGTCAGTGTCCTTAACTGCTGAGCTATCTCTCCAGCCCAGTATTAGATTCTTAAACATAGACAACATCAAATACTAATAGATCATGATGTCACAGAAATCTAATGTCAAGAAATATTGACATGCCTGGTAATTTATTCAATAAAGTAATTTACTAGAGTGCAAGGGTCAAATAAAAAGTTAGATAGACAATGAAACCTTAACTGATGTAAATAAGAATGATTATTAGTATCTGATTCTTTACTACATAAATGCAATTTTAAAAGATTTGCTAATTTGTATTACATGTGCACAAAGGTTCTGAATGCATTTATGGATGTGTACAACCTGAGGAAGCCAGAGAGTGTTGGACCCTGTAGAACTAGAGTTACAGACGGTTGTGAGCTGCCAAGTCTACGCTGGGAACTGAACCCAAGTCCCCTGAAAGAGCAGCAGTTGTCTCAGCTGGAAAGACATGACTCTAGCCTCAAATGGAACTCCTTATTCAAGTGCCACCAAAGCCCAAAGTACAATTGTCACACAGAAGTCTTCTAAATAATTATTCAGGCTTACACATAGATAATGAGACAAAAGTATGGATTTGAAATTAATCTCCCTCTTTATATCAGTCTTTGCTGTGAAGTATATGTTCTAGGAGATGTTGAGACATTTCTTCCTCAGCAAAGTCAGTAAACTCCAAGTGAGAATGGGGCCATCTTGCTGGGAAGCTATGAGCAGAGGCATATGGAATCGGTTGATCATGTGAGTAGTTAGGACCGAGTTAATGTGATTCAGGGTGAATATTTGTGTAGTTAGGAGGTGAACGCTGATTACTATGTAGAATTGATTTCTGAGAAGTGAGGTACTTTTCTTTGTGTGACTGAGCGAACACCGCAGTCCTACAATCAGTCTTTCCGTGAATAACACATGGAATTAGTTTCTCTGAAGAACCCTCCTAAGTGTCTGCTCCCTGGTTTTTCTTAATTTCTTCTCAATATCAGAGAAGCTTAAAGTATTGTTTGAAGTAATATTTTAGATTCTTTACTTCTCCTTTTTACTGCATTCACTCTAATGTGAGTTCATGCTACTTACTCCACAAATGTTTGGAACTGCTTCAAAAGTTGTCATGACCGCTAGTCACTTGTTGGAATTTTCTTCTTAGGACAACTTACTACATGTATTATTTATTATTTTTCTTCTTCTCACATATATTAGTCTGAACTACACTTTCTTCTGGTCCTCTCTTTTAGTCCCCACACCCCCACACACACACATACACTTCCTTCTCATCCAGATCCACTTCTCCTTCATTTCATTTCTCTTCAAAAACGAGCAGGCCTCCCTGGGATTACAACCAAGTTACAGCAAGACTAGACACATAGCTCACATCAAGGCTGGATAAGGCAACCCAGTAAGAGGAAAGGGTCCCAAACGCAGGCAAAAGAGACAGAATCAGTCCCTGCTCCCAGGGTGATGAGTCCTCCCACACCTAGCTACACAACCACAACATATATTCAGAGGACCCAGGTCATACCCACATGGGACCCCTCATTATCCCTTCAGTCTCTGTGAACCCAGAGTCCAGGTTAGTTGATTCTGTGGGGTGTGTTCTTGTAGTGTCCTTGACTCCTCTTGCTCTCAAAATCCTTCCTCCCAGTCTTCAGCAAGATTCCCTGAGTTCTACCTAAGGTTTGACTAAGGGCCTCTAAAGTTTCTGCATGCTGCATGAAGCCTCTTTGATGGTCATTATCCAAGGTACCTGTCTACAAGCATAGCAGAATCATTTTATTGACTATTTTTTCCCAATTCTATTTGGTTCTATTTTAGAGATCTAGGCTACCCAGCCTAATGTTCCTGTCCATCAGGGCAAAATCCCTCTAGTGGCATATTTTTCAAGTGGAACCAATAGTTGTCTGGCCACTGCCTAATATGGAGCTGAGTCAGTCAGAGTTCCAATGGAGAGATTGGGACACTAACCCAGCCACAAAACTTTTGACCAACAACTTCTTCTATCTTCAAGATATGCTGCAGTAAATATGGTACATATATTTACTGACAGTAAAAATTCTATATTTGTAGAATACTATGATACTAGATTACATGCATCTGATCTATGCATGCAATCTAAAAATCAATCATTTTTATAGTGATACATTTAGGGATTATTCCCTCAGTACTGTTACACATAGATCACTTTCATTAACCAGTCACCTTGTTATGCAATAGATCTCAAGATCTATTCTTCTGCTCCTCACCATCGTCTGGCAAATGGCATCACACTGACTGCTTCTATGACTTTGTGTTTATTAGCTTTCACATGCACATGAAATCATGTGGCATTTGTTTTACTATACATGGCTTAGCATTTGTCCTCCAGGTTCACCCGTATTGTAACAATGACAAGAATTGACCCCATTTTGAAGGCAAAAATGCTGCATTGTTTGTAACCTAACTAAACGCTCATGATTTAGTCATAAAACAATGGGTGTGCATGTTGATTACCTCTCTTGATTGTTACAGATAATGCTGTCATCAACATAAGGATGCAGACATTCCTGTGATACATTCATTACATTTTTATGCACAATTTGTGCCAGATGGAAATTCTTATAAAAAATGATATTTTCCTCATAATTTATTGCTTTATTCACATTACAGTCCCCCATCCCTCCATCTCTCCTCTCTTCCCAGTCACACCTTTGCATTCCTTTCCTCCATTACCCCATCCCCTTTTCTTTAGAGAAAGGAAAGCTCTCTTGGGGTACCATTCCACATTGGGACATTTAGTCCCAGCAGGTGTAAGCATCTCCTTTCTTACTGAGGCTCAACCAGACAGTCCACGTAGGGGAAGGGGATCTAATGCCAGGCAACAGAGTCAGAGACAATGCCCACTACTCCACTTGTTAGGGGATTCACATGAAGAGAAGGCTGCACATCTGCTACAAAATGTGTGAGGGCCTAGATCCAGTCTCTGCATGTTGTTTGGTTGGTAGTTCAATCTTTGTGAGTTCCCATGGGCCCATATTAGTTGACTTTGTAGCTATTTTGTGGTGTCTTTGACCTCACTGGCTTACTCAATTCTATCTCTCAATCTTCCACGAGACCCCCTGACCTCTGTTTGATGTTTAGCTATAAATTTCTGCATCTGTTTCCGTTGTCTGCTGGATGAAGCCTCTCCAGACAGTAACCCTAGATTCCTGTCTGCAAGCACAACAAAGAATCATTAATAGTGTCAAGAGTTCAGTGTCTCACATGGGGTGGGTCTAAAGTTGGGCCAGTCAACAGTTCTCTGCACATCTTGTAGGCAGGACAAATTGTGGGTTGAAGGTTTTCTGAGTAGATCGATATTCCCCTTCCTTCTGCTGGAAGTTTTGCCTGGCTACAAGAGGTGGCAAAGTTCAGTCTCTTTATCCCTCTGGTACGAATCTCAGCTAGGGTCACTCCCATGGACTCCCTGTAGCCTCCCTTATCCCAGGTTTCCAGTTTGTCCAAGAGCTGCCCACCCCCACCGACTTTCATTCTCACTCCCAGCCCAAAATGTTGAGAGATCACCAAGTCATCTTTTATAATAGTTGTACAGTTTGCATTATCAATGATACATCCATGCTCCCTGTTCCATTTTTGTCATGGTTTTGAGAAAAGTCATTTTAATTAGTGTGATGATATCTCATGAAGATTTTAAATCACATTTCTCAAATGCCTAGTGACCCTGAGCTCATATGTTCAATAACTAATTTTCTAAATCCGCTGGGTGTTCCTAAGTTCTTAGTTTCCTTTCTATAACTGTGGTAAGCACCACAATCTAAAGTAACTTGAGAAGGAAAGAGTTTATTTCAGCTTAAATTATAGCCCACCATGAATGGAAGTTGAAGCAGGAAACTAGACTTTATGGCTTGCTCAATTTACTCTCTTACATAACACAGAACCACCTACTCAGGAATGAGCACAACTTCAATGGCCTTGGACTTCCTACAGCAATCATTTGTCAAGAAAATGCACCATAGACATACCTTCAGTGCAATCTACCAGAGTCATATTTTTCAATTGAGGCTCCCTTTCCAAGTCAGTTGACCACAATAACAATATCAAGGAAACATTGACAAAACAATTATCTAGCACAGGTACTCAATACTCAATATGGCAATCTTCATTACCTACTCTAAACCTGCCCTTTCCATTATGTGACTTAACTGTTAGTTGCCAAATCCTAGAACCTAGTCATGAATAGCTTTCCTACTCATCTATAGTGAGTCCTCCATGTCTTATCATGTCCATATCAGTTCACCTCCCCACTCGGCTTACTTTTCTCCTCTCCTATGCTAGCATTCTTATAGAAACAAGTATCTATTAGCTCAGTGGCTTCAGAGTCTCATCACAACTCTGTTTCTGTACTCATAGATTTGATTCTCAATAAGACAGCCACAAAATCCTGAAAACATGAAAATTGTAGGTGGCAACAATCCCTGTGCTCAAAACTTTCCAGTAGCCATGCACATTACTACCCAAGTCATCTGACTTTAAGGGTGATCATATTTCTGGTCTCTTTACCTCCCATCTTCTTCAATCTCTAACTGATGGAAGCCAGAGGACCTCATATTATACAAACATGCCAGTATACTCTCCAATCCAGGGTTATTTATGAACACAGTTATCTCCCCATCTCCTCCTCCCTCTCTCCCTTCCTATCCTCTATGTATGTGTGTGTGTGTGTGTGTGTGTGTGTGTGTGTGTGTGTGTGTGTGTATCTGAAACAGCTCATTGGAAACTGAACTGTTACTGATTTATGCTCTCCAAATAATTTTCTGCTTATTTGTATCATTTCTTTTGGAGCCAACTTAGCATTATACCCAGAGAACAGTGCCAGTATTATGTAAGAATGAATTACTGAAGATCAGAATATTTTCTTTATAAGAGAGACAACTAATGAAGTGCCTGCCTTGATTTAAAGCACTGGGGAGCATGAGTTAAAAAGATAATTCTATTATCTGCGATCAGTTAGATAAGCCTCCTGGGCCGTAGAGAATGTAAACCTGGATTTCTGTGGGGCCCCTGCTGCTTCTGTAGCAGAAGTGATTACAGATAGAGATGCTTGTACGCATTTGGGCCAGCATAGCAGCATCACTCTGTAAACGGATTGCTTCTCTGTCAGCTCTCACCGTGCTCCTCCTCCGTGTGTCACCTCAGTGTAGCCTCCTCACACTAAGTAAGGTATAATGTCAATATCAGTCTCGTTTCCTCTAGCATCCTACTACTGTCCATAGGTGGGTCGTCTAAGTGTTGATCCTCACCTTCCTGAATACCCAGAACTTTACATACATTCATTTCATAAGAATTAACCTGAATTTGTACTTGATTCCAAGCATTATGTGTCTCTGGTGATAGAAAATGTAGAACAGTAATTTGACCTATGCTTCTATTACCATAACGTCATTAAGTTTCTTGAAGAAAATTTTTATGTATACCTAAATATTTTATACCATATGTCAAGTGTTTCCTAAGGTTACATCTAAACTTCTTGTATGCTCTATTGCCCCAGTTTTAGTCAACCACTCTCTTCTCATTATGCATTGTAAGACCCGAGTAAATGATTGTCTGGAGCATTTTTTCAGGTCCTTTTGTCTATATTTCTCAATTTTATATTTATCAATGTACATTACACATCAAATTTAAAAGTGAACTCAAAATCTGATTAATATAAGGAAACAAAGTTGCAATCCATATGTTGATATGGTGGGGGGAGGGGATGAAAGCCAATGTGCCCTGCTGCGAGCAGTACTAGGTGAGATATTAGGAGCTCATGATTAAGCCTCGTCCTTGAGACAAAACTGTGTGCTGGGTGAGCCGACAGAAATACGTAATGAATATGATAATTGTGGCTTGTAGAAATTCACAAAAATAGAAATCTTATTTACTGAGAGACCCAAAAGAGCTTCCTGGTGGTGGCTGGTATAATAGGTTATAGAAAGTGAAACATATTTCAATAGGCACAAGTATTGAGTAATCCAAGCTGAGTGTACTATGAGAGAGGAGAAATAGAAAAGAAAGCTATATCCTGATTGTCCATGTGGCAGAAGATGATAAAAGCAAACGGTCTTTGAGAAACCCACATTGGCCTTCAGAAAGGTTATCTCCCAGACTGCACGTCATGTTTGCTTAATGACAATAATAACAACCAACTACTCTTGGGAGTTTTATATAAATGTCTGGCAATGTTAGCACAATGCATCTGTGCCTTAAAACAGTTGCTATGGTTTAGCTATGGAGGAAATATTTTCATTCAAAGCTTTTATGCATAGAAGCTTGGTGTCCACTACAATGCTGCTGAAGAGTTGGGACTTTCAGAGTTTGAGGTCATCAGGGACACTTCCCTCAGAGGGGATTAATGCAAATGATAGAGACTCCTGTTATCAATGGTGAAAAGTTGTTAGAAAAAAATATGATCTTTAACTGAAAGTTGTTTCCTGTTTCACCATAGGACTGATACCCCCTACCCTCTGTTCTGTCGAAACTGTGATACAGGTAGAGGCCTATGAGGAGTTGATAGGAAACATGATCCTAATCTTTAATCTCAACAGGAAAATGACTTCAAACCAAGATTTATGTTTGTGCTTTTATATCCACAGTGAGGTTGTTGTGACCAGGAGCTGACTTTCAAAGACATATCACCAATGGCTCACTTCTACTACCCAAACCCAGCTCTTCAAACTTTCACACCTTCCAGATTTGTACCACCAGCCAGGAAACAGAGCTAAAGCATGACTAATGGGGAATATATTTCTAATACAATAGGATCAAATGATATCCACCACCATTATATGTTAAGAAGAGACTTGGAAAAAGGTCCAGTGATCAACCCAAATCAGGATTCATCTCAAGGGTAGGCTCTAAGGCCTGACACTATTACTAATGTGTGCTTATAGACAGGAGCCTAGCATAGCTGCCCTCTGAGAAGCCCAATATGCAGCTGACTGAGACAGATGCAGATACTTATACCCAACCAATGGGCTAAATTGGGTTGAAATAGGGAAAGTCTAGAAGAAACTGAGGAGAAGGACAACCCATTAGGAAGACCAGCAGGCTCAACTTGGACTCCCAAAATCTCTCAGACACTGAGCCACCAACCAGGCAGCATACACTAGCTGGTATACAGCAGAGGACTGCCTGGTCTAGCCTCAGTGAGAAAAAGTGCATCTAACCCTTGGGAGAGTGAGGCCCCAGGAAATGAGGAGGCCTGGTGAGGTGGGAGCAGACATCCTCTTGGAAACTGGGGAGGAGGAATGAGTGAGCTGAGAAACTGTCAGAGTACAGACGGGGAGGGGGATAACAACTGGCCTGTAAAAAACAAAAGATTAAAGATAATTATAAAAAACAAGGTTAAGTGACAATGAGGTAATTATTATATGTCTTTGAGAATACTGAAATAAAACTTAGTAGCCAGCCTTTGTCTGGTGAGGATGCAGTGAAACTGGATGATGAACATTGCTGGTGACAAAGTGACTTTGGAAAAGTTTGGCGCTTGCCTTTTTTTTTCTTGTTTGCTTTTGGTTTGGGTTGTTGTTGTTTTTTTTGTTTTTTTTTTTCATTTCCACACGAAATTGACATTCTACCTCAGCAGTCACATTTCTGGGCATTTATCCCAGAGACATGAAGATTTATATCCATGTAAAAATGTGTACATGGATGTTTAGAACAGCTTTATTCATAATGATCCAAAACAGTTAAGATCCAGATGCTCTTCGCTGAGTGAATGGATAAACTAATACATTTCTGCAATAAGAAGTATTAAACTGATATACACAGAAGCCTAGATGACTTGAAAATGCATAGACCGAGTGTGGAGAAACCAATTTCTTAGGATTGTGTGTTTCTTGATTCCATCCACATACCATCATTATAATGACAAGTTATAGAAATAGAAAACGAGATACTGACTGTCAAAGGTTAACAAGTGGCAGGGATGCAGCAGGGAAATGAGTGTGGCTTATGAAACATAATATCTCAGATCAATGCGATAAAAATTTCTCTTAGAATTGGGCAACTGGTAAAGGATGCACGGTGTCTACTTGTAAACCTTCTGAGAATCACATGCAAAACGACAAAGACTACAGATTGATATGGTAATGCTGTATGAGATCATCTACGAAAAGATTCAAAAGAAGAGAATGCTGTGTCCCAATAAAACACAGAATGCCAGTCTGGCAGAAAGTGCTAAAAGCAAGGGATATGTGATATATCTAGGTTAAGGGGGCAGGAAAAATACACACAGGTAGGGGTCAAAGTAAATGGAAAAGAAATACAGAGAAGAGTGTCTGCTGTGCAGCACCTCATAGGCCATCTCCATGATTCTTACCCAAAAGCATAGTCATCGCAATATGCTAAACTGATGGGGGATTAATTACAATTGCATCTTGAAAACACTAACTGCAATGTGGCAAGTCAGTACGAGCTGCTAGCTCCCCATTATGCTGCTCACACAGTTCAGTTATGCAGCTCCACCGTGCAGCCTGGTTCTTTATTCTCTGTTAGTTAAGAGCAGCTGCCTAAAGAATGTTATGATTGATTACTCAGTTGCCTTAAGCTAA
This sequence comes from Rattus rattus, assembly GCF_011064425.1. Lineage (NCBI taxonomy): Eukaryota > Metazoa > Chordata > Mammalia > Rodentia > Muridae > Rattus > Rattus rattus. The sequence continues at coordinate 113,954,231 of NC_046159.1, forward strand.
ATTCTCCTCTGATGTGACTGTGGGAAATTTCCCATAGAGTTAAAAAGCAGAAAGTGCCTGAAAATTGGTTTGATGTGTTGACTCTTTTCATTCATCAGCCCAGCAGGTATGATCAAATGCAGCCAGAGCAATCTTTGTGACCTCTAACAAAAGAGGTCATAAAGTGGTCTCGAAAACTAACAGAATGTGAAAAATGATGTTAGATTACAACTTACTTGGCTCTCACAGTGTACCATTTTTCTCTGGAAACATCTTTCTTACTGTTAGTAAAACATGACTTTAGGACCCATCACACTATATGATTGATCCATATGAATGATTTCGAGTGATGGAGTCTCTCTGGTAAGCAAAGGGTTCTGTGAAAATTTCTATCTCTATAAAGATGACTTTAAATTTTTCATCATTACTTGGATTAATTCTCTCCTCCTTAACATCATAAAGGCAATGCCTAAGTACACCATTATCAACTCCTCGTGCAACATAATCATTGAATATCATTTGCTTTCATGTGTATTGTGTTTAGTCACTGCAAAGAAGCAATGTGCCTTTGGGATATAAGGTTATAAATGCTGCCAAGCCAAACAGTAGAGCCACATTAGAGATGCGCCCACCACTTCTCTGAATATCTAGCCAGGAGCCATATTTGACCAATGAATTCTAGAAATGTGATTTCTCAGAATGTTAGAAGTAGAAGTAACATTATGAATTTTGAAAATTATAAAATCATCTATTGGGTTTTGTCAGTATTTTTTTACATTGAAATGAAAATAATTTTTGATATATTAGGTTCACTTACCCTTGCATTCACTAGGTCAGTTTCTGACCCTTACATTTATTCTTACCTGTAGCTCATATTGCATTGCCATTGCAAACCAGAATCTCACTAGCTTTGTCTCCTGCACTTTTCTGAGGCCTATGCTCTTCTCTCTTTTCTATCTCATCTCCTTAGACACTGTTTGCCCTTTTCCCGTATCAGCTTTACTACTGTTTCCTAAGCACACCTTTTCCTTCACTGCAGCCATGATAATGTTTTAAACCCTGGGCAGTGAAGATACTACTGTTACTCATGTTCCGCTGAGCAGGAAATTCAAATGCCTTTAGTGTGCAATGGGAGTCTCCCTGTGATCCGCACGACCTCCTTTGGCTCCACTGCTTCTTAGGCAGTTTTATTTCTTGTACTCTGAGCCTGTCAGGCCTGCCACTGCCGTGTACCAATTATATATTCAAAATTCCAAAAAACGAGTATTTATATTTTACGATTGATTTATACAATGTTACAGCTCTACGTTTAGAAGTATCATTGTCTTCCAACATTACTAGACAGCACTCTCACAGGAAATTCCCTGATCCCCTTATATTTATAGTCTTTCCAGCCCTCTTCCTAACGTTTCCTTAGCTTTAGGTACTAGAATTGTTTTGTAAAGGCAGAAGCTAAGCTACTCACACAATGTCTCACCAGTATGGCTGCTTAAACCTGAGCTGAACAAGGACAACAGCGACAGGCATCCCAAAGTGCAGGTGGTCCATGAGTCCTCAACCTTACAAAAGATCTACAGCCTACTAAGGAACGCTGAGAACAAGAAAAACAGTCTTCCCCAAGGGAAAACACATGAATTGCTTATCCAATACCAAATGGTCAGTTCTGAAAACATTCATTCAATTAAATTTTAGACTATGCGGGTTATATTTAGAAATATATACACATATGACTATGTGTGTGTGTGTGATTGTAACAATTAATAAAAAAATCCATGAATTTGAAAAAGAGCAAAAAGGGAGGGTTTTGAGGGAAAAGACAAATGGGAAATAGTGTAATTATAATTTCAAGAACAGAATATTTTCTTTTTTATTGGAAATATATTTTCATACAATATATTCTAATTACAGTCTTCTGCCAACTTCTCCCATGTCCTCCACACTTTACCACTCATCCAAATCCACACCCTTTGTTTCTTTGTATCATTAAAATACAAGTAGACAAAAAAAAATACAAGTAGACATCGATGGTGATGATGAAGAAGAAAAAGAGGAAGAAGAAGAAGAGGAAGAGGAAGAGGAAGAGGAAGAGGAAGAGGAAGAAGAAGAAGAAGAAGAAGAAGAAGAAGAAGAAGAAGAAGAAGAAGAAGAAGAAGAAGAAGAAGAAGAAGAAGAAGAAGAAGAAGAAGAAGAAGAAGAAGAAGAAGAAGAAGAAATCGGATTAGGACACAAAATAATAGAAAAAGATAGCCAAAAGACTCAAATATGTAAATGAACACACACACAAGCTTGCATACATAGAAGTACCATAAAAACCAGAAACTATAATAATAATATATATAGGACCTTAAAAGAGAAAGCATTATGAGACAAAGAACCTCTAAAAAAACAAAATCCATCAAGCCTTTAGTGTCAGCAATCTACTGCTGAGCATGGGACCTAAGTGTGATTTGTGTACCCAGTGAGATTCACTGGAGAAAATTAAGCTTTCCTTTTAAAGCAGTTGACACTGGAGAAAGGTTCTGGGTTAGGGCTGTAGTCTTTTGTCCACCTCTCTCAGGGATGGAACCTTGTCTAGGACAGACCCTTGTAAGTACTGTGCATCCTTCATTCTCTGTCAATGCATGTGTGGATCAGTCTTATTGTGTCTGTAAAAGGCACCATTTCCTTGGTATCCTCCAACCTCTCTGGCACTTACAAACTTTCCAGCTCTTCTGCAAGAGTCCCTGAACCCTAGGGAGGAGTGGATTTTGATAGAAGCATCCAATGTAGGACTGAGTGTTCCAAGGTACCTCACTCTCTACACACTGTCTAGCTTTGGGTCTCTAATTCACTCCCATCTACTTTAGGAGAAACCTTCTCTGATGGTGGCTGATCAAGACACTGATTGATGAATCTAGCAGAATGCTATTAGGAGTGTTTCTATTACTATATTCCTTTAGCAGAATAGTATCATTTGTTGCTGCCCTAGGTCAATGGCCTTTCTAATCTCAGGTTCTTGGCTACCAGAGCAGTTTTGTGGATGGATTCCATCTCATGAAGGACCACAAAGCCAATCAGATATTGGTTGGTTACCCACCACTGAATCCCCAAATGTTGTGCCACTAGTGTATCTTATAGGCAATTTTATGGTTGTTCAGAACATTTTTACATGTTTCCTTGTGGGGCTTGCTTTCAAAGGTGAAGTAATGAGGATTCTCCAAATCATAGCAAAGGACATTTTTAATGAATGTTTCCAAGAATGTTTTTACCAAAGACAAAAGTGGTTAAATAAATGGAACAGTTCTTCAAGGTGATGCTTTATAAGGTAAGACTCTATGAACTTTGAGATTCTAAAGTTAGTTGTTATGTCTCTTAAGTTGCCATTCTCTCCTGTTTTTGTCATATAGACTTCAGAGAGTTGACCTGTTGCAAACATATTTAGTATTTGTTTTTACTTTCATAGCAAGTCAGTACCTGTTATTCAAACTTCCAACAGAATGCTGGCAGCCTCCGAGTTCACATTAATACTTTAAGATAATTGCTTTTCCACTCCAAGCAAGAGGAGAGGAATGATTTCTGACTATTTAGTTCTGGTGGCCACATGCCCAAAAATAAATGTATGGTGGGGTTAGTGCCTTTCCGGGCACTGAAGGAGAATCTATTCTCTGTTTTCCTCCTGACTTCAGGTTGTTACAAATACCTTGTTTTATGCTTGGCCTAAAGATGCATATCTCCAGCTTGTCTACTCTCTTTCTTGGCTTCTCTGGGTGTTTCCAGATGTGCTTCTTTTTAAAGGTTGAGGTTACAGAGTACTCATCAAACACTGAATTCTGAGTTCTTTGCAAAATTTTGAATTTTTGAATAATGAAGACTTTTGTTTTGACTCCTATATCAACTGATGCATTAATAAAAATTCTGATTTCCCCAGATGGCTTTAGATATCCTTAGCTTTCTTATTATTTCTCATGAGAAACAGAAAGCAGAAAGGTGTGTATACCATAATCAGAAAGACACAACATTACGCACCACAGAACAAGTTGAATTTGGTACAAATTAGTGTCTTTCACATTGCGTTCATAGTTCCATTCCAGCCTGCCTTCAGTTAGATTGAATATGTAAATTGTGAGGTAAGAATATTGATTTCTGTAGTATTCTATTTGGTAAAGTTCTGGATAGCAAAACATTTAATATTTTACTTTAATTTCATTAAATTACTATTTGATTTATTCCTCAGTAAAAAGTGGAGAACAGTTGTTAACTGTTATCTGCCAAAAATTCTGAGGGATTTAGGACTATTCAACAGGTTATCAGAATCTTCTTCTCAGAATTATGACTAATTGTTTCAGTTATTTTATTTCGGCAAAATTAATAAACATTTAAATAAACATTTAATTAACATCTACTGTGTGTAGAAACAAATAAAAATATCTGTTCTACATAGGAAGAAGACAACAATCCCAAGGACAGGTAGACACACACACACACACACACACACACACACACACACACACACAAACACACACACACACCACACATACACACACACACCGCATACACACACACACACATACACACCACACACACACACACACCACACACCACACACACACCACACATACACACACACACCACACACACACACACACACACACACACATATACAATTATTCTTGCAGTAGAAATTACAACATACATTATATTAGATACAAAAATAATATAAAATTACAGAAATGTAGGCTTTATGAAAGCTTACATGTTGATGTTACATATGTTTTATGAATTGTTTATTAAAATGATACAGAACTTTTGGTGAAAAACCACATACCAACCTAGAAAAAGGCAAGTAGACTGAAAAAGACTAACATTTCAAGCACTTCCTAATTATGGCAGAAACATATTTCCATCAAATCCCTCTTCTCCGGGTTCAGGGAACCTTGCAAAGTGAAGGCAGAAAGATTGTAAGAGACAGATGGAGAGGATGCCAAAGAATCAGTGGCTTACTGACACACCAGAACGGATGAACATATAAACTCAGAGACTGTGGAAACTGCATGGGACCTGTGTGAGTCTTCACTAGATGACGCTCCAACACTGAAAGGAAGAGTAGCCATAAGCCTCCCATCTCTAACCCGGAAGTGATCTCCAATTGGTAAGCACTCACAGAGATATTAATGGTTTTCTACAATGGAGTCTCAAAGGGTTTACAACCATTCTTCAGGACAAATTCTATGCTCAGCAGTAGATGACGAACATAAATGAACTACATGGAATTTTTGGAGTTTTTCTCTTTGTGTTATAATGCTTTGTCATTGTGTTTCCTTACATAATTTTTACATATAGTCATGGCTTCTGGTTTTATGTTTCTATGTGATTTCTGTAAGTGGAAACACGTGTGTCTCTGCATCTGGTTTTGTGTTTCTATGATATTTCTGCAAGTGTGAGCATGGGTGTCTCTGTATCTGGGTTGCTCTTGTGATTTTTCTTTGACATTTTCTCTTTCTATGGATTTTCTTGGTCCTGTTCCAATTTGCTTTTGTTTTACCTTAATTGTACTTTATTTTATTCCATTTTTAGAGACCTGTTTGTTTTCTAAGAAGAGAAAGGATATGGATTTGGTGGATTTGAAGGGGATGTGGGGAAAATTTGGGAAAAGGTAGGGAGAAGAAACTAATTAGAATATATTGTGTAAAAAGTTCTATTTGCAACAAAAGAAAAAAATCTAGCTATTGTCTTAATTTCTTTTTATTTAATAGAAAAAATAATTATGAGTTAAATGGGAGAACAAAGGGGAGACAAACCTTGAGAAAGGTTCTAACTATATTGGATTATTGTTACCACCCTTCACTGCTACATTCATCTTTCTTTGGCATGTGACCTATACCAGCGTTTTAGAAGATCCCAGCACATTTTCTTGAACTTTTTTTTTATCACTGATTATTTTAATCTTCATCACATGATATATTCTGGCCAATATAAGTAAGTGGATATTATACTGAGCAGCAAAAATAAATCAATGGACCTATTTTTATCTCACAGTTTACACAAAATATGAGTAACATAAATGTAACCCTGAGTTCCTAGTGTTGAAATCAATGGTGAACCCCACACAGACTGTTCCTCCATGAGACTACATTGCCTAGAGTTATGCTTGCCATTCTTGTTTATGTTATGGGTTTACGAATACCCAACAGTATTCATACAATGATTAAATTGCCTAATACTGCAATTCTCTCAGAATGCATTCTTAATGTCAGAGGTAACAAGCACACATGGGTTTACAGTTCTGATATAAGGCATAGATGTAATGAGGTTGCTTGTTATTATTGAAAATCAATGCTATATTAGAGATCAATTCACAATCTCTATAGAGCAGATGAAACTTAAATGAAAGTGATAGAGAAAATCCTAAAGTGCCAGTCATTCTGAAGAAGAAAATCTAAAAAGAAAATCTATCTAAGATCCTGGCACCAAGAAAACTATTAAAAGAAACACATAGAATTCAAATTTGCATGTAGTATTTGAAACAGTATTTGTTGATGAGGAATGATCACATCGCAAACCATTTAAAACTGATCTTTCCCTATTGAGATACTGGTAAATAGAATTTGGCACTTTAAGTAGCCAGCAGTGGTAACAAGCAGGTAGTGAAACATTAATTATATGAAGATGTTACTTTACAACTCCAGTGAATGTGAATTGAATACAATTACCAATGTATTTAAAGCAATGTCATATAAACTTGGAGAAGATAAATATCAGTCTACTTCCTTTCCTGTTAAAGCATATTTTCGTTCCTTGGATTCAGAGATTAAATATATGGAACTGCAGACACAGAGATTGAATACATGAGTTGCACACACATATTAGCCTCTGTACTGTCTCCTCTGACTTTTCTGGTTCTAGTTGGAAAAGAAGAGCTTCCATATAAGCTATTCGTATTTTAAATTTATGTAATTTATAGTCCAAATACCCAAAGTCTTTCTTTAAAGAAAAAGAAATTTCGTTTAGAAGATCTTTTAGAATAGTGTACCTATTGTCTCATGTCTTCTCTGACTTCTCAGCCTTGGGGATCAGAGGACACTAGCAGGTATGAAATGAAGACCAACATCATCTTCAGTCTTGGCTGCTGACACATGCCTTGGACACCTTCACTGTATCTTGGACTTCTCCTTAATGTGGAAACAGCACATAGTCTCAGCTCTGTAGTACTGTCATTCTATAGCTAGAGACTGAGCACTCAAGACTTAGCTATTGATATACAATGGGAATAACCTATCATCATTTGAGTTGAAGATATTACCCTATCACATGATTATTTTATTTTAGATATAAAATAAGTTAGCCACACATCTATTACTTTGTATGTTCATTAAGGTAAACATCAATACTTTTCATGTAATTAATTAAAATTTCTAAGAAACTTTTCAGGCATATGTACAAAGAGCTAAAATGTAATTATTCATTATGTATGTGCTATATTCTGGTAGCTATAGGTAGATATTGTACTTATATATGATTTACATTACAGTTTGATTGTACCTTTCAACATAAAGGTGAAAATGTCACTGGAAAGAACAATTACAGTATTTAAGTCACATACAGTGAACTATAGGATTGTAATTGCATGTTCCAATAGGTTTTCTTTAGGAAAGTATTTATGCTGAATGTGAAAAAAATGCTTTGGGGTGGAATGCTTGGAACAGATGAAATAAGAGAGTTAAATAAACTAGTCTTTATTTTAAACAGTACTTATGATATTTATTATTCAAAAGATCACAAATACTAATATATGCTTTTCATGAACAGCAGCTCAGAAGATAGCAGTTATTTTCCTCCCATTCTTTCACAGAAAATGGAGGCTCATGAAGGTTAAATAATTTTAGAAGTTTCACATGGCTTCAGAATCCATTCTCTTGAGTTCTCCATGCCCTTATTACCTCTTAAAACAAATTATTAATGTCTAGATGAAGACAAATATGCTAGAAACTCAGAAGTTACTCAATGATGAATCATAACTCATTCACATATGCAACCCATTTTTATTTGGCAAAAATATTTTGCCGTATCCATAGTGTAAAACACCTTAGAAAATATCCTGTCTGCTATATCCTAACTTGAGTTTCTTCTCAGTGAATCTTAATTGTTTCTTTATCATTCTGTAAGTAAAAAGGTTTGTAGTAAAGGTGTCTGTCATAGATGAGCTATGTACCCAGGGGGCTCACAATAGAAATTTAGTTTGATGAAAAGAGTCACAAAATGTCTTCAAGGACTTATATTTGAAACACACACACACACACACACACACACACACAAACATGATAACGAGTATTCACCAAATAACCTCAATGAAGAAAATGGTACCTTTCATTGCAGCAAAGTTGCTTCAGCTTAGAATCCAAAAGATGGTCTAACATATGCTCCACTATGTTCATAGCAGCCTTATTTATAATAGCCAGAAGCTGGAAAGAATCCAGATGTCCTTCAACAGAGGAATGGATACAGAAAATGTGATACATCTACACAATGGAGTACTAATCAGCAATCAAAAACAATAACTTCATGAAATTCATAGGCAAATGGATGAAAATAGGAAATACTACCTGGGTGAGGTAACCCAGTGACAAAAAAGCACACATGGTATGCACTCACTGATAATTGGATATTAGTCCAAAAGCTCAGAATACCCAAGATACAATTCACAGACCACATGAAGTTCATGAAGATGGACGACCAAAATCTGGATGCCTCAGACATTCTTAGAAGGGGGAACAAAATTCTCAAGGAAGGAAATATGGAGACATATGAAATTTGGAGCAGAGACTGAAGGAAAGGCCATCCAGAGACTGTCCTACCTGCAGATCCATCCCATATACAGTCACCAAATGCAGATAGTATTGTGGATGCCAAGAAGTGTTTGCTGATAGGAACCTGATATAACTGTCCTGAGTGGCTTTGCCAGAGTGTAACAAATACATAGGTGAATTCTCTCAGCCAACCATTGGACTAAGCATGGGTTCCCCAATGGATGAGTTAGAGAAAGGATTGAAGGGGCTAAAGGGATTCATAACACATAGGAAGAACCAACTAGAGCCCCCAGAGCTCCTCAGGACTAAACCACTGAGCAAAGAGTATAAGTAGAAGGACCCATAGCTCCAGCTGAGCCATGTAGCAGAGGATGATCTTGTTGGACATGAATAGGAGGAGACGTCCTGGGAATGTTCCATGCCACAGTGTAGGGAAATGCCCAGGCAAGGAGGCAGGAGTTGGGGCACTATCACAGAAGCATGGGGAGGCAAGATGGAAAAGGGGGTTTCCAGAGGGGAAACTAAGAAAGGAGATAATATTTGAAATGTAAATAAATAAAATATCTAATAGAAAAAAAAGGATGTCTTGGTTAATCATCATTTCAACCTAAAGGATCATTAAAGATGAGTTACAATTCTCTGAACTGTACTCCCATTGACCAGAGGAATTTCAAGGATTCATTTGATGGTCAGATTATTTATGATAAATATGATTTTAGAAAATACAACAAAACTGAAGACTTTATGATAAATAAAGAACTAACATAAACCAGGAAATATAAATTTGAGGTCCACCAAAAAGACTTCTACCCTTACCTGAAACTATAATGTAATATTTGTTTTAAAATAGTTTATCTTATACAATATTTAAAATGAGTTAATCAATTTAGCTAGAAATATACAGCAGTATATTGTTCTCTTCCCCAGTAATAATTTGCTATTCCACCTAAAATCCACTTTAAGAACCACTGAAATCTTTCTCAGAGATTTATCCTTTTACTATTTTACCTTAAAGAAGTTACTTCAAAGATGAAAATATGATGAAATAAATAGAAAAAAAAAAAGCTTTATTCCAACATGAGTTCACATTAAAAGTGGGCTTTGAACATCTCACCAAATGCTTTTTATTCATATGAAACATGCCCCATTCAGAGTCCTGACCACTTCATTAGGACACTGAATAGTCTTTAAAAAAACTGAAGCAAGTATACCCTTTCCAGACTCATCAGCTATCATCTTCCCTCAGAACCTCATGTTTGATCATGCTTCCATTTCAAGTATAATTCTTTACACCTGGTATTAAGAGGTTACATACAAGATTTTAGACCTTCTACACCAACTAGTGTGGTTAAAACATGAAACTTTTTGATTTCACTACAGTTCCTTCAATTACTACTTGTTAACAAACTCACCTTAGAGCCTACATATTAAAATGCCCTCTAACTCACTTATCATAAAATAGCAGCATAGAGCCATGGTTCAGAGTAAGTTTTGAAATAGGTATTACAGCTTATATATCTTGCAAATATATATGTATCTGTTCCTGACATCTATGATGTTATAAGCATAAATTTAAACACATGGCAAATTAAAGGCCGAATGTAATATATTGACCATGATAATAACGCTGAGGTAACAGCATATTAAATTATAAATCATGATAATATTGAGATTAAGAAAGATTAATAACATGCTACTTAGACACAACTTTTAATCAAGAAAAAGATAGATGAAAAGTGTCTTCATTTTTGATACTTGAGGTACCCCAGGGTCTCTGACAACATCATAATCATCTTCTCTAGACAAGTGTGGAATTTATGCTAAAGTGGGAAAAATATGGTCAGTGTACAATTTTTACATCAAGGAAACACATTTTATTTTCTTATGTGTTCCTTTTCTATTATTAGATTTCTCTAGACATAATAATTCTTTTCTGTAATATGACTTCCTTGAAAGGCTTGTCAAAAGTTTCTCCAGTACATACACACTATATAAAGGAGAAATCAAAAAAAGTCTTTTATGCTTTTAAGCCATTAAGACCTATTCCTGTGACCTGAACAGTAAAAATAATTTAATGAAAATGCAAGTTGAAAATGTTAATTTATCTAACTTCTCAATCTCCACTGCTATTATCAATAAATGTCCTAAACTTTCATAGTTCATGCACGGTTCTTTACAATGCCTTGTCATGGTTAATCCTTCCTTCCCTTTTAAGCTTCATGAAGTGAGTCACATGTATTTGTGGCATGATCTAGTTCAGGGATTTGCATCTTATAAATGTTCAGATCTTAGACTGGAATGTTCGCAAGGCTTCGTCATAGTCATAAACAATGCCGAAACACAGAGGGGTGACAGTAACTATGTTTTTTCCTGAATTTCTCTATTCCACTTCATTCCAAGTCTCAGAAAGCCTTAGCTTTCCTTTATACCCACCTAAATAATTTTGGTTGCTGTTCTGTTCTCATTTTCTGACAGGAAGCCATGAGCAGTAGGAACAGAACATAATTCTGCTGTAGATTTCTATGGGTATTTCTTTTCCTTATCAAGGAGTCTACCCTTCTTTTTTATTGTTCAAGAATTTCAGAGGTGCATATATTATGTTTTTATCAAAGCCACTCCAATTCTTCCCTATCGCCCATCACTATTAAAACTTCTAATCTCATGGATTATTTTTGAAAACCTATCTTTTCCATTTAGCGATATCAATATTGCATTGTTTGGGTCACCTACAGGAATATGGACGGTCTCTCAAGGTTTAACCGTGAGGTAACTAACACCCCTCCCGTAGCATGCATCAATTTCTAAAAGATCCTAATGGGGTGAAACGACATAAGACCATCCAAAGTTTGTCTGGTTCTTCCTCCCAGCCCCAGGCTACCAGAAATAAGCTTCAGACTCAAAATATATTTACAAATAACTTGGCCACATAGCTAAGCTCTTCTCTGACTAGACTATAACTTAAATTAACCTATTTATTCTAATCTACAGTCTCCCATGTGACTGGTTACCTCTACCCATCTCATCACATCTTCCTGGGCAAGTCTTTGATGCCTAGCACTCACCCAGAATTCTTTCTGCCTTCTGGAATTCCAACTCCTATTTCCTTCTATGTCATAGGCCATCAGTTTTATTATTGACAGATGCTACATCTGGACAGACACAAGATAGTCTCTACACCATCCCCATTCTTCATCCATGCTGTGATTTTGTCTGATTTGATCTTATGCAGGTCTTTTATATGCATTCTTAGCTGCATGAAGTCATTAGTTTTCTCCTCTCTAGAAAAACCCTTTTGAAAAAAAATGCACAATAAAAACAACCTCAGTTACAAGGCCAACATAACGGGGGACTTTGGGTCATTACTGACAAGAAAGCTTCTGAATCACTTGTGCACTAACTCACTACTTACTATTATATCAGAAAATTAATCATTGTTTTGTTCAATCGCAAAATGGGAACTTCATTGCAAGTAGTGCTATATCAGTAGTTGATGTCACATAGTTTGCCACAACCTCAGGGATACAATGGCATGATATATTGAACTGTGGGTGAGTATCACACTTCCTAAGCTGAAAGCTGAAGATTGTACACTCTAATTTGTGCAGAATCACTGATTTTAGATCAGCATTCAAACAAATCTGCAATTTTCACAGTATCTTTCTCCCGGTTTCCAAAGCAAATATTACAATTGGCTACTTTATAAAATCAACACACAAAAACCAAGCAGTTTTTTATAGCCATTAGCAAACATGCTGAGAAAAAATAGAAAAATAATCCCATACATATTAGACTCAAAAATAAAATACAAATAAGAAGTGTAACTAAGGATGCTAAATGTCTTTCATCGTGAAAAGTTTAGAGCATATAAACAGGAAATTGGAAAGATAATAGAAGATGAGAAGGCCTCCTGTATTCACAGAATACCAGCATTTATATTGTAACAAAAAGTAAAAGTTTAATATGCCTCCCACTAAAATTACCATGGCATTATTCAGAGACATGGAAAGTGCCTTAAAATTCATATGGATATATAATTATAAATACTCATATATACATATGTCTGTAATGTATTATAAGAAGATCATGTTTGATATATCATAATACCTACTTTCAAATTATACTATTGAGTCATGCCAACAGAAACAGCATTATCACTAACACAAAATCAAAACAAAATACACAAACAAACCAATGAAAATGACAAACCAAATAGAAACAAATAGAAACAACAGAGAACCCCCAAATAAATCCATCTAGCTTCACCCATGTGGTTTTCAACAAAGGATGATCAGAAGATAGGATGCTCACATGTGAAATGAACTCAAATCTATCTCTAGTTCTGTACAAAAGTCTTTTTAAGACTTGAAACTTCGAAGCCAATAGAGGAAAACACTTCAAGCTATAGCCAAGGACTTTTAGGAAAGGATTCCAACAGCACTGAATCAAGGACTGATAAATATGACTAAAATGAAATGAAATGAAAAAGTTTACACGCAGTGAATTAAATAACTGACAGTGAAGGTACAATCTATCAGTATGAGAAAATGTTTGCCAGCTACACATCCGGCCAGGGATTGAGGCTTAGAAAATGTATGGAATTCAAAAAGTAAAATATTTTGCAAAATCAGCCAATCAATAAGTGGACAAGTAAAATAAACCAAAAACTCAAAACAAGAAGCACAGATTGAGGGGTTGGGGATTTAGTTCAGTGGTAGAGCGTTTGCCTAGCAAGCACAAGGCCCTGGGTTCAGTCCCCAGCTCCGAAAAAAAGAAAAGAAAAAAAAAGAAGCACAGATTGCCAATACAAATATTTAAAAAGCTTAACACCCTTGGCCAAAGGAAATGCAAGTCACTAAACTGAGAATCGAACTCACCCCTATCAGAATAGGTTTGACCAAGAAAACAGCATGCTAATAACAGTGCAGGAGTACACTCTACACATAATGCCATAATGTAATCTAGTGCATTTTGCACAGAAATAGGTATGGTGGTTCTTCAAAACATTCAAAGGAGATACCACACATCACACATCATAGAGATACTTCTTGGCCCATATTTATTGAAGGCTCATTCACTGTAGCCAGATATAGGATTAGCCTAGATGCCACCCATCTTAGGAATGGATAATGATTATGTGGTATAGATAATTTATTCAACTATATAAAAGAATGGAATTATGTAATTTGTAAGGAAATGAATAGATATAAAACCCACCATATTTAACAAAGTAAGACATACTCCAGAAGAAAAGGAGAATCTATATTGGCATATATGACATGAAAGTAAAAGGGGGACTATACACAAAGAGGAAAAAGCTAGTAGGAATGAGAAAGAGGGAACTAGAAAGGGTAATTAGGGATGAAGTTGGCCAATATGTAACATACATTTATAAAGATGTCATATTCAAACCCATTCTATTTACAATAAATATATGGTAATAAAATATAAGCTGGCCATGATAGCATATCCCAGCAATCCCAGGATGTGTTTGGTGGAGGCAGAAAGATCAGGTGTTCAAGACCAGCCTTAATCACACTAAATCTGTACCCAGCCTGGACTGCATGAAGACCCTGCCTAAAAGAACACAATAATAATTAATTTACTAATGAATATTTACATGAATAACATTTTGAGAGTCAATAATTTTGGCAGGCTCACATTTTCCTGACAAAAATAATATATGTCAAGAATCTATATAATCCCTCACTTTGGCCTTCATCAAACTGCAGTAATAATTCTCTGATGTAATCTGGGCCTGCCTCCGTTTATGGGCAGGATCCACTTCTGAGTACACATGAGTATCCACCACAGATAGAACATCTCCTAGGTTGAACACTGAAATCATAAACAATGTAAGAGCTAAGTTAGACCAGTGTAATGATTTGACCTTTAAATGTTCATGTACTACCTGTGATCACCTAAGCAAAAAAAAAAAAAAAATCTCTCTTGGAAAGATCTGCTCTCCAGGAGCAATGATAAGATGTCAATAACATGCACAATGTAGTCTATAATGAAGACTTGAAAACCAACGTTATACACATTTGTTTTTGCAGTGTGTATTTCAATTTGACTGTTGGATTCCTGGACACCTTGATTGTGCTTCAGCTGTTAAAGGAACAAACCTTGACCATTGTTGATCCCTCTGGTTGGCAGTGTGAACCCGGAAGAGTGGGCCTAAAAATGAGGCAGAGTAAAGTTAAAAAAGAATCACATGAGTAAGGTGTTCAGTCATAAGTATAAGCCACACACGGCAAAAGCATGTTTTTCCATAGAGCCATAGGGATAACAGCACCTGAAGTAAACTCACTTCTATCTGCTATACTTTGGAGAAGCACAAAAACATGTTCCAAGAACAATTCTGTCTTTTGGAGAAACTGAAGACACAAGATTCTTGTTTCTTGGAGTTCTAGCATCTTGTGGAACACATTTGCCTTCAATAGTAATACAAATGATATGATGTTCTATGCAAATGGGAAGTGATTCAAATTCCAAGAAAAAGATAAATACAGTCCCCTTTTAAAATGGATGAGTGAGTCTCTACAGTTCCTAGGTCCAGTTCTAAACACAGAGCCATTAGAAAATAAAATAGTAGTTGGATCCATCCAATCTAAGAGCTGAAGTAGATGAGGACTAAGAACATAAGACCAATACATGTTTAGAGGCACTCACTGTAGATGCACAAGTCAAACAGCTAGCATTGTCTAAAGATTCTTAGGTGAAATGGGGATCTGTGTGCTTTGTTAAAAAGTAAAAATTAAAAAGAAACTTCTCCCTGTGCACAGGGCCATAACTTGGCACCAGGTGGGCACATTTGACTTCTGATGATTGAGCTGGAGGTTTGCTATCTGACTGATGAACTACACAGCGCTTGCCCTCTGCCTTGTCCATGTTGGGCCAGCATCAGAGCATCTGAAGAGGAGTCCATAATGCTTCAGTGACTATATATATATATATATATATATATATATATATATATAAAATGGGAAGGATATATATATCCCTTCCCATTTTTTTCCTGGAGAAGTAAAAATAGGGCAGGAGAATTCATCTGTTTGCTTACTTCTTTCTGTAATAAAACCAGGATATTAGAGTGTGCACAATTATGAGTCTATAGCTAGAAATTATCCTTCAACACAAGCAGAATCTGAAACAATATTTTGGGGTTTATGAATTAACTCTAATATATGATCATAACACTGTTAGGTTGTTCCATCTGTTGGGCTGAAGAAAAAGAAGTATTAATAGATTTATGAATATCGTGACTGTGAATCCTTACTTTACCTTTAGATGACCCATCAATTAAAAAAACTGTGTCTACCTCTGAGATGGGAGAAAGTTGAAGAATATTTATAATCACAAATTCAGTTCATATGAGAAAAGCCCATATTTACCTATCCTTCCATAGTAATCTACAAATGAAACTTGGAAATGCACAGATTCTATAAATCTCTTAAAAATGATTCTTAGTTAAGGGTAATATATTTCAGCAAGGAGCAACTGCCCCCACCCAAATCAAGGTCCTTTCTTGATTTACTAATCCAGAAACAAGAATAAAGTAAGCAGGGATTATGTTATGACCCTTTTTGTACAAATAAATCTATTCCAAAGGTTTATCCTCCTGTGTTATAATATCTGTAGACAATTATGTGGGGGAAATGATTAACTTTAAAGGCAGTAAAGGATATGTGTAAGCTTAAATTTTTTTTGAAAAACCTATCTTAATTATGTTTTTTTAATATTTCAACTTCCCTTATAGCCAAGCACCCACCAGAGTAGGGGAGAAGGAAAGTTCATATGAAACAGGGGTTGTGGACATGTTTAGAAATAGTTTTTTTTAGGGTGATTCCAATTTTCATTGTGAGCAATCCAATCCACTAGCAAAATACCAAACACAAATCAGTAGCAGAAGCTTGATCCAGAAAAATCCACGAGGTACCACTGCTAGATACAAGTTCAAGACTGCAGCAAGAAGCAGCCAGAATACTGCTAAAAATCCTATGGTGAGTTTCTTTCTACCAATTCAAGACAAGTGTTGATCATCAGAGAAGGCAAGGTAAACTAATGCAAGAGCATTGTCAGTAAAGACCAGCAAACAGTTGCAAGGCAAATCAATGCCAGAGCACTGTCCACCGTCTGATGGGACATACTTTTATTCCTTCCAAATATCATGTCCCTCTCAAGCTTCCACTCCATCCAAACATCACATGACCTTTCACCAGGTAGCTTCCATAAAAACCCACATGTCTATTCTCAGCAAAACATCCTCTCATGTGTCTGCTTCAACGAAACATCCTCTCATAGAACAGTTTCCAGAAAAGCACCACATGACACATCTGGGTATCCTCTGAAACCAGAAATTCCCACTGTAGACCCACATGATGCACAACTGCCTCTTTTTCTGGGTTCAGATAACAGTAGTTCTTTTCTTTACTTTTGAGATAATGAGTTCTGTCCAATGGCCTCTCCTTCTGTTTTACACAGAGTGGGTAGTACACAACTGGATAAAGACAAATTCTTTTTTCCTGCTGTGCCCCTAGACTGAGAAGTAGTAAACTTAGCATTTTCATAGGCTGTCCTAAATCGTCATCAGAGTAGAGAGAATTCAGTATTAAATTGTTTGCTTCAACACAATGTTATTCACTGTGCTTTCTTTTTATTGGGTACTATCTCATGAATTATCAGATTTAATCATTTTCATCTTCTTCATAGATCTATCACCCAGTTACTATTTTAGTGTTTCTAGAGTGACTTTACATGCAAATCCAACGTTATTTTTGTTTTTCTGGAGGTATAGTATTGTTTCTTTATATAAATGTAGTCATGGCTAACAACATGAAAATTCATGCCTGAAAATATTCATTGAATTTATCATTTTTTCTCTGTGAGGCACAGCATCACAGTTTTACTAATACTTGGGAAGACTGGACTACTTGATTTATATACTTGGAGGCCATTGAAAACAGCAAAATCACCAACAAATAAAACAAATTGTGAAATAAGCTGTATTATGCTCCAAACAGACACAATAAGATGCAAAATCATGATAAGATACAAAAGCAAGGGATACAAAGCATTGTCAGCTCTGTTGATGATGCAATCAGCTTAAAGAGATAGGAAACTGTGGGGAATGGTAGGTGGCCCAGTCTGAGACAGGAGATGAACTGTATGGAAATTGAGTGTATTTAGAGGCAGTAATGTGAGTCAGTCTCAAGCAAGCTAGACCATTAATAAATCAGAGAAGTTTGATGGAAGAGGAAGTAGATTATCAGCATCATTTTCCCAGAGCATCTCCTTGTTTTATTTATTATTGATGTATATCAACTTTAGTCCATTATCAATGGGTACTTGAGAAATGACTTTGATGTGCCAGGTTACAGCTATAGTAGGTACAAGACAGAAAACCACCTTCCAGCTAAGTTGACAGCCTACTTGAGATGCAGGCAGGTAACTGGCATAAGAAAGTAAATTGGTTCACAGGGAATGGGTGGTGGATATCCCCAAACCTCAATGTGTAAAGTAAACAAAACATATCCCCATTACTTCTTGCTGCATGGACCACCTCTAAATTCAAATTCCGGAGTCAGGCAAATACCCTTTGTAGGTTTCTCTAGCCTCACACCTATTTGGGCTGGGGTTCCTGTGTTCTAGTGCCTCATTAATTACATTGGAGAGTGTGACAGGAAGCAAACATAGGACTATAAAACCTCTTCAATCGACTGGAGGAATTGATTAGAAATGCCGGAACTACAAAATGGGTAGCACTTTCAAAAAGGACGAAACAGAAGTAAAACAATTAAAAGCAAATAAAAAGCCATGAATAGTCTAAAAATGATAGCACCTCCGATATGCAAAAGACACCTGTGTCCTCCGGAACAGAGTTCTCACTGATAAAATAAGGAGGTAGAAAGGCTAGTGTTTGATGGTGCACATCTTTAGTCCCAGCACTCTGGAGGCAGAGGCAGGAAGATCTCTGAGTCTGCAGCCTGGTATGCACAGTGAGTTCCAGGATAGCAGAGCTACACAGGGAAACCCTGACTTGTAAAAACAAGGCGAACTGACAAACAAACAGACAAGGCAGAGGCTTAGGTATTACTCCAAGGTTAATAGCACTGGCTGCTATTCCAGAGGACACAAGATCAATTCCCAGCACCCTCATTGCTGCTCCCAACTGTCTGTAATTCCAATTCTATGGGATCTGACACCCTCACATAGACACACATGTAATGCACATAAAATAAAAACAAATGCCAATGTTCTTTAATTGAGAATTCTATGCAAGCAAAAGAGTAGAATAATTACACATGGTGTATACCAGCGTGCTGAACTAACCTTGGCATTTAGTTATTTATATTAGGAAATCAAAACTACTTTAAGAAAAATTGTAACTTCTTAAGGACTTTTTCTTTTGTTCACAGAGGAAACATAAGTTATTAAATATATTCTGTAATCAACATCTAAGTTACCATTAGGATTTAATAATAACACTAACTGTAGTTGCCCTGCCCTTTTGTACCTCACACAAGTGAAACAATAACATGACGTCCAAGAACTTGGGAATAAGCAAATACCAGGTTGCCCTTTGAAAATTCAGCTAGCAATATTTAAAGCATGGAGGAGACTCGCTATCTGTGAGAACTAACTGAAGAATTGTTTTAAATGTGTGCCTCAAGAGCTCTGAAACAATTAGATTTCCAGACTGATTTGAGCTGGGTATAATTACAGAGAGACAGGTCTGAAATGCGTTTCTAAATTGTAAGCACGAAAGGAAGAAATGCCATTTTGTCCTGTCTGGAGGAAGACTGAATTCAAAGATGGATAGAGAGCCCAAAGCAGGAAAAAGAAAAGCCAAGAGAAAGAAGCCAGCAATGCTGTTAGATAGGACATTCTCACATGGCTTTTCCATCCTCTCCATTTAGATTAATACTTCCCTATGTACCTTTTCTGCCCAATATCCCCAGCTCCCTCCCTGACCAGGCACCCCCATGTATACCATCTCTTTATTTTTCTTTTGTGAAATGCTTTCACAAGAGTTGTTCAGGGAGACTCCAGAGGTCCCACAAGCAATGCAGGCTTTTGTCCATTTTCTTAGCTATTCATAAGAGTGAGAGCAAAAAAAAAGTCACTATTGCTGAAAATACCATACACTTTAATTACAAGATAATCAAGGAAGCAAACAGCCTGTAAACTGGAAAATTTGTGCCTGCTGGCTAGCTTAAATAGGACTGGCAGTGCTACGCATGCTGTGGGGAAGAGAAAAGGCATCATTGGTTTTAGTGAGCTGTGGCCTCTACTAGCCAAAAAATAGTTATCAGAAAGTATGTATCCTCCAGAGATATAATTAATACTGCTATAACTGCTATGGGAGTAACCAATTACCCTATAATTATGTTTGAGGCCTGCTCTATAGGAGGAAGCCTATGCCTGGTCTACATGCAGAGTTAACATCTAATACCTGGGATGTTGTAGGCTCAAGTGGGTTAAATTGATAAATCATTCATTTCATATATATATAATATATATGTACATATATATTAATTTCATATATATATGTGTATGTGTGTATATATAACTTATATCCATAAACAAAATCTACTCTCAACTCTAATCAGAGAATTCTCTCTTTACAGAGAACAGAGGTGAATACAGAGACTCATGGACATCCAAGATGCTGACAATAAGTGAAGGTCGAGGGTTAATCTCTAAATAATACATTTATATCACCATCTCTGAGATTTGGGTAACATTATGGAAGGGGGATGATAAGTATGACTATTTTATGCCATCATCTAAAGGTGACACAGCCAGTATTAGCATGAATTCACAATAACCTCTGGGCCTACACATGACAGGCTCTATCAACTGTCAGTCATGGGAGGGGGAGGGATGCATAGATATACTGCTGAATTATGGGTCATTGGGAGTTTCTGAGAGCTGGGAAATCTTTGCCTCTAGTTATACACTCTTCTAGGCATTCCGGACTCTAGTTCTTCATGTTGTGGTGACCCCCCCAACCATAAAGTTATTTTACTGCTTCTTCACAACTGTAATTTTGCTACTGTTATGAGTCATAATGTAAATACCTGATACATAGGATATCTGATATGTGAGGGCAAGGGAGTCGCGAGCTATAGGTTGAGAACCATTGCCCTAGTTTAATCTATTTAGAAGCATGTGGAATAGTAATGTGACTAGTCGTGGGTACTCAATGGAAAAACAACAGAGATCAGCTCTCACAAATGTGAAAAGGTGAAGAATAACAGCAAGGTTGTCTGACCTCTCTATGCATGTGCCATGGCCTGCAAGCATCTGCAGTTTACACAATACACCCAGATATTTACAGAGGTCCCCTCAGCAAAGGACCTGAGTTCAGTTTCCAGTCCTCACATGGAGGCTCAAAACCATGTATGCGTCCAGTTCCAAGGACTTGGCCAACTCTCTAGTTTTCACAGGTACCAAGCATGCATAAAATGTACTTACACATAGGCAAAACACTCCTACATATAAAAGTAAATTAATATTTAAGAGATATTAATGAGTTGTGACCAGCAAGTAAAAATTTAGTCACTATTAGCCATTTAATTGAATTCAATCAGTCAGTTTCTGCTGCAAAGGAACCAAGCTACAGGTCATAACAAATCCACCCATTGCTCTATGAAATCTCTAAAGTATTGGTCAACTGGACATACTAGACACATCCCAGCATACAGCTATGCTCGTTACCAAAACCTGAGCCTCTCCATGCAATTACAAAAAAAATTCTGTCAGTCAAAGAGCATTGTGATGAAGATAATCTCCAAAAACATACAGAATGCTGTTTTTTAAAAAGACAAGTCAAGTTGCCATTTTATAAATCTACAAACTGAGGGGTAGAAATTCTTTGGTGGTTTAAATGAGAACCCCTCCCTCCATACAGTCAGTCATCTGGTGACTTGGTCCCGAGTCAGTGGTACTGTGTGGAGAGGTTTAAAAGGTCTGGTATTGCAGAGGAAGCCTTTCACTGGAGGTGGGCTTTGGAAATTCATGGTCTTACCCTGCTTTGTCTTTGTTGTTATAGATGTGATCTGTCCACTTCCCACTCAGCCACAATGTCTTCCCCCCATGATGGACTCTCATGACTTTCTATCTATAAGCCCAAACAAAGCCCAAATAAGTTGCTTTTGGCCATTGTATTTTATCACAGTAACAGAAATGTAACTACTAATACAGAGGCTTAGGTGACAAACATACAGTCATTACATTTCTAACGCAAATCTTCCAGATCACCATTTGTTTCCATTATGTGATTTTTCATAATAATCAACAATTTGTGAAGAAGACATATCAGAAAGGTGAAAATGATACCAAAAGTTTTACACAGTGCATCATTACTATAGGTGGAAATCAGAAGAATGTATCAAAGCTCTCCTTTTCAGATCAAGACCTAAATATCACCTTAATTTTGAGTTGATTAAAAATGTTTACAAACATGTTTGTAGAATATTGGCTTTCTATAATTTTTGTTTTAATGGATAGTATATCTTCTGTATTTCCGGAACTCACACTGCAAGGGAGTCAGTGGATCAGATCCAGCAACCTGGGTGTGAGCCTTATTCTGTTTCTAACCGAGAGGATAATCTATAGGAAAACAATTGGTTCTCTAAGGCTCAGTCATCAAGAACTAATCAAGAAATCGTGTGTTTTTCAGTCACAGCATCCTTGTGCTAAGCAAGTATATTCTTTTCACTCTGATTCACATGTATTAGATAATTGAGATTTTTTTACAAAGATTCTATAGTGGTAAATGGTATCGCTATTCTTCATGTAGCAAAAGGTAGTTATAAAAAGAAATCAATGAGATAAAGACAATTATGAAAGTAGAAGTGAAATCACAATTTAGCCTGTGTTTAAAGAAGAATTGACAAAAAGGAGAAATTTTCAAGCAATACTTAAAAAGCTAATGTCTTTTATAAAAGTGTTTTTTGGTTCATTGCTATTGAACCAAACAATAAATAATTTAAAAGGACTGGTAGAAAAAAATTTCCAGACAATTGTCTCCGCACAAAACTTACTTTATACTTAGATCAAATTAGGTGGCCCCTGGGAGATGCTTCTAATGGAAATTTGACAGCTTTCTCAAATGCTCAAACACATGAAATATTCTTCCAGGAAACTTTGAGGGAATGCATGAATATCTCAACAAAAATATTGTTAAAGAATCTGAAGTGTTTTTATAATTTCATAGCATCATAATACCAGCTTGCAGAAAACCCCTTTGGTCATATTTCTGCAACCCACTTTTATAAGAACACCTGTTTGTTTGTTGTTTTCTTTTTCCTTTTCTTTTTGCAGTGGAAGAATATTAACCAGTTTCTCAAGTCAGGAAGTGTCTTTTTGCTCCAAAGTCAATTAGCTCTTTCTAAAGTACCTGCAGACATTGTGTTACACTAAAACTGTACCCCTGGAATAGTCCTATATTGATGGTAGGAGTACAAACTTATACGACCACCTTGGAAATGAATTTCGTCGTTTCTCAGAAAATTTGGAGTAGTTCTACCCCAAGGTCCAGCTATCCCACTCCTGGACATATACCCAAAAGATGCCAAGCATTACTACAAGGACACTTGCTCAACTGTGTGCATAACAGCTTTATTTGTAATAGACAGAAACTACAGTCAACCTAGATGTCCCTCAAGTGAAGAATGGATAAAGAAAATGTGTTATATATACACAACGACATACTACTCAGCTAATAAAAGCAAAGACATCATGAAACTTGCAGGCGAATGGGTGGAACTAGAAAATTTCATCCTGAGTGAGGTAACCCAGACCCAGAAAGACACAAATGGTCTGTGCTCACTTATAAGTAGACATTAGCCATCGCGTACAAGCTAACCATGTTACAATTCGCAGATCTAAAGAAACTAAGTAATAAGGAGGGGTCAAGGAAGGATGTATGAAATTTACTCAGAAGAGGAAATAAAATAGTCATAAGAGGAGGATGGAAGGAGGGAACTGTGTGGCAGAGGGGGTGAGGAGAAGAAAGGAGATGGGGATAAGGTGTGAAGAGGGGGGTAAGAAGGAGCTGGGATTGAAAATGGATATTGATGGGGACATCTCTGGCACTAGTTGGAGACCTTGGATAGGGGAGGGTCCTGGAAGACTACGGAGTTGACCCTAACTGAGACTTCTACCAGCAGCACATATGAAGACTGAAGTAGCCACCTCCTTTAGCCAGGCAGGACATCTAGTAAAGGGAGTGGGACTTAAACCCAACCACAAAAACCTCAACCCAAAATGTGTCCTGCTTCCAAGATGCACAGGGATAAAGATGGAGCAGAGATTGAGAGACTGACCAACCAATAGCTGCTCCAACTTGAGACCCATCCCATGTGAGAGCTCCAACACTATTAATAATACTCTGCTCTGCTTGCAGACAGGAGCCTAGTGTAACTGTCTCCAGAGAGGCTTTACCCAGCAGCTGGTGGAAACAGATGCAGATACCCACTGCCAAGCATTAGACACAGCTTGAAGCATCTTGTGAAGAAGTGGGAGATAGGATTGTAGAAGTCAGAGGTGTCAAAGGCACCACAAAGTAGCCATAAAAAAATCAACTAATCTGGACCTTTGTTGGCTCACAGAGACTGAACCACCAACCAAGAACATGTAGGGGCCTACTCTTTGCGGCAGATGTACAGGTTGATCTTCATGTGGGTCCCCTAACAATTGAAGTGGGGGGGCTGTCTCTAACTCTGTTGCCTGCTATTGGATCTTCTTCCCCTAGCCGGGCTGCATGGTTGGGCCTCAGTGGGAGAGGAGGTGCTTAGTCCTGCTGAGACTAGATGTGCCAAGGTGGTACCCAAGGGGAGTTTCCCTATCTCTAAGAAGAAGGAGAGGGGATTAATGGAGGAGGAATTTGTAAGGGCGGGATTGAGAGGAAAGGAGGGAAGACGCTGTGATTGGGATATAAAATGAAAAAAATTAATGAATTAATGAAAAACAAACAAGAAAGAATGGTCCACTGTTAATTTTGTTTGCCAGATCCTTCTTAGAAAACATGAAAGTAATGTAGGCATCTTAGTTCTCAGCTGAGGGGAAAGGATACCAGACAGTGTGACCATCCTCATAGACTTCTTCCTTCTTCATGTCGAACTAGTTATGTTTTAGGCACTTTATACATTATATTTTATATTTGTACTTACTCCTCAAAGTGACATTAAGATATGAGTGTAATTATTATTATACTTTATAATTGGTACAGAGAAAAATAATTGTAGTCCTGATGAAGTAATAGGGAAGAGGTGTTGGCAAGGAGTTCAATGGGATGAATGAACGGGTGTTGTGTCGGAGAGGCTTTCTCTCAATTACTCTAATTACAATTTGAAGTAAGAGTTAAGGGTCATCTGCTTAGAGTAGGAAATAAAGTGGTGGGAGGGGCAGGAATCTTGGGAGTAAAGAGTCAGCTAAGGTAATTGAACAGAATGGTACTGAAGGATTGGGGGCAGAACTGAAGGCATACTTCTATTCATTTGGCCACTGAGCTGAGTGACATTGGGAAGTAGAACTTTTTTGCTTAAGGAAAACAGTAAACATGACTGAACATTATGTTGTCAAAGGCTCCGCCATAAGATGTTGTGCAAGTTACTTACCCTCCATGAATTTTGGTTTTCCTGTTTGTAAAATAGTGGAAGGACCCTTTTGAGAATAAAATGAGAGTATACTGGGAAAGTTAAACTTAAGACCTCCAGTTTGAACTAGGCTCAAGAAGAACAGTCTTATCATTCATATTTCTAAAGTTGAAGTTACGCAGCTATTAGTTACCTAGTAGGTATCTGGAAACACAGTCCCTTTGAAAGTCATTTTGAATAGGTTATGAACAATCCCTGCTTAATGATTATAAAATTCTCTCTTGAGAATGATCAGAAGCACTGTACTTGGGAGTGCTGACATTGGAATTTTATAAAAGATGCCAAATCCTATCAGTGTCAACCTTAAGAGAACACATTCGCTCAATCCCCAATGCAAACAGGGCTACTTTACTTTTTTCTCTTCTTTGATTTTCAAAATAGCTACTGGGATGTGTTTGTAGAGTGGTTGAGCACACATGTCTTCAAAGAGGCAGCTTCAAAGAAAAGAGTCTGAAGAGTATTTTATGTTGGTGCATTTTATTTCATATATTTATTTATTAATTAATGTTATCATTTCCTTTTTGTTGTTGAACATTAAAGATGGGCTTGACATGTACAAACATGAAAGCCGTAGCCCGGGGGAACTTCACGTAGTTTACCCAGAATGATTCTAATTTCCTGCCACTATACATACTTCCTTGCATTATTTCTCTTTGTTTCTTTGTCCAGGCAGCATATCCCGTGGCACTTCCTACCAAGCTGAATGCTTCCTTTTCTCTTTGCAAGGCAGAGTGCTGAATTTCAATGTGATAACCTCTATCAGTCCATTAATGGTTTCATTGTCTTAACTATACATTACTGCGCAAAATGTCTCAGAGCTCTGCCCTTAACAGCTATCTGGAGAGTGAGACAACAAACTAGTAAATCCCTACATTATTCTCAGTTTAAATTTCACATAAATATATTAAGTGATTACTAGAGTAGAAAATTATGCCTTAAAGACACGTAATGCCATAAAACTGTGTTTTAACTTCCCAGCATGCTTGCATTTTGTGGTCTTGTGTGTCATTACTTCAGGACTATGCTCAGCCAAGGTGAAATACCTGAACACATATTATAAAATGTATTTTGAAAATGAGCAATTGCTTATTCTGATGGGAGTGAGTTCATATTTATATGCACATCTTGCTTTTGATCACTATGAGGTCCATATGTTGCAGAAGTATACGTCAATGCTTTTCACTTAGGATGCCTTTCCTGTTCCCTTCATCAATGGCACAAGCTGTGACAGTGATTCTACCAGGGAGGATAAAATATCTCACATCCAAATCATAATTGAAATATAATTTGTGGTTGCAATATGGACCACGGCTTTCTCAGAATTCTAGTCAAATATCTTTAAAATGTTCCCAATGGCTGCAACA
The DNA here is from genome assembly GCF_011064425.1 of Rattus rattus. Lineage (NCBI taxonomy): Eukaryota > Metazoa > Chordata > Mammalia > Rodentia > Muridae > Rattus > Rattus rattus. The sequence goes on from NC_046159.1 coordinate 113,981,021, forward strand.
CAGGGTAAGTCATCCTAAGAAATGCATCTCACTTAGTGGCAGAGGTCCCAGCACAGATTAAAATTTTTGCAAGCAGTGTCCCTAGTCTCCTTTCTTTTCCATATTTTCCTCTTCTCCAGCATCACTTATAGGGAATTATTATATCTCCCCCTGCAAAACTCAAACTTACTGATTGAAGCAATCATGTTTGAAACAAGAGAAATCCCTTAAAATTTCCTTTTCCATTCTTTAACACACACACACACACACTTGCACACGCTCCAGCACATATGCTCTAAGTGTGAGAGTAACATTATCCTGCTAATCTGTATTATAATTACAAATAATCAGATGAAGTGTATGTGTGGGCAGACTTACAGGATATAACTTAAACCATAGTTGCTTCTTCAAATTGTGGTCACATCATGTAGACTTCTGCACCCATTTCTTCCTATAGTTGGAAGCTTGATAATGTCTTTCTTCATGGCAATTTGTAAACAGGGCCAACAACTTTTAAGCAGGGCTTAAAAACAGGGGAATAGCGCCAGACTTTGTTTGTTCGGCTTGTTTGTAAGCAGTCTAGTCATGTAACTCAAACTCATAATCCTCCTGTAATAGCTTTCTCATGTCCTAAAACTGATAATCCTCCTGCAATAGCTCCCCAAGTTCTTGGATTACAAAGGCACGCCACCATGCCTAGATCTGATTGTTGATGTTTGAGATATTATTTTTTGAGACTAGAAGCAGGAGCTGGAACTATCTGGATGGTTAAGCCTAGGTTGTACTTCCACAGTAAGTCTCTCCTTAGGTCATCATAGGAGCCTTAGGATTTATGTCTCACTCCTAACTTCATACCTATTAATTTTTCGTGTCTCTGCTATAAGCATTACACTAATCACATCACAAATGATAGCTCTGTTGTAAATATTCTATAAAAGCTGGAAAAATGCCTCCTGAAACATTCTTCTGCAATGAAGCAAAAATTCAATGATTACATGTATATATAATCGTATAAACTTGCGACATACATTTTATTAATTTAGATTATCGTATCTAACATTTGAAGGTTGTTATAAGAACAAATTTAAAACATTCCACCCATGATACATAAGTAACAAGTCTGCCTAAATGGACAATGGTTATTATCAACCTCACTGTCAACACTCTGTCTTATAGTGCAAAACTGAATTAGAATGGATAATTCATGCTGCCCAAGTTAGATGAACCCTGAAATTAAGTGAGTACAACCAGGTATCAAAAATGAAATTGGAGCCTTAATTTCTAACGTTTTGATTAAATGCACCACTTTCCTTAACAATACTAAAGTATAAATTATAGTCTTATCAGTGTGAAAGACATTTAAGGGATTTTTTCCCTCTCCTCTTAAATTGGAACACAATAAATATAAGAAGCTCTGTGAAAGAGCTAAGATTACAGACTCAACTTGGTCTTTGAATAATTAAAAATAGGTGACTTTATACATTTCATTGCAGTTTTCATACAGAGGAAAGACTTATTTCACTATGTTTTTTTCATGTTTGGTTGCTTGTGTCTGTATGGGTATGTTTGCACACGTGTAGGTGCCTACCAAGGCCAGAGGCATCAGGTCTCCTGATTTTGGAGTTGTAGGTGGTTGTGACTTGCCTGATGTGGGTGCTGATAAGCAAACTCTGGTTCTCTGGCAGAGCTGCAACTGCTTTACTTGGAGAGTCTACCCCACCCTGAAAAAAAAAAAACTAACAAACAACAACAAACAAGTTTGCACAGAGTCAACTGTTCCCACACACATTCCCTTTCTCTGTGTTTAGTGATTTCTTCCTCAGTGTTGCCTCTTTATTAATTTCTGCCCCAGCAAAAAAGTTTTGAGCATGTTCCTACCAGTCAAAAGGCAAGAAGGATTAATTATTCACTCTGACACCTTACCGGATCAATTTATATCCAATAAGGAATATGCCACCAGGGTGTCAGAAATATTTTCAGGAAAATTCTGAGGTACCTGACAGCTGGCGGATGAAGATAATGTGGACTAATATGGCCTTGCCAGAGTCTAGTGTCATGTGGGTGCATACATTTATCAAGTGATATGAAAACTGAAGGTGTTTTCCCATAGTGAGACCTTTTATTAAAGGATTTTCCCTGTATAACATGGATTCTTCATCCTACCCCGCTTTCAGACTTTATGAACAGATTTCAAGACCTTAAGAATCCTAACTTAGTCTGCAGTTAGATTAGAGCCTGAAGAGACTAATTCTAACCCTGACAATCTTTGTAAAATCATGGAAAACTCTTCTAAAAGTACAAGAGAGTAACGTCCAGCCATTTCTACACTTTCTTGCTGGGGTTTGTCACATCGAAGGAATCTTAAGTAAATGCCCACATAATATTGGCCTGCAGGCAAGTCTGGGAACATGTCTTGCCTAGTGTAGAAGGGCTCTGCTCAATGTAGGTGGTCCCAATCATGGGCAAGTCGTCCTGAGCTGTATAAGGAATCAGGCTGAGCAAGCTATGAGGAACAAACCAGTAAACAGCACAACACTATGGCTGTTTCTTTCTGGTCCTGCTACCAAGTTTCTGCCTTGAGTTCTTGCCCTGACCTCTGTCTGTCATGGTATATAACCTGAGAGTTGTAGGAAGAAATAAATCTTTCCTTCTCACATTGTTTTTGATCATGGTATTTTAACATAACAACAATAACCCAAACTAAAACATATAATTAAGATGAGTGACTATAATTACCTAAAGTATCCAATGTATAACAGATAAAATCAATAAGTTCCTGTGGTCTGGATGTTTGTGTCTCCCAAAGTCCCTATGTTGAAATCTTAACACCTGGAAAGGTGGTATTAGGAGGCAGATAGTTTAGTGAAGTGATTCGAACAATGGAATTGGTGCTCTAATAAAGACCCTCAGAGTGTTGCCTCGTCCCTTGTACTATAAAAATACACAATGAGAAAAGTGGCCTTGCCATATTTCAAATCTGCCAACATCTGGATTTTCTAGCTTCCCGAACCACACAGAAAGCATTTCTCTGTATCAGCATACAGTTTTGCAAGCTACTTTTAATAAGGGTTCAACTCTCCTCTAGCCAACCAACCGTCAGAGGTAGTGAACAAGAAAAGTTATTAGGATATGGGGTAAGTGGTCCTATTCAGTTCTTTGGGAGTGGGCTTGATCTTCTCTGACAGCAGTTCAGTACATAGCAAATACCAAATACAACTCAGCAGCTGCAGACCAGTCCTCTAGGCAGGCAGAAACCACACACAAACTAGCAGCTACAGTCCAGTCCTTTCGGCAGGCAGACACTACACACTAACAAACAGCTGTCGTTCAATCATGAAGACACCACAAGACTCACCAACCAGTCTCAGGCAAGGCTGTGGAAGCAGCAAGCTGCTACAGGAACTTTATGAGCAGTTCTTGGGCGAGTTTCTCTCAATGGTGGTGTTACCCCAAGTTCATCTCAACAACACTATGTAAGGCGAACCAATATATGTGTATTGTTATCGAAGAATAGCAAGGTGGAGCAAAGCAAACCAATGCTCAGTGCTCCTCTCCCACTGTTTGTGGGGACATATCTATACTCCTTCGTCACAGGACCTTTCATGTGTTTGCTCTATCAAAACATCCTTTCACCTGTGTCTGCTTCAGGAAAGCACTATTTCACCTTTCTGCTTTAGCAAGACATCATTTCACCTGTGTGCCCCAGCAAAACATCATTCGACATAACTAACTTTCCAAAGAAACTAGAGGTTTCTACTTCATTTCTGTCATGTATCAGGTCGCAAGTGTGTCCTAATTTATTAGAAACTCAAGCAGCCTAAGAGCTGAGACAATGTGTGGTGCTTAGTATCTAGCACAAGTAGACACTGCATAATTCTATCAGCCTCTCCCCGCTCTAATCATTGATAGGTAAAGATCAATCTACCTCCACATAGTTTCCCTCCATAGACTCCAAACTACAACCATCAAATAGAATGATACTGTCTCATCCACCCATCCCCACATACCCACAGAGGATTAAAAACAGAATAGCATCTGCTATCCTTAACAGTCAATAAATGGACCCAAGAGCTTCAAATACTCTTTTGTTATTGTTTTGGTTTAGTTTTTTGAGAATAGGTCTCGTTATGTAGCCCTGCCTGGTCTGATCCTCTCAGGACAACATATGCTACCTTGATTCCCCCACAGTTCTCCTGCTTCTTCTTCCTGAGTACTGGAACAACAGGTGTGAACCACTACACCCAACTAAATTTCAGACATACTTTAAAGAGATTACCCACAATCCAACACTGGGCGGAGGTTGGGGCCCCTATGGAAGAGTTAGGGGAAGCATTGAAGGCTCTTAAGGTGATGGCAACCCCACAGGAAAATCAACACTGGCAACTAAGCTTGCCCTCTGGTGCTCCCAGAGACTGAGCTACCAACCACAGAACATAGGCAGCCTGGTTGGAGGCCTCTGGCACATTTGTAACAGAGGACTGAATTGTCTGGCCTCAGCGGGAAAGGATACGCTTAATCCTGTAGAGACTTTATCCACCGGGGTAGGGAAATACCCAAGGGTGGGGGCAAGAGCTACCCACTCAGAGGCCAAGGGGAAGGGGCAAGAGGGTACAGGAACACAGGGAGGGGAGACTGGGAGCAGAGGCAGCATTTGGAATGTAAATAAATAAATAAATTTGAAAAGTGAATCCTTGACCAAAATAGCAAATTTAAACATGTCTATATAAACAAGTGCTTAGACCAGAACTTGATGAGATCATATTCAATAAGAAAAACATTATGTCATGACCCAATAAATATAAATTGCTACCAGAAAATCTGTTGGTCTTCTACATTGCTAACAATGTGAAACCTCAAAAGAAAAAACTCATGGACAGCAAATGAAGGTCCTCTGTGGAAAAACAGCTCTGCTAGGAGGAAGCAGAAGACCCTTACTGTTCACGTATGCATAGGCTAACTAGAAGGCAAGAAGGCCACATGCTCTCTAGAATCCACTGTGCCTTTGGTATCTTATCTCCTACTAGTAAATGCAAGAGAGATGAAGACCGTGGTATTGTTACTTAAAGTATTGGCCTTTATCCCTCACCATGTATAAAGAGAGCTTGATGAAACAGATTGAATGCCCTGGGAGGGAGATTCACTTCAATTAATCCTGTTCTTTCAATTATAAAAGGTAGTGGATTTCTACTTCATTCATGAGGCCCCTGACTTAGATTTTAGAATTTTGCAATTCTATGAGTGTTTGTGTGTGTGTGTGTGTGTGTGTGTGTGTGTGTGTGTGTGTGTGTGTACATGCACACGCATAAGTGTAAACTTTTCAATGGTCACAGTTAAATTACATGTTTATTTTTCTACCTGCCACACTGACAGCCAAAATTATAAGAGTTGATTTGAATAAAGCTAGCTAATTGCTCAGCACAAAAAAAAAAAATGACAGACAAGTGATTATGTTTGACCTTCATTCTTACAAAGAATTTTGCCTGAATAGGAAAAAGACAGCACTGTAGTTGGCTGATAAATTATCTTGCTAGGCAGGAAGAAGTGGTATGCACACAGGAAAAGATAAATGCTAAGCTATCATCCTAAGAACCTTCCTGCCTCCAGGGAAACAATGTAACATCTAGGGCTGATTGAAACCACATAGTGTCCCTAGGACGGTTCTGTGCTCTTTAGAGATAGTCATTTGCTCACTGCCCATTACCAAGTATTAAGCTCAGTAAAAAGAAAGCACAGGGAAATAAAGTTTTTAAAGGTCACATGACTGGAAGGTATAGAGTTGTCTTTTAATTCATGAAACATACTTACATCCATCCATCCATCCATCCATCCATCCATCCATCCATCCATCCAGGCCTCATTCATGTATCAATAGAAAGGTCGTTGAAACAAAGGTCTTTATATTACAGTATAGTTTATAAACATACTAAGTACACCACTCAAGGAGTGCTAAAACTAGGTACTTCTGGCCAACTAGCTCCCCAGATGAGTTAATGACTTTCTACCACCTTAAAAAGTTCTTTTGTGTTCATTTCTGATAAACTCCTTATCACTATCCTAGCATCAGAAGCAATTATGTTTTCTCAATTCAAATATCATAATTTATACTCACATGCCTGTAATTTTTGTATCAATGGGATATCATAGCATATGCTATTTTATTTCTGAATTTTATTGCTAACCATAAAGTCTATAACATCTTACACATGTTGTAGCCTATTTTAATTTTTTATTGCTGAGTAGAATTCAGTTCCCGCTCCAATCCAAATTGGCCTACCTAGTATCTTATTGGTTTACATCCAGTTGTTTCCCATTCTAATTTTTTGTAAACAAATACTGTTATAAACATTTGTGAACAATTCCCATGGTGGATAGATTATCCTGAATATTGTTTGAAATCCCAGATATGTGGTTACACTCCTACCTGGGCTATACACAAGTATCTTAATAGACTCTAAAAATACTTGGTGGAAGAAAGACTGCATTCTTCTAAATTGTTTCTTATAAAGATATTAGATGAAATTACATAGTTTCATATAGAATTATATTCCATAATAATCAGATGGTGGGAATGCCTGGGAAGGGTCAGTGATTTAGTAAATGCTATGGTGACACACTTGTATTTTTCATCAGCTGCTTAGGATTTGACGATTAAATTCTTGTCCTTGTTCATTTTGAGTCATTTTTGGTAAAGACCATAGAAAGGGGAAGATTTGGTCACCATGTTATGGAACAAAACTTGAAGTTGTACAAAGACATTATTTCTACCGTTATATTGTTTATAAAACAACAATCTATATTTCAATCAATGAGGCTTAGAGAGCTTTGTCTAGGAATTTACAGAGTTGATAATCAATCACTATAGCATGAGTCTGTAAAAGGTCTGTATTTATAAACTGTCACCTCAGAGGACAGACTGTGGATCCTGATTACCATTTTGAATAACAATAAATTTGACATAAGAATGAAACTATGAAGATGTTCAAATTCCTGGGAGACATTATGCCTTAAGTAATAAAACATTGTCTCCAACTAATGAGTGTGGCCTTTCAAGAAGTCTTAATAGATTTGGCTAAAACATATATTTGTGCAATTATTTTGTAAAGGAAATGGTTGATAAAAGAAGATTTTCCCGAAGTTCAGTTAATTCTACCCTGTAAGAGTGATACACTGACTGATATAAATGTATTTTAACTGTGAAAAAGCCTTTGGAAAACCTTTCTTTCCAAAGCTCCAAAGAACATAATTCAGTCTGGCAACTATAATTTGCAGAAGCCATTGAGCTACAAGTAAATGATCAGTGACAGGTTCTTTGGACCTCAGTGTTAGGAATAAAGTTTTTTTTTCTTAAATTAACCACATCTTTTCTCTTTTCCTTTTTGTAGGGAATAGAAACATTCTTGATCTTGTTTACAAGAATATTTATGGTCATACACAGTCAAAAACTGCCAAATTGTTCTACCAAGTTTCAATACTGTGGTGTGTGTGTGTGTGTGTGTGTGTGTGTGTGTGTGTGTGTGTGTGTCTTCTTTTCCTGTGCTTGGGTAGAACTTTAAGATAAAACAAAAAATAGAAATAACTTTTCATATAACTTCTAATGTTTAACAGTGTGTTCAATTGTATACTTATGAAAATTACTTTAATGTTTAATAATGATAAAAATCAGCTGAGTTTAGTTAACAAAATATTATTTCTGACTAAGCAGATACATAATCCTGCTTGAAATACCTAAGTCAATTTTTATGTTGGAAATACAACACTTTCAGTGATCTGGGGAATTTTCTGGTCTCACACGTTGGATATTGCTAATTAGCTCCCAAAGGTCAGAGAGACTGAATCCACAACTGCTTACTCGATGGAAATCCCATTCACCATTTTCACATTTTCTTTATCTATTCATTTTCTACTGTAGCCTCATTGGCACCCAGGGTTTCTATGCAGTCCAAGTTTAGTTCTCCTCATGATATATTAATATAGGCTTCTCTTAAGAATAATTATAGTCTCTTTGGTGATGTATGTGTATGTGTGTATACACAAACATGTGCAAGTGTCCAATTATGAGAAGCAACACACAAACACTTGCCTACCCTTGCATTCTGTCTTAGCCCATTCTCATAGAATGTGGTTGCTATAGCATCATGTTGTATTTATATTCATTAATTAATTCTTAAAGATACTCTACTTTGAGCATTACAGAACCTTTAAATTAAAGAATTTGCTTCTACATAAATTTCACTTGTGTTTTTTCATGCTAAAAGTCAACTATTCTTTAAAATTAAAGTAGAACAGAATTTGATGGTCTGTTTGCTTGTGTGTTTTTTTTTCTAGAAAAAAGAAAGAATGGCTGGCAGGGAATTCTTAGCAATCTTTGACAATAGATCAAATGAGCAGCAGTGTCATTTTCTGTACCAACATAGAACTAGTGGTTCGTTGTTGAAATTAATAACTTGGAGCTCCGTGTAAAAATAAAATTTTGACAGCTATCCACAGAGATTCTGCTTCTAAATGACTGACATGAGGAACAGTAGTCTGCATTTTAACACACCAAGGACTCTTGTCTGATTCTCAACCAGTTATTAGAGACATGTTGGAGCACATTGACTCCTTCTGTATACTGTTGTACTCTTTAATAAGTTAACCATGAGAGTTAACAGGTTAGAGATGATTTAAGAGACAGACTTTGCAAGAGCTCTGTGATGCCACATTGAATTCTTGCTGATTTCTAGTTGTGACTTCTGTGCACAAGGTTATAACTGAAATTCACTAGTCTCCTATATTCTATGTTGAATGGAATATCTGTCCTATGAAGCAGGAGAGTTGCTAAGCAAGGACAGTTAACAGGCTAAACAAATAGCATCATTTTATGACAGGCAAGTGGTTAAACTATCAATAAAGGCATAGATATACAGGTGTGTTGAGGAGGCATGCTGGAGACAGGAGAGTAAGTGACTAGTACCCCCAGCAGTGCAGGTCTAGATGTACCAGGAAGGCAGGTTAGCAGGGACAACGGAGTTGTTAGGATGCCTCAAATTGGGTTGCCGTTCTGTCCAAGGAAGCAGAAATAACCTCACAGAAAGAATTGAGCTATGATTCTACCTCTTTTCACAGTCTGCAGTCCATTTCTTCCGCAGTACATCTAAGTGTCAGATCACAGCACTACAAATGTGGGTAGCTATAAAACATATCAGAATGGACTGTAAGTCCTTACAATGACCTTCTGGCCTGCAAGCTGGGACTACAGCCATCCCCTTAGTTTTCCCAATCTCAAGTCAATGCACCTGCCTTCCAATTAACACTTCATTTCACTATACACCTGAGACTTTCCCCCCACATAACCTATTTTGAAACAATTATACCTCTACTGAATAGGGTAGTGTGGTTATAATTAGGATGGAGACACAAGGAACAGTCTATTAAACCTTCACAAGAACACTATTAAAGGACAGAGTGGGATCACAATAAAGAATGAAGGCAGGTTTTAAGCCATGGGATGTTTGGGTACACAGTAATACTTATATTATGTATATCAATTCGCAGTACAAACAATCCCCTGTGTATTTTAGCCAAATGAGCACAAGGAAACTTGAACGTTTTATTGAAATCATTATTGCACATGTGTTAAAATATAAATTTGTAAATATATGTGTGTGAACTTCAAATATACCTGTGAATTATTAGCATGATTTACAGATTTTTAAATAAGTCTGCCAATTTTTCCATATAAATTAATGTGAAAAAAATGAATTGATTTTCCCTATAAGTCTTTAAAGTCTTATCTATCAAAACCAAAGTGCCATATATGTATAGGGGTTTTTTTTATCGTTTCTAAGCATTTTTCATATTGATCTTTCCTAGAATGATGGTTTTCGGATTTTATTGTGTAAAATTTAGAATTAGACTTAATAGAACAGGGATGAAACTTCTTCAGCCTCTTATGTTGAAACTATATTTGAGCCAGCTCTCAGAGGATATCCATGTTGCTACAGTAATGATGAGACAGTGCTATGAGGCACTGTTAGGAATATATCTCTTATGTAGCTAAGATAAGGAGATCTATTCATTTCTGGATCAAACTTTATAGTGAGGATTATCACTGGAACACAGCTCAGAGCAATTTGTCTCAGCAGGAAGAAAAATTCTCTGTTTATTGGAACGATTTTCAGTCATGTAATAAGATATCCAACTAACATCCATTTTTATGAATGTTGGGAATGAAAAAATATATTACTCTTAATATTTCAGATGAGATGTTTAGTTAATATTCACCAAGGAAATATAAAAGTATCTTGACCACTCATCCTGTCATCTCCAGTCTGGGCTCATGTTGCAGCAAAATCCCATAATTATCTCAGAGGAGCAAAACTTGTTGGTCTGTGTACTGGAGGAGAGGATGAAAGCTAACAGGTGATCTCCCCGAGGTGAATCTGCCTTGGAGTGAAATCTGTGACAGACTTGCTTCTTTCATCAAGGCACATGAGAATTTCACTCTAGAAAAGATTCCTGCTATTGATACATTTTCCTGTTATTATTAAATATGTATAATGATCACTAGGTGATTAGCCCACCCTTTTCAGCAGATCTCTGAAGAACGATGAAGATGTACTGTCCTGTAGTGATACTATATAGACAAATAGATGACTTCTCAATTCTTAATGATGATCTTATAAGAATTCCTAAAATTATTTTAGTATTTATTAAGCACTTTTATAATAGGGTTGCTATTAATTCTTTTGTAATGTCAAAACTGCCTTGAAACTCTGCCCATCTTCACATGCCATGGATTAGTTGTTTCTCAGAAAGCAAGCAGGCATCTACTGCTCAGAACACATTCTAAAATGTTGTAAAACCATTAAACCATTAAGCAAAGGTCATAAAAAGGGGACTAACCATTTGCTATAGGTGCAAGGACAGAAGATAAAACACTGATGGAGTTTATCTATACAAAACTTCACTAGTAACTTAGTCACACTTGTTATGGTTTTTAACTCTCTATGAACCTGTAGAGCTGGTATGTATGGTCAGATAATTACTCATAATGGATATACATGTAAATATTCTCTTTATGATTACACAGAGAATTATTCCAATTATTTGAATTATTCAAACTATTATTTGAATTATTCAAATTATTATTTGAATTATTCAAATTATTTGAATTATTATTTGAATTTATGTGTAAATTTATGATGATCTTCTCACTGTGTGATCATGTATTCTGAAAGATATATAAATGCTGAGGACAAAGAGAGGAAAGACCTCCCTTATCCCCCTTTTTTAGAGATCTCTTATCACCTGTTTTTTTAGAAGCCCTCTTCCCCATTTTAATCAGAGAACTTTCATAGGAAACTTTTTAAAACTTACAAATAAAGGTTAAAATCACTTTCCAATATGTGCCTATTTCTTCTTGTGATTTCAGCTAGCAGGCTAGAAGACAGAGCCACACAGTTCCTAGGAGAAAGGAAAAGAGACGACTTCACTTATCCCCTGCTGTTTCATGATGAGGTGCTAAACAGTTCTCACCTCAGAGGAACTCAGAAAGTGGGGCAGCTACAGCAGCAAAGAAGCTTAGACTTAGGATAAGTAAACATTTTATTATTAAACGGCAACCCTAAATATCCCTTCAGACCAAGACTTACCCCCACCTAAGCTCTTCTCCCTTCCCTGCCTCAAGAGGAACCAACAAGAAAGAAGAACCACCTGGAAGGACCCCCAGCAGTGAAGAAGCAGGACAACAAAGTTGAGCTCTGCAGTGCCTGTAAGAGTGAAGGAGCAGAAGATAAAGCCCATGAGGTCTCCACCATACACAAAGAGCTACAGGCAAATAAGCATAGCTGGGAGCAGGGTCTTACACAGGAGTGAGCACACCAACCAGTTGTTCAGTACAAAATCACACACACATAAGTAACATGATGTGGACTTAACAGGTGATATATATATATATATATATATATATATATATATATATATATATATCTCCCATATGTATCTGTGTATGCAAGAACAATTAGTGGATAAAAGAAGCCATGAGTTAATAGGAGAGTAACAAATGGTGTATGGAAGGGTTTGGAGGAGGATAGATGGAATGGTATGAAGGAAAGAAAGGAAAGGGAGGTATGTCATAATTATATTCTTAAAAATAATTAAATTTGGTTTAGAAGTAAAACAGGTGTCTGGGCAGAGGTTGCAAAGAAAACCAATGAATAAGGGCCTTCACCTGGGAAGGACTTCCATGATTGGGCAGAGGGCTGAGTCTCACTAAGAATGTCAAAAGATTCTGTTTTGATCATTATAAGCCACGTCCACCTTGGATCAATGTGAACATAATAAATGCCTGGAAAGCCATCAAGCTGATTGGGCAGGGATTCTTTATGTAGGAGGGATCATCCAGGATTATCTCTTGATTTTACATTGGGAATTGTTTATTGTTGTTAGAATTATTAGGTATACAAAATAATATAGTTCACTATGTTGTAGCATATACATCTATATTATACTTTTATCATTAATTCCCTATTATCACATCCTACACCGACATACTATTCTTCCTCTACTTCTGAACCCTTCTTCTCCTTTAGTGTATTATCACTATTGTTTTCTTTAATTATTCTTGTTGTATGTAGACATGTCATATAAATACATAAGCACAACCAGCTGAGTCCATTTAGTGTATATATATTTAAGGGCTGACCACATTGTATTAGATAACCAATTAAGAGGTTATTTTCTAGGGAAAACTAATTTTCCCCCTCTTGCCAGTTATTGCTCCTCATATCGGGTGAAAGGCCTTTGGAATATTTCATACATCCATGGTAGTTTATCATTCAGGTTTTGTTTTGGTTACCATATTTTTGAGATTTTAGAGGTGTGGTTCTCAGTTCCATATAGAATACACGGTCATTCAAAAACTATTTGAATGCTTTGCCTTCTACAATCTTTTTGCTTCCCCTTCAGACTCAGGTATAGGGCTTGTACAGTAGTTGTATCGATTGGAGCTCAGCGCCTAACAGTCTGCATTTTGAGTAGCTGTAGCTTTCTAAAGTGTACTCCATTTGCTGCAACAAGCAGCTTCTTTGATGAGGGATGAGAGCTACAGATACCTGTGTCCATAACGCATTGTCCCACTGGTTATTCGGTGAATCAGTGTCCCAGAGGTTAAGTAACTGATCCAGGATGTTAAAAGCAGAGTCAGTTCCAAAACCCAGTTCTCTAGACTCTGTGTTAGTGCTTCGGTTAGTGCTTGATGTGGGAAGCATAGACAGAAGAATTAAGATTAGGAAACAATGCTCCCAGCGCACTTAGCCCCTAAGCCTGAAAAGTGAACCATTTGGCCTAAAGTGATTGTCTGCATACAACAGTGCTGACTAAAGAGATAGAAACAGCTATTTCTCCTGTTTCAATGGTGTCGCAGTAAATATTAGATGAAGGCATACAAGTTTTGAAATCGATGAGTGAAAATTTCGCCATAAAGATATTTTAAAACAACACAATCAATATTTTAGTAGAAGAGACATGTTTCATTATGTATGATGTTCTTGTCTATTAAGAACATGTGTGTGTGTGTGTGTGTGTGTGTTTGTGTGTGTGTGTGTGTGTTTGAGCATCTTTTGTGATTTTTAATGGGCTATGAATTTGTTTCTCAGGCCAGCCTGAAGCACATTCTATAGCCCAGCGTGGTCTCAAATTCATTGTATCTTGGTTGCCTGAGTGCCAGAATCGTGCAGGATGGGATAATTGACTCTGTGCAGGCACTTGGTACTCTTTAGTAAAGTCAGGGCTTCATGGTCAAAATATAGTTAGGGTGTTCCTCCACACAGCACTCCTTTTTTGTCAAACAATTTTGTGTATATTTTTATTTAAGTATGCCTTTTGCTGCTAAGTGGACAGTATGTTAAGCTGCCTCCCAATGAGTAATCCTTAAACATGTCAGAGAAGCTCCTTTTTGAATAGCTAACAATTAGCATGGAGATCCAAGACTACTCATGGTGCTGAGAAAAACAGATTGTGGAAGTCTCAGTCCTAAATGGACACCTATAGACCAAGCTCTACTCCCAAGACACTGGAAGTTATTGTGGATGAGGGGATAGAAAGATTTTCAAAGCCAGAAGTGGAAGATAAATACAGAGAAATAGCATTTTCAGGGTAGAGCAAGATAGTCGTACACGCGACTTACTGCAGTTCTCACAATAGTCAATGGTTATGAAAACAAAAGGTCAAGAAGACAAAATGCCATCATGGAGATGAGCAGGAGGTCCTGCCCTAGCTGAAGAGATATTGGTATTTGATATGGCTGGAGAGGAAAAAAAATATCCTGAGGAATCTTGAAGATTCCAGAGCAAAGAAAAAGAAGCAGACTATACTTGGCCAAGTATATCTGTGAGAGAAATAAGAGAGGAAGGTGGGGAGTATGGTGATGGAGTGGAAAAATCATGCAAGTCATAAGGAAAAAGTAGCTATGGAGAGGAAAATCTGTAAGCTGCAGCAGGCCCAGGAGTTTAGGATAGGGGAAGGAGAAGACCCAGGATGCTAGTATGTAGGCTTCAAAACACATACCAGGAACTTGTTAGAACATGTTCAAAAGAAAAGCCCATGGTGAGCATTGCTTTGGGAATCTGTGAGAGAGACTCTGAGATAAAAGATGCAGGGCCTTTTTATCTCAACTGCATTTTATTCCCTGGATTGTTCGTGGATATAATTTCATCCCTCCTGGAACAATATTTGCATTTAATTTATAAGGCATGTTCATTCTTGTTGGATATTATATCATACCTATAACTCTCAATCTGGTCAATGTACCCTGAATTTGTATATAGCCTTCTGCCTTGCTTTCATAATTTCCCAGATATCATCCACATGCCAGGCAATTGGGTTCTGGGAAGAAGCTGCTGTATTAATATTTAGTATGTGGTTACTGGTATTTATTTGCATGCTTTTCAGATCATGATTTTCTTAACTCTGTCTCCTTGGATCACAGTTTTCTTTGTTACATTCAGGTATGAAAGTACACTGAAACTGAAATAAGTTGTGTACAGCATTAGACTGTAGTCCATTCCATTCTTTCGGGTTTTTACATTCGAGATCTCAAAGACACAGAACTGCACAGATGCGCTGAAAAGTTGCCAGGAACTGTAGGAGCCTGGAGGTCAACATTGATGTTGATAAGCTGATAAGACAACATATGTAGGCCAATGAAGAGCTATATGTCCCTTCTGCCAGAAGCAAGGAAAGTGACATCTTTGGGCCAATTTGGGAACCCATTTCACAAATTTCTGAGGAATGGTAGCTTTTATCTGGAAATCCTTCTGTAGTCCAATTTGTGTGGTAAGTCAACACTGCCATTTTTGAACATATGTACTGCCTTTTGGAAGCTGTTGATTTGGATTTTCCTTTGAACCTGACAGCCATGTTTATCGCAGCACACAAAAGCTAAGATATGCAAATACCTCGAGTGTTCTGTGCAGAGATCAATACAGTAACATACAGGGAAGCATAAACAGGGGAACAGTGAACAGGGAAGCTCAAAGTAAAGGACTGGAGATGTATGTATTTCATATGAAACATTGTTTGACTTTTAAAAGGAAAGAAATAGAGTAACTTGCAATAGTCTGAGTTAAGCTGGAGAACTTTTGATCACTTCAGGAAGCTGTATAACAGGACAGACTGTGATCCACACTACATGAGTCATCTGTCATAATATAATTCTTAGGTAAAAAGGACAGGATGATGCCCTCCAGAGGCCAGAGAGGAGCCAGAAATGGGACTATATCTAATGATTATTTAATTTTTGTAAATGCTAGATGCATAAGTTTTACCATGTAATATAGCAATAATATGATGCTGTTGAATTTCTAGATTTATTAAGGTATTAAATCTCAAGTGAACAAAGAGAACCAGGGAACATCAGGAAGTGTTGAATATGTCTAGCACCTTATTCAGATAATGATGTTAAGGCTGTTTGCATATGATCAAATTAATTGTGAACACTAAAACTGTGAATTTCACCATAAAATGTACTTTTAAAAGAGGGAACTAAATGTACTGAACTTCGCGCATAAGCATAACAAAGATCGTTATCAAGTAAATTAAGGATATTCAGGTGCAAAATTCAAAATGAGCAGAATCAGTAGAAAAGATATATTTTCTTGTAAAAATCTGAAGCCTGTAACAGGCCAGACTCATTTAAAGAATCAAACAATTGTGTTTCAGTCTCTCTGCTGTCCTTGTATGATGATAGTTTATGCTTAAAACATGCTGTCTTTCCTTTGCCCTGAAATGCACTTAATTTTCTGAATTATGTTATAAAAATTTCATATACTTCAGCTCCTGAGGACACTTCACTTTTTACTTCATTGCTTCTTGTGGGACCCTGAAAGGTAGCCTGGTTCCTGTTTGAGCTAAGGCTAGAAAACCCCGGTGACACAGAAGGAACAGTAAGTGTTTCTCCCGACTCCTGGGAAAACAGGCCCCTGTCACTAACCACAGCCCCCCCATAGATTTGTGGTCTTCAGTCACGTAAGGACAGGTAGAGAACCAGACCATAGGTCATGTAGGCTTAAGAGAGATCTCCATATACTGAGGTTCTAAAAGCCTTGCGGTTTAGCTAATAACCTTTCCTTCTGAGACACTCCTCCTTGCACAAGGTATTTAATCTCAGGCCTACCCTGAGAAGTGTAGTACTATTTTACTGATCCACCTTTTGTCATGACAATAAATGCCTTAAAACCATGGACTGCCTCTTTTCATGGGAATCCGCAGTGGGGAGCAACAGAGAAGGCCTTTGCCTACAGAGCCACCTTCTAATCTCCCATAGATGGCCTCTCTGTGCTCCCAGCCATGGCTGTCCGCTGCCACCACCACCAAGCCTGCAGCCCACCACCCACTGCCAATCCAAAGAATTCCTCCCATCCCACCCCACCCCTCTCCTGTGGAATCAGCTGAAGCTCCCCTTCTTCCCCCTCAGCCCAGGGTTAGATCCAACCCACAGGATCCCACTCCATTCTCAGCTCTTGCATGGCTTCCAGCAGCACCTGGATGCCTGAGAGCCGAGAACCCCATGACCTCAGCCTCCTTGCAGGCCCCGGGACCTGCTGTGTCCCATGGCTTCCCTAAAGCCTGACACCCACTAGAGTAAACTCAGTCAAACTTCGAGCAGCCAGTCCTGTGGCAGAGCAGATGTGAGAACTATAACCCTACAGCTCTGACCAGATAAAAATATTTATACTATCCCCTATACTACACAACCACTAGTAAAAAAAAAAAAGAAATAAAACATCACCAGAAAATAACAAGTATTTACAAATAGGTAGACAAATTAAAGCTCTCATATGCTGATCTGAGGAATGCAAAATAATGAAGCCACTTTGGAAAAGACTCCATCACTTTCAGAATATTAAAGAGTCGCCACATGACCCAGTAATTTAATCAAGAAAATACGTACTAGTGATGAAAACATGCACATAAAACTGAAGCATCATTCAGTTCACAAACAATAACAACCTGAAAAAATCTATCAGCTGATAAATGAGTAAAGCATGGCTTCCTTAAATGTGATGTTTTTACCCATTAAAAAATGAAGTACTGGTTACGGCAATAGTATCCACAAACCTTGAAATCATTATGCTTAATGAAAAAGGTCAGTCCTATATGAAGGCTGTGTATAGCATATTTACAATTATATCAAATTTATAAAAGGCAAATGCAGAGATCACCAAGTTGACTACTGCTTGCCACTAGCTAGGAGGAGTAAAGGTAGGGGAATGACTGATAGTGAATATTGGAGATTAAAAAGTCATAGTCATAAAAAGTCTGCTACATTATCCCACCTTCTATCCACCCACCTTCATCAGACCTGCTGATCCTGAAGCATACAGCGTAGATTCTTTTCCAGAACCCAACTTTCCTGCCTGCTTAGTCCTATGGGGCACTCCCTGAGCCATGTGCTATCCCCAACAAACCTATATAATCCTGCCACCTCTCTGGCCACTTTTATCAGATCTGTTGATCCAGAACCATACAGTCATCAGAGGCTCATCAGAGACCTGCCACACCAGGGTAATGAAGGCTAGGCCCCCTACCAATATCTACTACAATAGTAACATCCAGGGAGTAAAGTCATCCAGATGACTAAAGGCTCTCAAACAAACACAGCCAGCAAAATCCAGGGCAATAGTACACCTTCTGAACACATCAAGCCCTAACACAGCTGAAACGCTAGAAAATGGTGCTAAATCCAATCTTATAAAGATGATGATGGGAGCCTTTAAAAAGGAAATGAATAAATCTCTGAAAGAAATACAGGAAAATAAAATTAAACAGGTGAAGGAAATAAACAAAACTGTTCAAGACCTGAAAATAGATATAAAACAATAAAGAAAGCATAAAGTGGGAGAATCCTGGAGATGGTAAACCTAGGGAAGAGAACAGGAACAACAGATGCAGGCATCACCCAGAGAATACAGGAGACAGGAGAGAGAATCTCAGGCATAGAAGATACAATAGAAGAAATTGATACATCAGTCAAAGTAAATATTATATCTAAAAATTTCCTGACACAAAGCATCCAGGAAAGCTGACATACCATGAAAACATCTAATCTAAGAATAAAAGGGATAGAAGAAAGTGAAGAGCCCCAAGTCCAAGGACCAGAAAATATTTTCAACAAAATCATAGAAGAAATCCTTCTGAACCTAAATAAACAGATGCCAATAACCATACAAGAAGCAAATAGTATACCAATTAGACTGGATCAGGAAAAATCCTCCCATCACATAATAATCAAAACACAAAATCTACACAACAAAGAAAGATTATTAAAGGCTGCAAGGGTGAAAGTCCAAGTAACAAACAAAGGCAGATCAATCATAATTACACCCAAATTCTCAATAGAGACTAAAAGCTCAAAGGGCCTGGACAGATTTCTTGCAACCTCTAAAATACAAAAGATGCCAATACATACTACTATACCCACCAAAACTTAATCACAATTGATGGAGAAAACAAGATATTTCAAGACAAATTAAAGTGTAAATGATATTTATCGACAAATCCAGCCACACAGAGAATACTAGAAGGAAAATTCCAACCCAAGGAGAATAATGACATCTAAGAAAATCTAGGAAATAAGTATTTCACTACAAGAAAAATAAAAGAAGCACACACACACACACACACACACACACACACACACACACTAATACCACCAATATCAAAAAAAGGAAGTAACAAACAATTGCCCAATAAAAAACGTAGGCAAGCAAAATGGATGCTAAAATAAGATTCATCATTCTGCTGCATAAAAAAAATATACCTCAACTATAAAAATACACATTGCCTCAAAACAAAGGGCTAGAAAAAGTTTTCCAAGCAAAAAGACCAAGAAGCAAGCCGGAGTAGACTTACTAATATGTAACAAAATGCTTTCAAGCAAAGTTGTTCCAAAGAGACAGAGAATGACATTTATACTCACCAAAAAAAAACCCTTTCTACCAGGATTCTGAACATCTGTCTCACAAACACAAGGGTACCCACATTTGTAAAAGAAACATTCATAAAGCTAAAATCATGCATCAATCCACACGCATTAATCGTGGGAGACTTCAACAACCCATGTCCACCAATGAATAGGTCAACCTGACAAAACCAAGTGGAGAAAAAATAAAGCTAAGCAACATCCTGAATCAAATGAACCTAGCAGACACCTACAGAATATTTTACCCAAACACAAAACAGTATATTCTTTTCAACATCTCAGGGATCCTTTTCTAAAATTGACCATCTAGTCAATTACAAAGCAAGCTTCAATAGATACAAGAAAATTGAAATAATGCCTGTATCCTATCAGACCACCATGGATTAAAGCTGGAATTCAACAATAACAGAAACACTAGAAATCTTACACGCTCATGGAAATTGCACAACTTTCTACTCAATGATCTCTGGGTCAGGGAAGAAATCTAGAAAGAAATTAAAGACTTTCTAGAATTCATAAAGGTACAACATCCAAATTTATGAGGCACAATGAAAGCAGTGCTAAGAGGCAAGTTCAAAGCACTAAGTGCCTCCATAAAGAAATTAGAAAGTTCTCATACCAGAAATTGAAGAATATACATGAAAGCTCTAAGGAAAAAAAGAAGTGAGCATACCAAAGAGGAGTAAAAGGTAATAATAATAATAATAATAATAATAATAATAATAATAATAATAACAACAACAACAACCAAAATCAGGGCCAAAATGAATCAATTAAAAACAAAGAATATAATACAAAGAATCAAAGAAACCATGAGCTTTGAGAAAGTCAACAAGATAGACAAATTCTTAGCTAAACTAACCAAGAGATCAAATAAACAAAATCAGAAATGAAAAAGGAGACATAACAACTGAGACTGTGGAAATTTAAAGAATCATTAGGTCTTACTTCAAAAGCCTGTATTCCACAAAATTGGAAGATTATCTAGACAGATACCAATTATCAAAGTTAAATTAAGATCAGGTAAACTATTTAAACATCCCTATAAACTCTAAGGAAACAGAAGCCATCCTCAATTTAAAAATAGGGTACAGAACTAATCAGAAAATTTGCCACAGAGAATTTTGAATGGCTGAGAAACAAATAAATATCTGAAGCCTTTGTTCATCAGGGCAATGTTAATCAAAAGGACTCAGATTCTATCTTTCACTTGTCAGAGTGACTAAGATAAAAAAAAAAAAAAACTCAAGTAATAGTATATGTTGCCAAGGATGTGGAACTAGGGCAACACTTCTCCATTGCTAATGGGAGTGCAAATTTGTACAACCACTTCAGAAATCAATTTGGAGTTTCTCAGAAAACTGGGAATAGTTCTCCCTCAAGACCCAGGTACACCACTACTAGGCATATACCCAAAAATATGTTCCACTATAGCTCAGGAGTACTTGTTCAACTATGTTCATAACAGATTTATTCGTAATAGCAAGAAATTGGAAACAATTTTGATGTTCCTCAACTGAAAAATGGATAAAGAAAATGTGGAACATCTACATAATGGAGTATTATCCAGCTATTAAAAAGAAGGACACCATGCGTTTTTCAGGCAAATGGACTGAACTTGAGAATATCATCCTGAGTGAGGTAATACAGACCCAAAAGGACAAGCATGGTATGTACTCACTTGAAAGTGGATATTATCTATAAAATATTGGATACTCCATAGACCCAAAGAAGCTCAACAAGAAAGAAGACCAAAGCAAGGATGCTTGAATCTCACTTAAAAGGGGGAACGAAATACTCATAAGAGGCAGATATAGGGAAGGAAATGGGTGGGAGAGGGAAATTGGGTGGAATTTCAGGATCAGGGGAGAGATTGGGGAGATAGAAGGCCATGAGAATGAATGGATATCTGCAAGTGTTTGGGGAATGGGAATCATCTCGAAAACATGTCAGAGGCCTGGTATAGAGGTGTCTCCTAAGAATCAAGGGGGTGACCTTAGCTGAGACAGCAGTGGAAATATAGAACCTGAAGAGACCACCTCCTGTAGCAGTGCAGAAACCTCAATTGATTGATAAGGACACCAACCCACCTACAAAATTCTTGACCCCAAATTTAACATGCCTGCAATAAATCCAGGGACAGGAGATACAGCAGAAACTGGGGGAAGTGCCAAATAGTAACCAGTACAAATTGAGACTCTTCTCATGTGCAAGCACCAACAGATGACACTGTTAATGATATTCTGTTATGCTTGCAGACAGTAGTCTAGCTTGGCTGTCCTCTGAGAAGTTCCACCCAGCAGCTGATGCAGATACAGAGACCCACAGCCAAACATTGGATGGAGTCTTGGGGACTGTTATGGATGAGTTTGGAGAATGGTTGAGGTCCTGAAGGAAATTGGAACTCCACAGGAAGACCAACATAATCAACTAAACTTAACCTTTGTGGGGGTCTGAGACTGAACCTCTAATCAAAGAACATACATAGGCTGGACCTAGGCACCACGCACATATTTAGCAGATATCCAGCTAGACCTTCATGTCAGTCCTGAACAACTAGAGCAGGGGCTATCACTAAAGCTGTTACCTGTATGGAATCCATTCCCCTAACTGCCTTCTCTGGCTGAGTGGAAGAAAAAGCATCTACCTTTGCAGAGAGTTGGTATGCTAGGGTCGGGTGATGCCCAGAAGGGTCCACCACTCTCTCAAAGGAGAAGGGAAAGAGAGGAGGATCTGGGGCGAGAAAGCACTGGCCTGGAGAGGAAACAGTAATTGGGTTGTAAATTTTTTTTAAAGTCTATAGCTATAGGAAGACACTGAATTATATAGTTTTAAAACATAATTTTTATAATACTTGAGTTATATCTTTAAAGTTATCTTTAAAGGTTTCAAAAGTACCACAAAGCAAGGGCTAGAATTTATGATCATTGCACAGCGTAAAGAGCCAGGGTCATGTCTAATTATTTTGTGTTATATTGTCTGGATATTCCTCCTACATATCCATGTCAAGTATATGTAGGTGGCCAATGATTCCTAAATAAATTTAAAGAATTGTGATTAGTATGTATAATTTTTTAAACTGTAAGTAGCAAGATTACTAAGGAGTAAATACATTGCTGTGCTTCACACGATTGAGATGACAGTCGTAAGGATTAAACTGTGAAACACGTTGAGATATCTTTATAATGATTCAGGTCTGTTATTTTCCAGGTGACATTGACCAAAGTTACAACAGTGGATGTGATACAAAATGACAAGCTTTAGATATATAATGTTAAGGCATATCCTCGTCGATTTGACAGGGAGGTCATTGATGCCCTTCATAAGAGGACTGTTAGGGTACGAGAGGAGCAAAAGCCTGTTCACATGGAGTTTAAGAGACTGGGGGAAATGGAATCAGGTGCAGATCCTAGGCATCAAGGTCTCAAAAGTTTTGTTTTAAAGGGACAGTAAGTAGTTGGATACAGGCAAATTGAAGTCATTGCATCGGACTAACAACCTTTTTCACACTGATGAGAACAGTAGAGAATAAACATCAGTGTGAGAGTATTCACTAACTTAAGTACCTGAAAAAAGAAGAGATTTGGTACACTCTAGGAATGGTGAGTAGCATGGGTGATGTCTTAGGGTTTGACTGCTGCTATTAGCAGTCACCTTGCTCAAGGAAAGTCTTATAAGGATGATATTAAATTGGGCCTGGTTTACAGGTTCAGAGGTTCAGTCTATTATCATCAAGGTGGGAGCAGGGCAGCACCCAAGCAGGCGTGGTGTAGGAGGAGCTGAGAGTTCTACATCTTGTTTCAAGACAAACAGGAGACAACTGGCTTCCAGACAACCAGAACAAGGGTCTTAAAGCCCAGGGCCATAGTGACACACTTGCTCCAAGACCATACCCCGTAATAGTGCCATTCCCTGAGCCACCACAGGCAATGTGCCGCTCTAGTAAAAGGAGAAAGGGACAAAGACAGAATCTACAGATACGAAGAGGAGGCTCTCTGTTTGGAAGTGTATTCCTATTTTATTTTGCTCAATCATGAAATAAGAAGCAAGATTTTCAGTGGAGCAAGACAAAGATGATGAGAAAGGGTCATCTTGTAAAGAAAAAGATGAATGTGGGACACAGCTGTCGGGAGAAGAGTAAGGACTGGAGAGAGTGAAGGAGAAGGAGTCTGAAGAGGAGAGGGAGGAGAGAAATTAATATTTAGGTGTAAATTCAGAGCCAATAACTAGAGGGTATTAATGGAATTATTGATGAATAAGAAATCAAGAAAACACTGAATATTATAAGTTGAAATCAGCAATCAAAAGTATAATAATAAAAATATTGTAGCGTCTGGAGAGAAGGCTCAGCTATTAATGGAGCTACTCTTCCAGAACGCAGAGGTGCACATACATTAGAGGTCAGCACATGCGTCAGGCAGTTCACAGCTACCTCTAACTAAGCTCCTGGGTATCGAACATCACGTTCAGGACTTCACGAGCACAACATTAATATGTAAAAATCCACATAAAGATATGTGTACATAATTACAAAATAAATCTTTAAAAATAAATAAATATCCAAATAGGAGCCAGAAGCCATACTGAAGATTATTGTATTTGTAGAATCGGTAGCTAAAAGTTTCAAGTTCCACACAACCATTTTGTTTGATTTTGACATTTTGTTTTAGGTTACTAAACATTTGATGAGAACTTCAAAATTGTTTCGCCTTCTTTCACCTTCCTTTAGGCAATTAAGAATCAGGATGTGATTATCCTTTGGCTAATGTGTTATATAATAATTTTTAAGTTATGAAACATGTACCATACTCAATCTAAGCCTGAAATCATTACTAAATGATTTATACCTACAAAAGAACACTTTGGTAGAAAGAAAAATATTCGTTTCACTTTACCACCAGTTCTAGAAAAAAAATGATTTGAAAAATTATGCTTAGTAAATTCCTATGATTTGAAAGGTAGTATGTACTGAATCGAATGACTTTAGCCAGTGATTATCAAGACAGCAGAGACTGTTAAACAGAGTAGTCAAAAAGTGGTCCTAAGTAAAATCCATCACAGCACATCACTTCGTATGTGCCATCAATCATCAGCAAGAAGCCATCTGTGGGTCACATGAATATTTGGGTGCAAGAGGGCATCATCAATAATACCCAGTGTTAATAGGAACCATCAGACCCAGGCTCCGTTGTCCACTACTGGCAGGCATTGATCTGCTTGCATGGCCGGACAAAGACTTATGAGTTCTAGACATGATTTTACAGCAGGTCTACACAATGCCCTTTAAAACACCTGAAAGATATTCATCAAACTGCAGACATTTTTAGTTTGAGGTGGTTCAATCTTTTTCACATAGTATTCTGAGAAAGATTAATGCAGGACCTAATACTAAATTGCTGAAAACCCATCAATCCAACAAGAACCGAGGTCACATGAGCCTTTTCACGGGTTGCAAATCCAATTCCTAAAGTGAGAAACAAGAAGTCTAAGATAATAATCATTATGAATGACTGAGGACTCTAATAACAAACAGAGTTCAAACATTCTCCTCTGTGGTGGTTTCAGTTTTTGCGCGTAGGGACTTGCATATACCGTAAAATTTTTAGAGTTGATTTTTTAGTTTACGTGAGGCCATGATACTTGTAAGTACATTCATTTGCTACTCGATTTAAAAGGAGGAAAATCTAATTTGTGAAAAGGCCTGAAAGGTGTTTTAAGATATGTATACATTAAAACAACAGAATTATTTTTCAATTAGATAAAAGTCTAAGGGATATGAGGAAGAGAAAGATTGATAAAGGTATAAATCCATGATTGGATTGTGTCAGGTGTGGCCTCACACCAAGAGCACATGGACCATCATCTCCATACACAGCATAGGGAAAATGCCAAAATAAGGAATCTGGTTTGCTAATACTCTTAATAAGATTGATTTGCTAAAGGTACAAGGGCAGCATGAATGACACATCTCCCCAGCTAAACATTAGGAATTTCTCCAAGAATATTAGGCTGTATATTTGTGATGAAGTAGCCATTGATTTGCCAGAGGAATAGGGACAAGGGATCAGAATTAGGAAGAAAAATAGTTTAAAAATGTGAATAAAGCTTCTGAAGAAATAATGTTAGTATTTATGCTAATAAAAAGGAAGAGGGGGGAATTCAGTCCACCAAGGAGAAGCCATTTAAAGAACGGCTCTGCAGTTAAGCACTTGTATTGAAGAGGAAGCAACAGGCCAATTGAGAAAGCATGTCAAGTAAAGGCCAGAGTGAGAAGCTCGACAATCCAAGAAGACAGAGCTAATGTAGACAAGTTGTTCAGTCACCAAATGGCTCTTGTTTTCTACCAAATATTAAAAGTTAATGGAAATAGGGTAATGAGAGAATAAAAACAAATGTATGACTGTAAGTTCAGCTATCTAGCTTATACTTATGAACTGTCTCTATGTTTGCCTGCCTGTGTGTATTTGGAATGTCAGTATTTTTCTACTTGATCTTTCTCACTAGAGAATCTTAGTGTGTAATCTGCTAAAGATGCAACTGAGAAGGTTGAGGAGAGAGAAAGGAACAGGGTGTGGAGAACTCCTACCAAGTTGTCCTTTTGTCCATGCACTCTTTGCTGCGCTTAAATTGCTTTGCAGCCTTCATTCAAGAATCTAGATATAGACAGTGATTGCATTTCCTATCCTCTGAGGTTAAGAATGGTCACGTGACTTTCTTGAGAAGACAGAAGATGAGCAGGGGTGATTTTTGTCACCTCTGAGTATAAGCAGTGAACACTAATCTTGAGATGCTTCAGAACCTTCTTCCCTTGTTGGTGTAATTGAGGAGATGTGCTCCTACGGATACATCAGACTTAGGCATCACTGAGAAGACCATGGACACAATGCAGTTTGCCTGACGAAGGTCTAAATGGTTGTGTTTAGTCCTGTGGTGTTTGGGGTTATTACTATGCTACAATATGCACTATTCAAATTACTATAATGCTCAGTATCTATAAAGACTAAGAATAAACAATCATTCCTTAACTCTTTCATAAGTAATCTGGTTGGAAAATTTTTATGTTAGAGAATTCATCTGCAATTTATTACCAACTTTTTTGTAATACCACATTTTATTATTTTAATCCACACATACTACATACCATCCAATACAGGTGTTTTAGTAAAATTACACATCAAATAAAGTAAGTTTAAATTAAAGCAAAACAAACTAACAAAAAATATGATTGTAGTGATTTTGTGGCGTTCCTGTGCCCATCAGCTTTATCTACCAGACTTTCCTTAAATCAAAAGACCTGAAAGAAATATTAATTTAACTAAAGATCCTAAAAATATTTATCCGTTCTTTGATTATGATGTCAAATAGGATTTTACGTTTCAATTTTCTATTTACTTCATAAGACCTCTTTCTCAATAATCTTTTGGGTCATTGAAATAAAGTTAGAAATATTGCTGACATGCCAAAAAGCATTTTCAGATTTGTGGGCTATGCAGAACTTGTAAGCTGTAACTGGAATGTGACACACATGACAACCAAAGAACATGTTCACTTACAAGCAGAAAGTTAGCTGTGCCCACAGTCCATGTTTTGCCAAATTGAACCAGGGGTGTTTGTTCCAATTTACTTCTCTTACCCACCATCTAATCTATAGCAAATTTTGGAAATTCAATAATTAGATCACAGTTCTATCTATTTGACAGCATATGTTCTTCACAAAGAATAAAATAAAATACATACTGTATTTGGGGAATCCTAGAATACGTTTTTGTAAAATGTAATTTCTTGCAGCTGCAGTACTAGTTCCAAAGGGGAGGTTTTATTTTTTTAATGAAAATACTAAAACAAATTTTATACCATTGTAAGATATGCTAAAGCTCATTTTCCTTGGCATTATATTTTAAATGGGCCTTTTATGGGTCGCATGTTTAGTTTCTGTTCCATACACAAGACAAGAGATAAAATCTTAGTGAGATAAAAGAAGTAAAGAGAGAACAGTATCCAAAGTGAAGCAGAGGTGAAATCTTTCAAATTATTTTCAGAGAATGAAATGATGATCGATGTGACCTCGAGTCTTTCCATCAGGAAAACAAAATCCCATCTCAAATTGGTTCTGAGTCTCTTAGTTCACAATAAACTAGCTTTGAAACAGCTATGTACACAGGATGCTGTTAGAAATCACAGGCAAGCATAAGCAAAAAGAAAAAAAGTCAAGTATACCTGAATTTTCTAGGTGGGAAAGACAATAATTTTATTTTTTTAGCTTCAGCCTCACATGCACTGATTTTAATGTTTTAAATTAATGAGGCCAAGCAACTTACAAGGAAGCTTGCTGTGCCAAATGAGCTTAAGCACACCGCTATTTGAGGACTTCAGGCTATTTTCGATCTTTTGCTTCAAATAGCACGTTTGTGTATAAAAAAGACATGTGCATCATACAGTAGTTCAGTGTCTCAACAAGCACATCTTGGACACAAACCAACACCAGCATCCCTGACTTATAAAATGTCCCTATGAACTTCGTCTTTGAAGATATCAGACTTTATTTGTTTGTTTTAATTTTAATTTTTAATGATTGGTCCCTCTTGTTTCAACTTACTTACTTAGGTCAACTCATGACTAGTGATTTAAAGACATATCACTAACTAAATATAAATTGTCACATAGAAGTTACCTAATACATACTCAGCACTCTTGGCATCGTGGTTTTGAATGAGAAAGATTGCCCTAGTCTAATATATTTTAAAACTTGGTCTGTAGCTGGGGAACCTCTTCATGATGACTTAGGAGAAGTGGCCTTGTTAGAGGAGGTGTGTCATCATAGATAAGCTTCGAGGTTTTTAAAACCCACACCATTCCCAGTGCTTGTAGATAAAACCGTAGGCTGTCAGTTACTGTTGGGGCGTAATGCCTTTCTTCCTGCTGTCATGTTCCCACTGTGATGGTCATAGACTCACTCTCGAATAGTAAGCCCCAAATAACTTTTCTCTATAACTTACCTCGGGCCTTGTTCTTCATCAAAGCAGTAGAAAAGTAATTAAGACAGTTGATTTCCTAAAACTTATTTCATTGGCAATAGAATATTTGGTAAGCATCATAACACCATGTTGGAATTATTCTCCTAATATTGTCTTAGCACATAGTTCAAAACATGCCTTACTCCATGTTAGCTTACATATGTACAGTTTATTGGAAACTGGTCTGAACTCTCCAATAGGACTCTCACTTGAGAACTCCATCTCCGTAAATGTGCACCAGGGTGTGGCCATGAACTCCATTATTAATCAACATGATGATCTTATACATACACAGCTTATGAGAGCTCAGTAGTACCACTCTTGAAGGCTATGAAGATGCTTACTTAAGAAGAATTATCAACAGAGAACATGTTTTTATTTTGGTTTTTCAAAATGTCTGTTATGCTGGTACAGAACTTGAGGATTGGGATAAATAATTCTTTTGTTGCTTAACAACTGAATAAGTCCAAAAAATACATGTTGAGTGTTGCTATGGAGAGAAACTGAAAGCAAGAAAAGAAAAAAATTGTCACTGTGTTTCTGTGACTACTAAGAACATGCTCTGGGTAATATAAGAAAATATAAAACAAAACCTAACTCAGAATTAATATTTGACAATTTGCTAGTATGGTCAATATTATTAAATCTCATTAGACATTGGTTCCCTATGAAGTTTAGAATATGCTGTGAGTCCAATGCAGATTTACAGATGTTTCTCATAATATTTTTTAGAGTAATGAAACTTAACACATTTCAGATAAATGCTTAAAATCAGTCTTCTGCCCTTCGCCTTTTTCATCGAAAGTGACTTCTGTGGAAGACACCAATTACCTCGGCAGTTTCAATTGTATATGGTGAGCTAGAGGATATTAAACATGCACTACTGATCCATGCTATTCTGTTCCACGGGTCTCAAGGTTCTCCCTATATGTAACCTGAGCTTTGATGAATGTCTGAAGATCCCCGTCTATTCGGAAACTACACTGAGGTTGACAATATTTTTTTTAATTCTTCTTCATATATTATACCTGGGCTAAATTTTCTCACCTGCCCCTCTCCCCAGTTTCTTACCCCAACCTTCCCTCTCCCTCAGATCTATCTCTTCTTTGCCCCCACTAAGAATAGAGAAGGCCTCCCAGGGACATCAAGCAAACATTGCATAAGAAGCTTCAATAAAACTAGGAACATGTCATCACATGAAGGCTGGGCAATGCAACCCTATAGAAAGAAAGGGGTACCAAAAGCAGACCAAAGAGACAAAGAGGACCCTGCTCCCACTGTTAGGAATCTTACAACACCAAGCTACACATATGGAGAGGACCTATGTCAGACCCTTATAGGCTCTTTGATTTCTTCAAGTACCCATGAGTTCTGGTCAGTCGATTCTGTGGGGCATGTCCTTGTGGTGTCCATGACCCCTCTAGTTCCTATAATTCTTCCTCCTGCTCTTCCACAGGGCTCCCTGAGCTCTGCCCAATGTCTGGTTGTGGGATTCTGCATCTGCTTTCATCAGTTGCTGGACAAAGTCTCTCTGGTCTCCCTAATGACAATTATGTTAGGATCCTATCCCAGAACACTCTGCAGGCAGG
The DNA here is from genome assembly GCF_011064425.1 of Rattus rattus. Lineage (NCBI taxonomy): Eukaryota > Metazoa > Chordata > Mammalia > Rodentia > Muridae > Rattus > Rattus rattus. The sequence continues at coordinate 114,011,065 of NC_046159.1, forward strand.
GCGATCTGTTGATTGAAAAATCTGTGGTGAGGTTGGTGTCCCAGTTTCTACTTGATACCTTGCCTAGTTACAGAAGATGGTGGGTTCAGGCCCTCTGTTCCCCAATACTGTGAGTCTATGCTAGGGTTACTCTCACAGACTCCATGGAGTTTCCATTGCACTAGGTGTCTGCCTCACCCACAAAATGCCCCCAATTCCTTCGTCTCTTCCAGTATTTTCTCTCTCCCCTCGCACCTGACAATGCTTGCTCCCACCCTCTACTCCCATACCACCAGCAAAATCCATTTTTCCCCTTTCCCAAGGAGATCCTTACATCCCCCCTTTAAATCCTCCTTGTTATTTAGCCTTTCTGACAGTATGGATTGTAGCATGAATATCTTTTACTTTACGGCTAATATCTACTTTTAAGTACATATCATGATTGTCTTTCTGGCTGTGGGTTACCTCAGAATGATTTCTTGTAGCTCCATCCATTTGCCTGCAGGTTTCATGATGTCATTCTTTTTAACATTTGAGTAATACTCTATTGTGTAAGTGTGCCACATTTTCTTTATCAGTTCTTCAGTTAAGGGGCATCTAGATTATTTCTAATTTCTGGCTATTATAAATAAAGCTGCTATGAACATAGTTGGTCAGGTGTCTTTGTGATAGGATAGAGCATTCTTTGGGTATATGTCCAGGAGTGGTATAGTGATGTCTTTTCTAACTGGATGTTGCTATGGAGAAGAATGTAAATAGATCCATATGTGTCACCCTGTACAAACTTCAAGTCTAAGTGGATCAAAGACATCAACCTGAAGCTATGTGTACTAACAGAAGAGAGAGTAGAGAATAGCCTTGAATGCATTGGCATAAAAGACAACTGCCTGAACAGAACACCAATAGTGCAGGCAATAAGATCAGCAATTAATGAGTGGAATCATATGAAACTGAAAAGCTTCTGTAAGGCAAAGGCATTGTAACCTGGACAAAATGGAAGCCCACAGACTGGGAAAATATTTTCACCAACTTCACATCTCACAATGTACTAATATCCAAAATACATAAAGAACTTAAGAAAGCTAGATATCAACAAACCATATAATCCAATTTCCATGACAAGATTTTTTCTTTTCATCTTTTCTTTTCTTTTCTTTACTTTTCTTTTCTTTTCTTTCCTTTCCTTTCCTTTTCTTCTCTTTTCTTTTCTTTTCTTTTCTTTAGGGGTAGGTTGCCGGGGCAGATATAAAGAGACAGGGAGATGAATGGTATTTTGGTGCATTATGTGAAATTCACAAAGAATCAATAAGAAGTTTAAAAATAGGACAGAGATTTAGACAGAATTTTCAACAAAAGAATCTCAGAAGGCTGATAAACATTTAACATAATGTTCAACATCCTTAGTCATCAGGGAAATGCAAATCAAAACAACCCTGAGATTCTATCTTATACCTGTCAGAATGGCTAAGATCAGAAACACAAGGGACAGCTCATGCTGGCAAAGATGAGGAACAAGGGAAACACTCCTCCATTGCTGGTAGGAGTACAAAACTGTACCACCAGTTTGGGAGTCAAAATGGCGATATCCCCAAAAATTGGAAATTCACCTATCTTGACCAATTTTTAACACAGGGAAACAGTATTGGAAGTGATTTCTCTTTCATGGTTGCTTCCTCTCTGCTAGTGATTGTCTCTTACTTTCTAGAGACCAGGATTTGTTTCATGTCTTCAGTAGTTAAATGTATAATGAATTTTATCAGTGTCTATTTTTAGTTTTATAAACTCTTTCATAATTAACTCTTCTGGTAGCTAGTAATACAAGGTTTTCCTAGTAGCTATTAATGTTGTCCTCCACAAAAAGTCCTGAATAATGGCCAGTGACATAAGTTTCAAGTACCTGGATAAGGGAATTTAAATATTAAAATATAGGGAAGACTTTCAACAGCATTCTATTGACTTAGGATAGGAGTTTCTGTCATCAAGCATTCAAGCAATTTCTTCTATGCATAGTACTAGACTAGGTATCAGAGTATTGCAAATTATGATAAAGATTTTAGATCCAGTGAGATGTGTTTAAATGATGACTAGCTGCATCACCTTCTGTATGGCAATCCAGCAGAGCCTTAATCAAAAGGTGGTAAATTTCCAGAATAGCTTTGCATAGTGAAGGCCAAAAGGGGTAAGAGAATGAAGAAGGAAAGATAGAGCAAAAAGGAGATAACATAGGAAAAAATGAGGTGAAGTAAGAAAGGGAAGGGAAGAAGAGAGAAAAGGAGAGAGGAAGGTCAGTTGGTTAACAGAAGAAAAGTTTAGATATAACTACATATTTCTTGCAAGTCTACAAATTATTGTATTGGATAGAAATTAGAAAAGGTTTTAATAATAGTCCTGTTTTTCTTTTTCCAAAACGATGTGCAACAATTTTATACAATTTAAAATGTGCAGATAATATAATCAGAGAAACTAAACATTCAGGCAGTATAGTTGACCAGTTTTAGAAAAAGACCCTGCACCCAATCCAAAGACCAATTTTTCCATTTCATGTAGTACTTAATTTTAGTACATTAGTACTTAGGTGTGAAGAATAAGTTCAGCAATTTCATCAGCATGTCTGGAGAAAACTCCTTCCCAATACTTGGGCTTCCTTCTCCAACCAATCACCTGTGACTGAACCCTTGCCAAAGTGAAGGGCAATAAATTGTAGCGTGCACTGGAAAATAAAATAGGCAGTGACAAACCATGGAATGCACTGGGGATTCTGGAATTTTCATTTTTTAAAAAACACAGAAATATTACAAAAATATGTTTTTGTTTTGGTCCTAGGTGTGGGATGTGGGGCTGCTTCACTTATTCCCAGCAGATGACTATGATTTGTTTCATGTTCTAGTAGGGGCATGATTTTGCCACCTGCAGATAGTTTCCATAATTGTGTGACATGTGAACTTCTGGAGACTTATTAGATGGTAAATAAATGTTAGGGTCTTGAGAAGTAGGTTAGGTTGTTGTTTGTTGTTGTTAGTGGTTACAGTTTGTTGAGTAATCATGCACAAAGAAGAAGCAACAAGAAATTTGATATCTTGATGGCAAAGATCAGACTTGTCCCAAGGAACTCAAAGCCCCAATCACCAGCAAGTAGACTAAAAATAATTCCAATCCTTTCCTGATCCCCGACTTTATTCAAGAAGCTCTTTACTTTTCTCTCTATCCCTTTCTGCTCTCTTATCTAGTGCTAGGGCATTGAAAGTGTGGAAGAAAAGGGATGGCGAGGAGCAGAAGAAAGGAGAACCCACAAAGTAGCCAAAAATCCTGCTACAGTGGAATGTGTTCATTTCCCATTAATGAGGTAAGGAGATGGCAGCCTCAGAAGAGGGGCAGGGAACAGTCCAGCATGAGATAAATTTTATTTAACAAATTATATTTGTTTGACCTACTCAGTGTTTCCTCATGAGGTTATCTGTTAAGTTTCGAATTTCCTTCCTAAGCAACTTCACTTAGAAGCTATTCTTTTAAAAATCCAAAGATCAGGTACTGGGATTTAACCCCCACCCCAATTCACTTCCTGGAACAGGGTAGCAAGCACCTTCTTTAGATCATCTTTGCCTTTTTCATATGGCTGTCAAACTATCACCATTTCCTAATTTCCTGGTACTCATTTGGGAAAAGATCTTGAGGTAGACTTTTATGTGCTTTTAAGCACCCTTCAGTGGATCAACCACTATTCCTACTAGCTTGTCCAACTTTCTACCAAGAACAACTCATTCTAAGCTGCTGTTAGTTCCTGGCTACATTGGCCAGCATCCCAAGTAGGCATGGGTTCAAGAAGAAATAAGAGAGACAGTGATGTTCTATCTGTGATTCAAATGTGATGGGTTGACTTTATTCATGACAACCCAACTTACAGAAGCATATCCATCTACCTTCCTTGGGATAATATACCTTTGCTATATCAGGGTTTCTCTCTTGGCCTTTTCTTAAGAGTAAGAAATACCCTTTTTCTTCAGCATAGTGTTTTAACCATGACAAATCTCCTATTCAGTTTCCCAAATAATCTTTACAGATAGCAAGCAGTGTATATATCTGCTGTGTTTAGCTACTTACGTCCTGGCTGCCTTCTCATGACAATTATATCCTTATTTTCTTCAAGATAGTTTCCTACCACCTCTCTGCTTCTATGGTAAGAATCTTAAAAAAACTCCCAGTCATTGTTTTATCCACATAAGACAGAGGATGGCCATTGAATCCCACACAGCTAAGTAAATTCTACAAACATTTGAACTGGGATGGGGTGGGGGGTGCAGAATGGAGCTAGTGCAGAAAAGGAATTGGCTGGGTTCATCTCCATAATGAAGCATTGGGACTCTTATATGTGTTCCTCATCTGGATCTCATAACTACCCTCATTCTCTTTTCAGATGTACGTTACATCCCATCATTTCAATATATTTATTTTGCTTTATAAATTAGTTAGGAGGGACATCTATTATTGCAATCTACTGTGCTATTGTGGGTTCTTCAACTGCAGGAATCAATTGTAATCTTTGGTAGGGAAAATCCATGGGGAAAAAAACTTGCAATATGCTAATCAGAACCCAAGGCAGGAGAATCAGCAAGAGTACTTCCTTTGACCCCAGAATCACTAACTTCTTTTTCTAAAGCTGCTTTGTTTGGTGTAAAATGAGAACAATAGTACTATGATACACATCCTTGTAGGGCATTGTGACAAAGTATCTGTAAAATTATGGAGTGTTAAAAATGGCTACCGTATTGATTATGCTTGCTTTTATTTTTTTATTTTAGTTATTTTAGTACTCAAAGCATTTATTCAAATAGGACAACTTCTATCAAGCAATTCAAAAGATCTCAAAAACCTTCATGCTATTTGAGACAAGCTATCACACACATTTGACTAATTTTGCCATATGGTCAAAAAATGCCTCCTGAATACTAATTATCACTCATTGTGTATCTTTCCACCTTGAAAGACAGAAAACCATTTCTCTTAAATGTTCTCATTTTTATACTCACTGTCATGGGAAAAAGATGCTTGACAATTTGCATTGGTACAGGAGTAAACCTGCAAGAATATGAACTTAGAGGAAGGTAAAGTTGTTTTTATTTTTTTAACTGTAAAATGTAAGTGTTCTAATTTTGTAAAGAAATCAACACATGGAATTAGTGTAAATTTTTCCCTAAATTTGATATAAAGGACACTAGGAATAGAAAAATAATGTTTATTATTCAAATTTTGAACTTAGCAAGGCATGTACTGAGCTTTTGATAGATTATAAAGAAGTAGAAGCCTAAAATACTGCACTGGATGCTTTCCTTTAAACTAAGCTGTGTGACTTCTTTACTTCTTGCCTTTATAGTCTGGTAAGCAGACTTAGCAGAGGACACAGATGCCATGCACATTTAGGTATATAAACAAAAGGATGAATATATGAGCACAGGTTGGCCTCTGTACTTAGTTCAGGAGATATACCCTACAACCAGCATGTGTGTGCCTGATTCTAAAGGCTTCACTAGTATTTTCAACAGTGTTGGGGAAATGCAAAGTAGTTATAAATCTGCCAATAAATGAATTAACAGCAAAGCTCTCTCTGATACTTTTTTTAAATGACAAGGTGTTTCTGTTCTCTGTAAGTTGATGCGTCATCCTTTTGCGAAGCTCAAGTCATTTCATTTAAGAACTTAAATTTGAACTACCCTGTTCAACTCAGTTGGGATCCTAGGATACCTTACACATGCTGTGGGGGAACGGCAAAAATCACTCTTGGGTTGGCAGAAGCTAAAGTCCTACTAAGTTATTGTTTCTAAGAGGTTTTAATTATCACTAGTTGTTAGTTCAAATATACTGTGGGACAAGGAATTACTGTCCTAGAAGGCTAAAACTAGCCCAAGATAAAGTAATTAGCCTTTAAAACTATACCATTGTGGTCTCTCCATAGCACTGAAATACCAACAGGTACCTTTGTTTCTGAAGACACAGAAACTCCTTCTGGGAGTTATTTTGTTCACAGACAGATGCTGCTTCCTTTCAGGAACTTTTATTCACTGACACTGATGACTAGAACATATCTATAGGGAGTTTTAAAGTAAGGTACCTGAATGAGAACAAATTTTCCGAGACAGGATTTGAGTATTTAAAGAGCTCCCACTTAATAAACAGCTCATGATTATACAGCTTGAACAGTGATTTGATGATTGGATATGCTCTACTATAAGAAATGAAAGGCGTTATTCTCCAAAGTGGCCAACAAAATACTTTTCATGTACTATGCTCTTCAAAACCTTGCCACTTACCATAAGGAGATGAAGTCTATCCCCTGATTCTTAAAGTCAAGAAGGCTTAGGAGATGTTACAAGTTTAAATGTAAAATGTCTCCCATAGGTTTCTATAGTTTCTACAATGGCCAAGTACTGCTATCTTGGAGTCCTGTAGAACCTTTAGACATTGAGATTCATTAGAGGCAGTGGGTCAGCGGAGGGTGGGATTTGAAGGTATAGAGTGCTGCTCCGCGTCTTGTTTCCTTTCTGTATCTGAGCGGATAAAACGTGAGCAGCCTGGGTTCGGTTCCCAGCTCCGAAAAAAAAAAAAAAAACCAAGAAAATGTGAGCAGCTAGCCTCCTGCTCATATCACCACGCGTCCTCTACCTACTGACATGTCCTCTGCATCCTACTGTATCCATGTGGAACTGTAAGGCAAACGAAATCCTTTCTCCTTTTGGGAAGATATTATTATTACAGTCACAGAATAATAACTAAATCAGGATCGCTTCCGGCAATAGGGTTAAAGCTACATCATGTGATTTCAGAGACTAGGTCATAAAGAAGATACAGCAGCAGGCTCTCTCATATTCTAAGATATAGATCCTTAGCCTCCACAATGTAAGAAGGATCAAATTACATGAAATTATTAATGAATGTCTAATTGTATCTCTGCTTGTACTCGCTGTTAATCACTAGATGTGTGAGTGATATTGCAAGTGATTTGAATACCTTGTAGTCTTTGACATCATCTAAAGGAGGTTCCAGCATCCTGCAGCACTTACAAGCCACGTACAAATGAGTACAGAGAAATGAATTTAACCACTAATACTGAAACTAATCCTTCCTAAGTAGCACATGGTTCTGCTTCATTATGTCTTAGCTTTTCTGACAACATTTTGAAGCAAAATTTCTCACTGGCTCTATTGTCTGAGACTATACAAAGAGTAGGGGTGCTGAAGGGGGGAGAATTAGAAACTAGACATGCAACTCTTTGCCTGTGGAAGCTCTACATGGAATTCTGAAAGAATATATCTTTATCTTAGAGTTGTTACTTAAAGAACAAAGCAAAACATCAGCATGCCTAGAAAATGTGTCTACTGCACTGCCCACTGTATTTTAGAGCGGTTTTGGTTTGAAACTAGGTTTTTCAAATCATGCAAGCTGGACAAAGTTTATGTAGAGATTGCCCTTATATAGCAGTAGATTTTTAAAGCAATGTATTAAAAACAGAATGAAAACATTTTTATTCCTTGTGGTAGTTAATATTCATCTTCAACTTTAATAAAATCTGCAATCACCTAAGAGACAAGCCTGTGGGCATGCTTCTGAGAAACTAACTTGATTAGATTAGCTTGTGAGATTACCTGATGTCTTGATTAGATTAAGTGAACGGTGAAGTCTGCTCCAAAAGTGAGTAGTTACCGGAGCTAACTCCATGAGTAATCCCTGAGCTTAAGTCATTGACTGAATAACAAAGAAAACATAGCTGGACATTGACACTCATCTTTCTGTTTTCTCATTAGCCTGCAATCTCACAAGCTTCCTCAATCTTCTGTCACCTGGGCTTCTCTGTGCTGAGAGACTATACCCATGAACTGTGAGAACAATAAACCTTCCCTCCTTTAAATTGCTGTGGTCAGAGTATTTTACCACAACAGGCAAGATGACTCATGCATCCCTTTTGTGATCGTAGACTGTTCTGTACCTATTTAATATTGAATATATATTAAGGCTTATTTTATTGCCAACAACTCATTTTTCTCGAGTATTTAATAACAATACTACACCCGTATCTTTTTAGACAATAGACTCAAGTATTAAATGTCTGACATCGCAGTCCTCATTTTCATATATTAATTCTAAATTATCACACCTTTATGTTGCTTAGTTAAAAGAAAGAAAATTATTACAAATCTCTGAAGAATTTGAATGAAATGGCAAGATTTCTTTCAGCAGAACTGAATAATACTAATAAATGTATTAATCTTTAGCTCACATACAAAGACAATTATTTTATAAGCAATAATAATGTTTTAATGTGAAACAGAATTATTAGACAATAGAAAATCACTAAGGATTTACAATGAGAAAAGCATTAGGCATAATAACAGGAAACATGGATCTTAGTAGGTTGGAGCCTTATATTTTACTAGTGTCCTTATGAAGAAGTATGTTGGAGAGAGTCTTATGCTTTTATTATTAAAAACATTAAAATCCTCACTTCCATTCTTAAACATGAATATAGTTCTGCTCTCATATGGAATAGTGAGGAGCAATTACATGTCAATAATCCATGGCATCCATAATCACATTTCTTACTCCTAAGTAATACCTGGCTTTTATTGCATCCGCATATAAACCTGTGGATTAGCAGCTTTCTACAGCATAAAAGATTTTGCCTTAGGAAAAATAGGATGAGAAAATTTTCAGCTTGAAAATGTAGTCTGTCATTTTTCTCTTTGTCATACAGTGCTGACCTAGTTTTATGAAATTCACTCTGCAAAGTGAAACAAAGCCCAATTTCTTAGTGACCTAAAAGAACAGAAAGTATATTGACACCACTAGATTCATAAAGTGATGATCATCTATTTTATTTGTATGTCCAATCTGTATACAAATTCATTTATTTGAATTTACTAATGGTGTGAGAGAAAACATCATTGTCATTCTTAGCAAAATTTCCAGTTCTTTAATACTTATTTGCTGCTCACTTGTTTCTTCTCTGAACGTGATGCTCTCTGGAGCTTCTCTCATTTTTCTGATGCAAGGAATGAACAAAAGACTCCCCGGCCTTTCTGGGAGTCCATTCAAACACTGCTGACACTGTTTTATCATCTCTCTATATATTTGGGCATAAACATCTAATATACAACGAAGGAGAAAGATGGCTATTAGAGATACATAATGACAGAGAGGTAGAGATAGTGACAAGATAATGTTAGGTAATACAACAGATCGGTTGGAGTAAAGGAATATGTCCTTTTAATGTTCTGTAGTAAAGTGGGGTAACTACAACTGACAATTTGGTATTTATTTCATAGTAGCTACTAGAGATATCCAATTACTCTAAGTGCTTGTCATATACATGCATACAGTTTAAATATCTACAATTAGTATGTACCAATAAAGAAAAAACTTTGGTTTAACTTATGCTAAATAAACCACTAAATCAGTCAAGAGGCTTTAGTGGATAAAAGTTCCTGCCATGCAAACTTGAGTTTAATCCCACAGAATTTATGGGGTATGGGGAGAACTGACTTCCAAAGGTTTTTCTTTGGCTGTTACACATGTATATGTTCATATATACCACACCACAGCACACACATGTATATGCATGCAGAGAGAGAGAGGGAGGGAGAGAGAGAGAGAGAGAGTGAGAGAGAGAGAGAGAATAACAAGTATTAAATTAATGAATGTGAAATACTTTTTAAAAAGCTTCTAAATCATTGCCATTACATCCCATATCAGATGTGAGCCACCATGTGGTTGCTGCAAACTGAACTCAGAAATCTCTGGAAGAGCAGTCCGTGATCTTAACCACTGAGCCATCTCTCCAGCCCATGCATCATTTTTTTTTTAAATCAGTGACCATATAGAAGAGTCAAACAAACAGATGTAAATCATTTGCCTCACGAGACTGACAAACTGATCTCAGTTCCCAGCACTTATATCAAAAGGTTGCATGTGGTGATGTGTACCTGTCATTATAGCACGCCTAAGAGGAGATGATAATCAAAGGAAAGAGAATGATCCAGAAGCTCGTGGGCCAGAAAGCCTCAAATATGCCATGTAGGAGAAACAAGAAATAACTTGCTGTTGGAGAATGAGAAAACCAACTGCTAAAAACGATCCTCTAACCTAAACACATAGGCACAGGCACATGCACACACAAACATTTACCATCTAATATACATTGCATACGTACATTGCTGCATACAAGAAAAATATGCAAATAAATATAAACAAACAAACAAATAAGATGAACAAGCACCAGAAAATTAAAAAAAATAGATACACAGGCAGACAAATAGACAATTCTTCAGTTGAAAATAACAGATGTAGCAAAATCTATATAAAAGCTAAGAGAACTTTATTTGGTATCTTTAATGTTTGTCATATAATTTTCTTCTCTTCTTTCTCTGATTCTTTTTCTTCTTCTCCTCCTCCTTCTTCCTCTTCTTCACCCTCTCTTCCTCCTCTTCCTCCCCTTTCTTCTCGTCCTGCTTCTTTGCTCAGCACTGATGCTGTTTTACAGAGCCTTACACTTCTGGGAAACAATATGATTTAAGCATAGCTACATCTCATATTCTACAGCAAAATTATCTGGAACAGATTTCTCTGTCAGCAAACACAGCTCTTGGAGTAATAGGAAGAACAGGATTCCCAAAGATGATACCTTTTTTCTGAGATCCTTCAGACTGCCACAAAAATAATCATAGTCAATGCATAGTCAATAACTTTTTCTAACATCTATAGAAGGATGTAAGTCCAAGGTCATACTTCTACAAGACTTGGTATTTGATGAGCAGCTATGTATCTATGTATTCATTCATAGATAGCTATCTTTTCACTGTCCTTATAGAGTCCAAAAGAGAGGAGAGGAGTATTTTGTCTTCTAAGCAAAGTGCTATTGTAATTGAGGAGAGTTCTTGTCTTGCTATGACTTGATCAATTTCCAGGGCCCATGCCTCCTAATACTAACTTGGTAGGTTCAATTTTCAGGAACATATTTCAGCCATTAAAAACTATGTTTTTTCTTTCTTATCTCAGAAGCTTGGCATATGTAATTAAATTAAGGATGCTGAAATGGATTAGTTGCCTTAGCGGATTTAAATGAGATTAATCTATCAATAGTAGTTCTTAAAAAGCAAAACTTTATTCTCAGATGTGGACATAAGAAATATAACCACAAAGAAAATGGAAAGGGAGAACCAGTATTCTCAGCTTACAGTACTGACAATAGGACTCATGAGAAAAGAAGTTTCTTCCACTCTGAGCCCCAAAGGCAAAGTGAGAGAGGCACCACAGAGCACCACAAGACTAGCTCTGATAGCACCGTGCTATGACCGCAGACTTCAGCACGTAAAACTCCTGACCTGCAAGGACTCTAAGACTCTAAGTTCATAGGGCTCAGCCCCTAAGTTGTGGTGAGTTATTGCGCCCACTATAACTAACACACCAAGTTTCACATGGATTGATGAATCTATGTACTAAGGAGTTTACGATATTTTATTAAAAATTTAAAATACATTATATTTTGTTCAGATCCTTTCCCAATTTTATGTTCTCCTTTCCAAAACACAATGACAACAAAAGAAATAAAAGTGTAAACAAAAAAAAGCACGCATGACTCACTCACATGAAAATCAAAACATACAAAAGATCAATAAGACAAAACAAAGCAAAAACTGCATAAAATACTACTGAGTTTCTTTTTATTTGAACTGTGGACATGGGGTCTTGCTATGAAATGGAGAGGTCTATCTATTAGAGAGAGTTGATTTTTTTGATTTGTCAGTGGGTATCAGTTACAGAAGCTCCTTGTTTAGACGTAGGGCATTGTGTCCACTTCCCTCTGTCCTGGGAAGTGATCTGGCTTGAATCTATGAAGATTTTGTAGGTGCTATTACAGTTTTCCTGCACATGTTCTCATGTGAGCATTAGGCCTGTTGTGCCTGAAACTGTAACCTTACAACCTCTCACTCTTACAAATTCTTCCTCTTCTGCATAGATTACAGAGACTTGAGAAAAGGGATTTGATGAAGGTCACCATTTAGGCTCAAAAGGCCATTTGAGAAACCTATTGAAATCTACTGCTGAAAGAGAGTCATGGATATATGCATATGAAAGTGTCTAAGAGGATTCAGGAAATAAGGTGGAGACAATGTCTCAACTCGACATCTTCAGTCACCAAGTAAAGCCTCCAGTGCTAGGACGGGTTACAACTTGTTGAGTCATTGGCTGAAAAGATACCATGGAATCTTTATATAACAGGCTATTGTTTGCTCTCTGATGGTAATGCATTATTGCCAAAGACAACAATTACTTGTGTGATTGAATATTGAGAAGTTGAGCTGATCCTTAATAGATGTGTTACCCTTACTGACTCGTGCTTATGGTACTACAAGATAGTCTGGTGTGATTGTGGTATAAAGATCATGAGAGTGACTAACCTCCTTTTGATTGAATTTAAGGTCCACAGTATGAAATAGAACCTGTACCTGACACAAGGCTACATAAATTGTAGGCCTAGGAGAACATTCCTTACTGTTATTTTGGCTAAACACACATGGCAATACAATGTTACCTAATGACGTATCTCTATGTCTATAGATCAGGATTTAAAATGTGGAAGCATTATTAAGAGGTAATAAAAGTAAGTTTTGAATGTGGGACTTTATTGGAAAGAGAAGGCAAATAGGGATATGTCTTGGGTTATTCCATATGCTGCCATGTCACTTCCTTTTTATTCTTGTCAGCTGGTGAGCTGTCACACGGTGAAAGGCTCTCCTCATCAGGATGCATTAGGAAATCTGTAACCATGGACAGCAATCTCAGAAACTGAGGGAAAAACCAATCTTTCCTCTTTAAACCGTATCTCCCAGCTCTTTATCATAGAAAGGATAAGACTGTCTAATATAAAGCAAATTATTCTGGAAAGGAAGACAGGATGAGAATAAATGAGGTTCATTTCTGAAATGGAAGAAGCCATCAATTTGAACTTCATGACTATCTCTCTAGGGGAATATAATGATATGAGTTGGTGACACGGAATATGTGATGCGATATATTTACTCCAAAAGAGACATGCATGGCTCAAGACTCTTGAGTCCACTCAACTCAAAGTTTTCCCAGAAAAGTGGTCAACTCTTCCTTTTAGGAGACTACGGGTTAACTTTTCTCTTGGTTTGCAGTTTCTCCTGAACCATGCATTTTTCATTTTGTGGAGGCTGTGCTGTTACAGGACCTGTCTGAAATGCCATGAAGAATGTGTGATGCTTGGAGACTACTTGCTCAATGCCTAGCACAGGAAAAAAATGAGTCAGTAGAAGAAAAGTGAAGACACAGAAAACATGATCAAATGTTTATAGAAGTACAATGCTTTTGTTACCTAGACAAAATAATTTAGAATCACAAACTCAGAGAAAATATTGCCCAAGCATGTTTCAGTGGGTTCCATTATCCTCCACCCACTGAGATCTTTCAAAATCCCACCAAATAGGTCGATAGTTAAAAGAATTTTTTGATAACTTCTGTACTTGCTCTCATTTTGATATGCAATAGTGGTATGAAATCCGTGTTCCCTTAATACCAATCGACTACTAACGTGTAATGGGTACAAGCAGATTATGAAGTGACTAAGTTTCTTTCCAAGTAACTCTGAGAAAGGATGAGTATTATTTTCCTCTAAGCTTAAAGTTAATAATGACCCATTTCAAAGGTAGCAAATCACTTCTGGACATGCAGAAGGAAACTACATGTAGAAATAGCATTGAATTTGATTAGCAAAATTAACACAGATAGGTAGAAGTAAGTTCTTTTAGCATCTTTTTCACCTTTTCTTTTTCTCATCTTTCATGCTTAGAAGCTGCCATGTTCCCACCCTGAGGATAATGGACTGAACCTCAGAACCTGTAAGCCAGCCCCAATTAAATGTTGTCCTTATAAGACTTGCCTTGGAGGGTTGGGGGTTTAGCTCAGTGGTGAGAGCTTGCCTAGGAAGCGCAAGGCCCTGGGTTGATCCCCAGCTCCAAAAAAAAAAGAACCAAAAAAAAAAAAAAAAAAAAAAAAGACTTGCCTTGGTCATGGCTTCTCTTCACAGCGGTGAAAACTCTAACTAGGACACCTTTCTTATCCAAATGACAGAACTCAGAATTGGAGGAATGCGGCATTTCAGTCATGAAGAAGGCACTAATCAGGATACCATCGTATCCTGATGTATCATTCAGTTCTCATTAGTGACAGTACCATGCGCTTTTAATGCAAATCTCCAATGTTTTAAGATATCAAGACCTAACATCCTGGATAGAGGATAAGAGTAAATACTTATGTACACAAATTCTATGCATGATTGCAATACCTATATTGCCTCGGTCAGTGAGTTTCCCCAGTCAAATAGCACATTTCTTAACTATCGAAAGAGTGCTAAGCTATAAAACAGAGTTGAGGTTTTGCAAAGCCATCGCTCTAGAACCTTTTTCCCTGATGACATTTCTCCACATTGTAGTTTTTCTTTTAAATAGAAAAAAAAAGGAACAAACAACAACAACAACAAAACAAAAACTCTATAGTTGCTTAAATGTCTCTCACAAGTTTCACTTTCTATGGAAGTTTTTGTATGGATTTGTAGCCAATAAAAGATTGAGATGTAATATTGTTGACAGGTTTCAAACAATTGAAGGCTGATTCTTTATTTTGCATTGCAGTCTCTCAACAAATTACAGTGCTCAGACTGCCAGACTTGTCTCTGTATTTCACAAGCTACGCTACTCTGTATGTAATAGTTTTGAACCTGCTGGATCTGACACCACCTCACAGATGACCAATAAAATCTGGAAATATGAGCCGTCAGAGAAAAATGAGAAACTCTGTGTTTCCACAAAATAGAAGTTTGTCACTAGGTCTGCCTTGTGTGCTACATCAGTGAGAAAGTCACACAAAAAGCAACAAAGAACTCTCTTGCCCAAAATGTTAATCATACATCTGATAAACATTGCCCTCAGTCCCTTAAGAAATGAGGATAACTTGCAACTTTCTGGATTGATAATTTATTTATTTGTTTGCTTATTTTGTTACAGAAATGACTAAATATATTATTTTAAATTTTTAGTTTTCTTTTTCATTATCTATAGCAAATTTTAACTTCAAATATATTTTTTACCATTCTTCCCCTCCCCCAGGTCCTTTTATATCATCTCCTCTTCTCTGTCCACCCAACTTTTTCTTTTTCAAACAAACAGACAAACAAAGCAAAAATCCAATATAACAACAAAAAAAAATCACAAAGAAAACAAAATAAAACACAACCCCAAAAGGAAAAGTCAAAACATAAGAAAAGAAAAACACCAAACTATAATTAAAGTCCAAAACATATATATATGGGCATATATATATATATATATATATATATATATATATATATATCCCATTATATGTTAATCAACTGGTCCTGATTGTGAGGCCTGCCTGGATTAGGAGATATACCCAGTGTCACTTCATTGGGGAAAATTGATTTTTCCTCTCCCAGCAGATACTAATGGTAGGTAGTGTTTTTGTTAACCTTTACTTTAGACTATACTTACATTCATTTGTTCATTTCCAAACATATAGCAAAGTAAAATATAATAAGATAAAATGAAAACCATCACATTGAATTTGGACAAGACCGACAGAAGAAAAAGAGCCCAAAAGAAGGCACAGTAATCATAGACCCACTTGTTCACATATTCAGGATGCCCCCAAAATACAGTGAACTGGAATCCATGAAAAAGCTCAGGCTGTGCACGATGCTTCAGTCTCTGTTGGTATGAGCTTTGCTCGTGTTGATTGAGAGGTCCGTGCTTTCTTGGTGTCCTCCATCCCTCTGGCTCTCACACTACGTTTGCCTTCTTTTCTCAGAAGTTCCCTGAGCTCTGAGGAGAGAGATTGGTTGGACACATCCCATTTATGACTGAGTGTTCGAAGGTCTCTCACTTCCTGCCTAATGTCTGGCTGTGGGTCTCGGAATTTGTTCCCATCTAATGCAGGACGAAGCTTCTTTAATGATTGCTGAACAAGGCACTGATCTATGAGCATAGCAGAATATTAATGGGGTCATTTTATCACCATGCTTCCCCCTTTTAGATCAGTTTTATTTGATTGACCCTAAGTCCCTGGCCCATCTAGTGTCACACTCTTGGTCACCTGTATCAGGTATGGGTTCCATCTCATAGAGTAGGTTTCAAGTCAATTCAGTTATTGGTGGCTTACTCCCACGAGATTTGTGCCATTGTTGTCCTAGTGTATCGTGCAGATAGTACTCCCTTGTAGATAAAGATAAAGACAGTACTCTATTGTAGATTTTCTGGCCGACTACCTGTTTATGTTTCTGCTTTGATAGTTTGCAGAGTGCCTTCCTGAACCAAAGACACTAGAACATGTGCGAAGGCTTTCTGCAAACGGATTATAACACCCCATTGTGGAAGACACTATCTACACAACTCATTGGACATGAGAATGTTTGAGCCGATGATTTCAAACAGAAAGACAGTGGAGAGTGAAACGTGTTTACTGTTAAAATGTGAGGAAGTGGAATGACCTGCTTAGTTAGTTTTGCAGCAATGTATAGCTCTCTATGTACGCATGTGTGGAAGGTGGGTACCTGGCTTTGTAGCTTTATATACATCCCATTAGTGCTTAAAAATGTTTCTCTCTTCTTCCCCCCTCCACTTTGTTTCAAATTTTAGTGAATAAAACCAGTCCAGCCCTAGGAATTAAAAATAGTTTGTAATTTTTTAAACTAATCAGTCAAAGCAGAAAAGCCAGTTGGTTCACCTAGGCAACAGGGAATTAGAGTGCTGTAAACAACCCCAAGGCCCTGCTGCTAAGTGTAGATCAATCCTTCTGTGCTGTTGATTGAGTACACAGATCTTTCCACTATCCCTATCGCATCTCGGTGACCATGTATAGGAAAACCTCTAAATACCTCTGGTTGGTTAGTTTTGCTGCTGTTGTTGTTGTTGTTGTTGTTGTTGTTGTTGTTGTTTTGTTTTGCTTTGCTTTGCTCCACCCCACCCCTGAACCAAATTACAAAGCCTAACACCAAATACACACTTCACTGATAGAAACAGGTAGGGGTACAAACAATCAAATATCAGAGCAGGGCTGACCATTTACACAAAGGCTCTCCATTCTTGGTGCAGATGCAGCTGGGGCTCCCAGGCCTGCTTTAGACAAAGACTCTTCAGCTGAAATCCTGAGGGAGGTTTAAACAATCACACCATCAACTGGCATTACACCATCAACTCTTGGAAAACTCAGCAGCTGATCATCAGGCCCAGTGTAACTGTTGCAAATGCTTTGTAAATGTCTGGCTTGTCCTACCCGAAGCTTTTAGGGAGATAAAAGTTAATTCAGAAACAAAGTTTTTCAAGAGTCAATAAAACCTTTTGAAGAACTTTGCTGAGAAGTTTTAATCTCTTGCCAATGTGAAAGCAGAAAAAGTAAAACTTCTGTCCAACAATCTCAAAGTCAGTAAGACAAAGAAAATAATCCAACCCCCAGAGCCAACAAAAGGGCCATTTTCTGTGTGCCACCCCGGGTGGACTTGGAAGCCATGCTTCTCTAACAATGACCACATTATTCCCACAGAATAATGCCAACCTATCAATGTGAGGTTTGTTCAATCAATTTGGAATTCAAATCTAAATATGACAGGAGAGAACGATGCGTCAAACCCAGCTCACTAAGGTTAAGTCAAACATGGGAAGCAAAACACAAACAAAAGCAAAATGCCCTATGTCCAAGACTGTGAGTCAAGACTAAAGCATTCTACATCGAATTATCTTCCCATTACACTACATTCAACAGACAGGGACACGTTTTTCCATCATGAAAGGATGTGTGAACAGTGTTACTTGAGAACTTAAACATGGTTCGTTCACACTGTTATTCCCACTTATGGGCTGCTAATTCACCCAAAACAAAAAACATTCTTCTTCTCACACTGTTCTTCAGACTCCTTAGATTTTAAAATTGAAATGTCAGTGTGATTTAAACAAGCCATAAACATCCCTCCAAGAAAAAAACATGGATGAGTCTTTAGGATGACTAAACCGAGCAATTGTACATTCCATGGTAACTTTCTGTTACTAATGCATTTCAAGATCCCAATCACTATAAACCACCGTCGAAGCAATTGTGATCACAACCCCTCTACTTGGCAAACAAGACTGTGAACAAGACAGTAAAAGTCATTAGTGAGGGAAGGACTGAAAGTGTGGCTGCGTCATTTTATAAGCACTCGAAACCTCCCTTCATTGATTTCTTTACTCACTCTGGTCAACATAACTGTGCCCTTTTTATGGTTCGTTTATGTGTCTGTGTGCATGTGTGTATGCATGCAGGTGTGCACACATGTGTGAGTGCGCTGTGCATATGCATCCACATGTAAAGATCTGCCTATGTGTGGGTGTGTGCATGTTCAGGTGTGATACATATATATTTCGGTCTGGAGGTGTATTCTCTCTCTCTGGAAAAAAAAACTTGTTTCCTTAAATTTCAAAGTTCAATCTGACTATAATTTTGAATTTTTTTCAAGTTCAAAATAGTCACCATTTAAAACTATTTCATTAGGGAGAAAGGATAAAGTCAAATTAAAGCTCTAGATCCTTTTGGTATTAATGTAGATGGTATGAACACAAAACTCATAAGCATGGGACCAAAAGTGCATGTGACTGACTAAAGTATTATTGAGTCAAGAGAATCATCACTGGGAGATTAATTTAGCTCCACTTTAAAAAAACATCAGTTTTGGAATTCTTTGAGCCACAGAAACATCTCATTCTCTCTCTACAAATCTATAGAATGCAATGGAAATACAACTTTAACCTTGGGGCTCAAAAAAATCAACGATCTCACGACTCTGATAGTAAGTAGTAATAATTATTTCTCCTTAAGAAATTAATCTCTTCCATGAGTTTTCATTCTACAGATTACAAAGTCTGGGTAAACCGTAGAGAGCTTAATCTATTGAAACATGAAGACTGAGTGTTGTGAGGCCGAGATTGAACATTTAAGCAGTCTGTTTTCTAACAGTGACTAATGGCCTCCGCTGAACTAGAGAGGCCAGTATAGCATTAATAAATAGATTTTTTTTTGTAACCTGTGTGTAACAGAAACCCATGAACAGAGTTCTGTTCTATGGAAACCCTAGTCTCCTGCTACCTTTCCTGTCTACAAAAGTGAGCTCCTTCCCAGTCTCTCCCATTGCTCACCAGTGCTTGCTGGGGTTCCCTCCAGAGCTCTAAAATGATGCTTTCTATTTCTTGTGTTTCCTCTCTTCCATCTCCCAGGTTTTCCTAGCACTTTCTTCAGGAAACATCTGTGGCACTTCAATTAAATCAGAGTCCTCAGTTAGCTACTCCCAGAACATGTTTCTCTTCCCACCAGTCACCTTTTCACTTAGGCGTTGATTGAGTGAAGAGTATTAACCACCTGTAGGTTAGGCAAGAATCTTCAAGAGAAACGCTTTGTGTCTAATGTGTGTGTGTGTGTGTGTGTGTGATTTCTCTCCCTAAGACTTAGAATAAGTTGTGTATTTGACTGAGTAGATTGAATGGAAGAAAGATGGAAAAGATAAGGTCTATAAATTAGAATCCTGGGACTTAATGACTTTGGATAGAGACCTGCTAAGATTCAGCAGGAGATCCCAGATGTCAGCTTGGCTAGAAAATGTGTCATGTGTAAGTCGTTAATGAGTGCATCATTTGGTCAACAAGTAATAACTAAATATATGGTCAGATAATTGTTACAAGAAAATCTTAACTCACAGTGATGATTTACCAACTCTATTTAGACTAGGCTGTGTTTTCTGTATGTCTTTCAGTTTACAGACCTGTTAATTTTTGCACTGAATAAATATTTATTGAACATGTACTATGTGTTATCAGAACCAAAATGTTTTACTGTTTAAGTATAAAGAGTTTAAATCTGCAAAATACAATCTATTCTTATCATCTTTATGTTAAAAGCATTATTTACCTAAGGTTAAATTGTCTGACTTTTAATAAATAAATCAGTTAATGTCTCAGATAATCAATTATTTGTTTAAGTCTGCTTAAAGGTTTGACAATATATTAAACATTTCAAATAAGCAACATCAATTCCATTGTTTTCTGTTATCCTCATGTTTTAGAATTGATTGATTTATTTTTACTCTATTCATTATATTTCTTAGCCTTGCTTTGGGTTTATTTTGCTTATGACTTTCAATTTCTTAAAGAATAGCCTTACATTAATGATTTTATAATATTTTAGATCCTGATGTTTAATAACAAATGCTGATTAATTGGTAATGTATTTCTGTATGCAAACTCACAAACACGGCTGGTATCTGTTTATCCAATCAAGTTGACACTCAAAACTAATACTATATTCGGGAATGTTATTGATAAAATTACTCCAACATTAGATAATTTAGATAATGTGGAGCAATTTCTATAAAGAGATGGTTACTTACACCAACTGTAGCACATTTATAAAACCTGAATATGATTGTAAGAATTAGGTGAATTGAATTAGTAACATGAAGTCCTCTCTCAAATGCACCAATAAAAAAATATTCTCTACTCAGAGGAGAAGGGGAGTGGGGAGGCGGGAAGGACTGTAGGAGAGGGTGATCAAGAGGGAGTCGGGGAATGGAATGGAATGGGAAAAATTAAAAATAAATTAAATTACATTTAAAAATAAAGACCGAATCGTAAAGTGGGAGTAGAGCTCTTCCACATCAGGAACTCATACAAAGGGCTTTGCTGGACATTTGCATAGTAGTATATAATGATAGTAGACAGTATATTTGTTTATATATGTTAATATACTATAGATACTTCTGTTTTAATGTTAAATTTTCATTCTAAAAATGATGTTAAATCACAAAAAAAAAAACATTTGTTCCTAAAAAAGGCATGCTGACTCATCTATAAGTAAGGAATCAGTAATGTCTGCTTTTTTTCAGATAAGAAAAAAGTAAAACAAGCTTTAAAACTCCATAAATGGAAGACTGGTTTTGCATAAACAGCAAGCATGCTTTTGTTGGTCTAGTTCTTCAACATTCATGTTTGTAAATGTTTCAAAAAGTACAATGGACTAAAGAGCTGCAACAGAAAAATTAGATACTGTATATGTGGGAGCCTAGCAAAGTTTAAAACAAAGAGTAGTCGGTGATGAATGCTACTGACAACGTGGAAAAATCCGAGCTCTCACACAGTGCTCATGGGATAGTCAGATAACTGTGCCTTGGAAAAACAGCTGCCAATGTTTTATAAAGATAAAATATATACACATTAAATCATTTTATCATTCAAAATGCTTACTTCTTATTATTTACTGGAGTTGTAAAACTAATTTTCACATACAAATTTACACGTGGATATTCGATTATTTGATAATTAATTTTTTGATACAGCACAAAAGCTTCTTGTTATGGTTCAGATGTTGAAAGACCCTTATGGATGATATACGGCCTTGCCATTGGCCAAGGAATAACAGGGTCAACCATGAACCAGAATCATCAAGACAGGGAGCTGAAATGAACATTTCATCTTTGTAAGTTAGTTGTTTCCAGTGTCTTGCTACATGACTCACATAGAAATGAAATATAGAAACACATTTTGGTATGTCCAAGAAATGCAATTAATTTTCAACAATTGAAAGATATACTACTGATATCAACAACATGGATATACAATATATTATGCAAGGCAAAAAGCCAGACTGAACCCACATCCTGCCTTAGCCCCCTCTAAAAGGAAAACATTTAAAACAGAAAATAGTTGACTGAGGTAAAATAAGATTATACGAAACACAGGGTTTTTCAGGAATAATAGTTGCTCTATACAGGTGATAGTGGTTATAGAGCCATGCATGCTTAGGGATACGTGTTAAATGCAGGATGTATTCTATGCAAACTACATTTTTATATGAAATTAAGTACAAAGCATCCTTTTTGGTTGAAAAATATGTCATTATATTCAAAGTTCATTTATTTGGAATAAAAAGAAAATTTTCACTAAAATAGCTCAGAATGCTGCTTTGGCTTTTAATAGTTGTCTTCACATTCCTTGATTTTCTCCAATAACACTGGCTATTTTATATCCCTAAACCTCTTCAATATGGGTCTGCTCCAGAGTCTTTGTACTGCAGTTTCTTCTACTTCTCTTAGCTGTATCACTTGCCTGCTGCAGGACTTCACTGTAGGGTCACCTCTGCAATAACATATTATTTATAATCAACTCTGGTCTATTCCCCTTTCCTCCCTGGTACTTCTCAACCAAACATTAACTTTTTAATTTACTAGTTTGTGCTAGTAGAATATCTTTTCCACGGAGAGTGGGCAGAGATCCTTACAGGTTTGGTCACAGTCCCCATCGCCTGCTTCTAACGCAGTGCATAGAGGATAACAATACTCACAGGCACTGATTAATAAATGGTCCAGGTGTGACCAAATAGCTGCTTAGCGATCTTTACTCAATGCAACCCTTGTTCTTTTATGACTTGCTAAGGATATTTTCACCACAACTTGTAGAAAACTGGACTTTCTATTTTAGCTCTACTTTTATGAAAAGTGGGTGAGTAATGACAAAAATAGATGCTTGGGATATATTTTTAAAGATTCATGACTCTTTGCCATCTTGTCTTCAACCCTCAGAGAGAGGGACATGACTTCCATCTTCTTATGGTCACTCCGTCATTTTCTATACAATCTGCACTGCACGGACCACATTCAATTTCATTTGATGCAAAACATAAAGTTCTCTTTTCCTCTTAATGAGTAAAGTAAGCCACTGGATAGAATTTAGATTACATAAAAGTCTAGCAAAGAGAGTTAACAGAAAAATGGATGTTCTAGAGATCTCTTTTTTGATGAAAAGTTTCAATGAGAAAACAAATAAAAAAAATCAGATTCTACTTGGGACAACCCAGTTTTCACACTAAAGCAGCAAGGGTAGGATTCAATAAATGTCTGTGTGTCAACTACTGAACATCAAAAGGCAAACATAAAAGAAAAAAATAATTTTGGTTTCACAGCCTACTCTGTAGTTCAATAACGTGTTACAGCTGTCTAATTGATTTTTCATGTTCAAACATTTCCCCACCAATGTTTTCAAATGTCTTCCTGTTGTAGAGTTCTGACATTTATCCATAACAATAGCACTCTTCTTAGACAGCTTCAGTGACTGTTCATCATGACTTCACACACGTCTTCTCTAGCGCTTCGTTGTTCCTACAATAAAGCGTTAGAAGTTGAATACTTATAAAGTAAAGAGGTTTATTAAGGTTACAGGTTTCAGGTGAAAGCTCAGGTTTACTCATCCATTCCATCCGTTTAGTCTCTAGCCAGTCTTCCAGGCTGCCACACCATGCCTCTACATGGTAGAGGTAGAAAAGTTATAAAGAAAACAAAACAAAACAAAACAAAAACAGCTACAACAACAAAACACCTCTGAGCAGAGAACATCAAACGAGTCATGTGCTTTTTCTTTGTAAGAATGCATTCATCATTTTCATTGCTATTGAGCTTTGGGAATTAGACATTCCATGAACATCGTAAGTCATGACAGTATTGCCTTTGTGGTCTGCTCACTTCTACATGGGCATTACCTCCTGATTACTCTACCAACTCCTACCACCAACATATCCGGACCAGCTTCTAGTCCACGAAGATGTGAGAGAGACCTTTAAGCCAAATCCAAATCAGAGCAATTCATGTGTACACACAGTACAATAGTCAAGCTAGACCATTCACTCATGATTCAATCATATCTAGTGATTTTTTTTGTTTTAGTCTTTATAGAAGCATCTCTCTCTACTTGGACTATCTACTCACCCAATCTTCCACCAACTCCTTATGCAGACATACTCAACAATAAAGACTTTCTTGTTTTATTCCAATCTGACTTCTTTCTTTCCCGTGAATGGTTACAGGACTCTAACTATTCTGTTCAACAGTTCTCAGTCCTAGGTTCTTTTCATAGTCTGTCATGTTTTGTCTTGGCTCTTTCTCTACATCCACCTCTCTTTGATTTTTGACCAATCTGAGAATGAGTTATATTCACAAGCACTGCAAACTGTAGCACATTGGATGTCTCCTTGAAGAACCTACCAGAGGCCTTCTACAATTGTCAAAAAAATAATGCTCTCTTGTTTTAAGCCTCCCTTAAATCCATGCACAGAGGGAGGAATGTTCTTATCTCAAGAATTGGACTAGAGAAATGAGAATGTAAGAGAAAGCCATTTTTGCTGACCTGGGTTTCCAGCATTGTAAATTACTTGAGTTGACTCTCGTCAGTTTTCTATTGCTGCATTTGAGTAGTGTAAATAACATCAGGTCAGCATTTGGGAGATGGGCACTCATTCAGACATGCTAAAAAGCACAGAAGCTGACAGGTAGAATAACTTTCCAAACAGATAATAGGGCTTCTAATCCTGTTGTTTTGCTAAAGACACAGGCATTCAACCATCTACCTTTTCTTGAAGCTTAAAAGAAATTGCTTTGTCCCCAGGCTAAATTCTGCCATCTCACCAAGACAAGTAACCCATGTGCCAAGTACCATGTGACTCAACAAACTGAATGGGCAGGGTTAGATTTGGGGATGGGGGAATTTTATAAAATATCCATTGGAGCGTAGTATTTGAGTATTCACATAATCTAATCAAGATACATACGTATTTTATTATTATATCACTATACTTACATCCCACATTAAAAAAAATCTCACCATAAAGATTTGATTAGGTTCATATTTTAAGTATGAAATTGAGGGAGTTGGAAGGCAAAGGGAGTGGTGAACCTTGTTTGAATGGAGTATTCCTAAAAAAAATTCTCAAAAAAAATTAAATAAAAAAATCAAGGACTATTAGCATTCAGAGTACCGCACATATGAGCCACACAACCTCAGAGGCTATCGTTCTGTGGACACAATCAGATGACAAGTACACTGTTTCTCAGCTTTCACTCTGCCTATAACTCCTCCAGGAAAGACCCGTGCCTCCACGTGCCAGTTCAAAGGTGGATTTAAAATAGAAAGAGAACACTCTACCTACTCTATTGTCTCTTCATATTTTACAAATATCCAGAAGTGATTTTACAGCGATGTGTGACTACTAAAAAATACAACATCATTTTTAACGTGCAATAGAGTTTTGTGAGTCCTGCATTTTAAATAGTCTTATTTTAAAATACTTCTTTATAACGTAGCAATTAGCTCCTTTAAAGTGAGATGCAATTATGAAATAATAAGGCCAGTTTTAAATTGTGCATAAGACCAGCAATTATGTATTTAAGGCAATTAAAAAATTTATTGAGTCTTGGTTAAAAGTAGATTGACAGTCAGGTTAAAGAAGGATGGGGAGTTTATTTGGTGCTAAGTTTCATGGCTGGGACAAAACCAAATCATTTCAGATACAATGTACTTTCGGTCACAACTCAAACACAAAATAACTAGCAAAATCCCAGGCCCTTCTTCAATATACAACAACTATGTTTTCAAAAGAAAGAAAAAGAAAGAAATCGAACAATTAATATGGTTAAGGTGCAATGACTCTTGAATAAAATATTAGCACCAGAGCAGGAAAAATGATCTGAGACTGTTGACTGCCTTCTTCTTACATAACTAAATAGAAACTTTTTTTCCCAGAGCACAAATATTAATTTGCAAAATCAGTTCTAGAGTAGTTAATATGTCTCTCTCTACTTGCTTTTCAAAATGTTTGCATTGTTCCCCTGTAAGGAAAAATACGGAGTAAAAATTTTCACAGGCTATGAAAATCGAAGGAATCTGAGCTAACCAAGCCGTTCCTTCAGCAGTGAGTCCCCACAGAGGCAAAGGTGGACATCTCTCTGCGGATGGTGCTGAAGGGCGACAACTCCAGCTCTGTGGTGTACTCGTTGTCGTTGTCATCACTGGTCACAGTGGAAGACTTCTGGATGCACTCCTCGCAGCAGCAACAGCAGCACTCCATGAAGGCCCTGCTGAAGGGCCTGCAGAGACAGAAGAGGAGTACAGGGGTGACGCAGGACTTGAAGAACAAAAGGAACTGGCTGATGATGTTGAGGAGGTCCATGGTCTGCTGAGAGACACCCGTGGCCATGTAGGCGGTGACGATGTTGCAGATATTCTCGGGGATGATGCAAAATCCATATAAAATGGTCAGAGCCACCACTGTGCAGTTCATCTGGCTCTCTAGATGGATCTGCCGCTTGTTCCCACGGGTACTGGCTTTCTCCGCCTTGCGGATCTTCCGAGCGGTCACTAGAGAGCAGGTGATGGTGAAAAGTGTGGGCAGACAAAAGTAGCAGCCGAAATACCACCAGAGCCGTGCGCCATCATAAGTGAGAGCCAAAACATAGATGGTGTCCGGTAAATCGGGAGAGATCTTTATGACACACCGTTCTGCAGGAGCCTGGCCACTAAAGCCCAAATCCTCCTTACTCAGCTGGCGGAGGACAACTTCCGGAAGTGCCAAGAGCAGAGCGCCAACCCAGATAACTGCAAGTTTGGCAGTGGTGGAAGAACAATTTTCAATCATTTCATAGTACATCTGGACGTTGGTGGCAGCCCGGAAGCGATCTATGCACAGTGCACATAAGGTGAAGGTAGTGACACCCAGAGAAGCTACCTGTGGGAGACAAATATAGAGCTTCTGAGAGATTATAGCACTGAAAATTAAAGCAGAAGGGGGGAGAAAGCAAGGGAGGTGATAGAAGGGCAAAGTAGAAGAGGAACACACACGCGCGCACACACACGCACGCACGCGCGCACACGCGCGCGCACACACACACCAAGGAATGATAGTAGAGTAAGAGAGTAAGGTGCTTCTGTAAAGGTCAGCAATGTGTGATTTTTCTGTCACAGATAAGAACCTCTAGAGGCTGTAAGAATTTCAGTCACTGTGAAAATGCCAGGCATCAGGACATCTAGATAAGCAGCAGAGACTGGCTTGTGTCTCCTTTTTATTACTCCAAATGGCCGTGTTTTCCCAGGTGGGACTCGGGACTGCCTTACACAGCCAGTGCTTCCGAGCTGATTGCTTCTCACGAGCTCCTCAATTGGAGATATTTCCCCAGTGTTTTCTAAACACAAAATAAAGGATCCTTTCTGCTCCTTTTAAGGCATACGCTTCTGAAAAACAAGAAAGGAAAATTCTCCAGGGCCCAGAATCATTGAGAAAATAAATTTCAAGTTACTTGCTTACAGTCCCTTTCCTTCACAGGGTTTCAACACAGTTTTGGTGCTGCATGCTAAGTGTCCATGTAGAGAGGTAGAAGACGAACTTAGGACCAATGTAAGTTAACAGAGTTGAGAAGATGGCATAGTATGTGCCAAGCCTTATGACCTGAGATTGAGCCCCAGAATCCACTTTCTGCAAAGTGGGTATTTGCAAATAGTACTCAGACTTCTACTCAAATGTGCTCTGTCACACAAGTGTGCCCACACAAACAAATCATAAATGTAACTTAATTTTAAAAAATGAAAGTGGGTAAGGAATGGAGCAAAGACTCCTTTATGAGTTCTGGATTCAACCAAACCTGACACCTTTAAGGATGTAAAAGGGGCCAAGGGGAACAACAGATATTGGAAAAGTTTAACTACATGATAACGTGGGGGTCTTGGGAGTCAGGGTAAATTGGAGCAGGGGTGCCAAATTGAAACTAGGAAAACAAATTAGATGACATGAAGGCTAGAATTTGCACCAACAATGCAAGATGGAAAAATCCAAAATGGAATTTTAAATCATTAATGATGCCTGAGAGAGACAGGCGTAAATCCTCTCTGGAAGTGCTCAGAGACATCTCATAAATAAGGGAAGCATGAGTTAATGAGATCAAAATCACAATCACAATGCACAAAACAAAGCCACCTCTGTGAGCTCATGTGCTCAGTGAAACAAGCGACAGAACAAAACATCAAATAATTATATTCGTTGTGGAAAAGTATGCGGCAAGCACGAACATCCATTAAATGTAAAAGGAAAAAATGAGATGCTTAGATATGGCAAAAACAGACATACAATAACCATGAAAAATGCTTAGAAGAGCCAAGATAGTATCTAGTTCTAACCACAGAAAATACTCATATTGGAAAACGGTTTGATAGAATACCATATCCAAAAACCACTGCTCTTGTGTGCTTATGGTTAGATATCCTACTTACTCAATAGTTCAAGCTCAATCAGAAATATATTCCTGTCATTCACAGAAAGGCTTTCCCAAGATTAATCTAATGTTATCCCTAGTCTACATGTACTATGATAGTTGAATGTGTCAACTCAGCTGCATAAGAAATACCTGCAGAACACAGGATAATCACATATAGTTGTGTCCGTGGTCAGAGGTTGGATCATGAGGATTCTAAACTAATGAATGCTTTGAATCCTAGGTGGGCTCATGATGTAATGGCTTCGTTGACAGGTGGTAAAAGATGAGAGGAAAGGACTGGTTGGGGGAGGTAAATCACTGGAGACTAAGCCCTCAGATGTTTATCTTATCTACCTTCTTCCCTTAACCCTTCTCTCTTTGCTGCAGTCTGTCAAGAGGCGAAATAACGATACTCTCCCAAAGCCTATAACATAGGCTTCCATACCATGATGCTCTGCTTAAGCCTCCACTGTGGTGGTTCTTTGCCCAAGCACCGGAGGGCAGACTTCTGAAAACATGAGTTCATCCCCAAATTGTTTAAGTCAAATGTTTTGGTTATAGTGATGCAAACCATACCAATACACAAACTATCACTTGTCTGCAAAATATTCCTAAAGCATCAAGGATATTCTAGTGAAGCAGAGACCTACAACCAGTGTACATATGTATTTTTTTGACACTGACACTAAACCACACACTGTGCATTTAGATGGGAACAACAGTAGTCCTTCTAGATCACAGTCGACTAAGAGTGGAAGAGTAATCTATTTTCACAACTTAACACGCAATCACCTGAAACAAAATTCACCCAGACATTTGGTGCAGGAAGGAATTTAGAGTTTAATAAATATGGCCATTTCTTACAGATTTAAACAAGGACAATAAATAAAAATGAAAGTGTGAATGATTCTGTAGAAATAAAAGTCTGCAGATAGACAAAATGCTTTAGACTTTGCCCAAGAAAACAGATTAAGTCTGTTTGTTCCTCTGACTGTTAATCAGAATGTTTGAAAACATAGTTAGATATCGTGGCTTGAAAAAAGAGCCTGAAAATTAAAAGTATGTAACTGTCAGTTATTTTAGAACCCAATGGGATCACGATAGCAGAAAGCAAATGAGGATGAGCAGACATGTGTTGTTTATCTACCATGTTCATGCTGCCACTGTACCCAGAGCTCTGCCAACGTGCTCTGGGAGTACTGTCCAATGTGCTTTCTTCTTCCCACACAGGACATATCACCCTGTGTCCCTGCACTCTAATATGGAATATAGTCACCTCCCGTGTCATGAGTTTTAAGATTAGTGATGAAAAATATCTGGAACTGAAACATAATAGCATTTTAACTGCATGAAAAGCAAAAGGCAAGAGAAATTTACAACAAAGCTCTAAACCAGTTGGATAAAGAGCTTACAGTTGAGCTTATGGCAATAATTCTTCAAGTTCTTTACGAAAATCCCTCCAAATACCCATATAAGAAACATCAATATTTGATAGCTGGGAAAATGAAAAACCATCTGTACATTCACGTTGAAAACATTAACTTTCAAACACAAGGAAGAGTTGGAGGGAGACAGAGGGTCAGGAGTAATGTACTATAGATGCTCGTTTATAAGCTTCTTAAACAATTTAGAAATAAATAAGATTGCTATTACAAAGATGAGTCCTTCCTCATGATGGATATTTGCTTCTCATTTCTTTTTTCTTTTTCTTTTTTTTAATTGGATAATTTTTATTTACATTTCAAATATTATTCCCTTTTCTGCTTTCCCAGGCCATAACCCCCCTATTTTATCCCCTTCTCCTTCTTCTATAAGGGTGTTCCCCATCCCCAACAATCCCCCCTTCCTATATCTCCACCCTGACATTCCCCTACACTGGGGAGGGGGTCCAGCCTTGGCAGGACCAAGGGTTTCTCCTCCCATTTGTGCCCAACAAGGCCATCCTCTGCTGCATATGCAGCTGGAGCCATGGGTCTGTCCATGTGTATTCTTTGGATGGTGGTTTAGTCCCTGGGAGCTCTGATTTGTTGGTACTGTTGATCTTATGGGGTTGCAAACCCCTTCAGCTCCTTCAATCCTTTTGTTAACTCCTCCAATGGGGACCCCATTCGCAGTTCAAAGGTTTGCTGCTAGCATTCACCTCTATATTTGTTGTGCTCTGGCTGAACCTCTCAGGAGACAGCTTTATCAGGCTCCTGTCAGCATGCACTTCTTCTTGGCTTCGTCAACATTGTCTAGTTCTTGAGATGCTAAACAATTCTACAATTGAGGTCTACCTGGCTCTCATTGGCTTCTAACGAGGCTTTTAAAAAATGCCTGCAACCACACTTGGAAGGAGATTTTTAAAAGGACTGGCATTATTTAAAGGTCCTCTTCAAACAATATCAGGTAAAAAAAAAAAAAACTACAGTTCTTTATAGATTTTCCAAAATTTGTGTTTGCATTTAAGGTTTTGAATTGTTTTTGCTTTACTTCTTTTAATAATATAAAACAAAGAAATCTCAGATGCTTAGGTATCCACAAATCCTCCCAAGAATCTCTGTGTAGCCTCGCTAAGGAATTTTTTTTTCATGGTTCCCTGTCGTCACTGTCACTATCTGTTCAGAGTCTGTGCACAAATATGAAGCCCCTGTGGTTTGTGATGCACATCTTTTTACAATGATGAATAGCGCTTATGGGAAAAGGAAGTCTCAGTAACGGAGTGCCAGACACTCTGAGAGGTTGCAGTCTCTTAGAGGCTGAGCACACCTATCTGTCGGCTGCTTTCTTTCCTGACTTACAAAGAACACACCATGTACAATAGGTATCCTTTCCTTCCCCTTATTCTCTCGAGTTATTAGTTTAAGAATTTCCAAACTCTGAGCCACACATTACAAGCACTAGCATTTGCATCTCTAAGTATGAGTCAGCTGCAGAGCATTTCCTGGGAAGAACGAATACCTGTGGGTAGACCAATAGGAAATGGGAAGGATAGATTGCCAGCTATAGACCGTGGAAGCTAGCTCTTAATGAGAACATGCTCCCAGTCAGAAAAAATAACACTTCCCAGTTTCTATACACTTCATCTCATAACAAATATCAGGACAGATTTTAAGCAAGATTTACACATACTCCAACTCTTTGCTCATTAATACTGTTACTATATTAACTGGAAGATAGACATAGTTCCAAGGTTTCTGCATCAGGAGCTTAACTGCATCTATCTTGTTCTGTGGTTTTATTGAGAGATCATTCCAGTTTTGCGTGCAAAAGTCTCATAGTTCCCATGTCTAGCTCCTTGTTTACAAATTGTGCTTCTC
The DNA here is from genome assembly GCF_011064425.1 of Rattus rattus. Taxonomy (NCBI): domain Eukaryota; kingdom Metazoa; phylum Chordata; class Mammalia; order Rodentia; family Muridae; genus Rattus; species Rattus rattus. The sequence continues at coordinate 114,042,508 of NC_046159.1, forward strand.
TCTGATAGGAAGCACTGCAGCTAAAACCCCACAGAATGACCTTGAACTTAAAAAGGTCACACTATCATCACAAAAGAGTTATTGAAGGAGACAGTCAGGAAAGCTGGGCTATCTCAAATGCTGATAGCCCTGGAGATGTAGTTGCCAACAGCAACTGCAATCCAAATGTCAGTCTTGGACTCTGTTGCTCTCCTGCTGTCCCAACTCCAGCCCCATTGCCTCGGATAGTCTAAAAGAAAAAATTTCACCCGTGCACAAAATTTGATGATGTGAAAGAAAGCAAAATGTGGCAAAAGCTCAGCTAAGTAATTCCCCAAACTATTTATAGAAGATTTTAGCACATGTAAAGATTGAGCTGTTTATCTCAGAGACAAATTGATAAAAATCATCAAGAATAAGGAAGATTGGCCCAGATTCTGCATACTCAAATATGAAATCTACCATATAATTAAAATGCCTAAATGTTAAGATAATATGAAAAGATTCCTATCACAACTTTAAATATGCTTGTTTACCTGAAGCTTATTAAAATTCTACGGAGATGAATAGTGCAATTATATGCAATTATAAAACTGTATCATGTACTCTTGATCTTCTTCATATAATGACCATATCTGATGGCTAGAATTCAGGATCACTCAAAGCATTCTCTTGGGAGGAAGGTTGTTAGTTGGAGGCTTAGAAAGATGGTTCTCTGGTGGAACACCTGAGTTGGGATGAGTGACAACTGAATGGCAATGGGGAAAATAATTAACCGCAGAAGCAGTAAACACTTTTGATAGACAAGACTATTCATTTTGAGAATTTTGAGGCTAGAAGGACGCTAGAAGCAGAGAATTTTAAATACCGGGGAAGTAAGTCATTAAGGGATTGCTATCAAAATGCAGAAAAGGCAGCAGAATAAAAATAAAAATCTCAAAGATCTTTCTTTCAAACAATGTTCTGCTGTTCTTTGTGTCCCAGAGAAGCAACAACAAAGCTCCTTCAGCTCCTGTCCTGTCATCATCTAGTGTAGGGAGGCTTCAGAGAGCTGTAGCCACCTACAGCATGGCTCCCAGGGAGAAGACAGATGCAGCAATAGTCCAAGTCTGAGAAAAGACCGAGGGGCACTGTAAACAGAGTACAAGCTTAAGTGCAGTATGTGCTTAAGGGTCGCTCTTCTGAATCAAACTTGAAGTGTAATTGTCACAATTTTAACATCATTGTGAATATATTGAATTCTACTTTTAGTAACAAAGAGCATTAAATCAGCCCAATGCTATAAACACTAATGCTTATTCATACACACGTAGACAGACATATGTACATGCATATATAAAAATGTATATATGCATACATACCTATAGTAGCACACAAAGTAAAAGTAGAACTTCTTCATTACCTCCTACCTGCTGCTGTGTATCTGACAAGGAGAAATTCCTACAGGTGTCTAATTAGCTTCCTAAGCTGACCAGATGATAAAACTTTCCATATTATACGTTTTCAAAGGTTATGATCTGCATCTTCGCAAATAACACCAATGTGTTACTTAAGCCATTACATTGGCATAAACTTGGGATTCGACCTTTTAAATTATATACTAACAGTCAATATTGTCATGAATTATACCTTAAGGAATGCCTTCAAATCTGTAGGCTGAAAGGATGAAGTACACAGGCAAGGGACCCTGAAGACCACCCAGAATTCGGCTCTCAATATGTTTTTTGTTGGTCCTGACATGTACAGTGACCTTCGTGAAGTTGAAATGATTTTCTCTTCTTTAGGAAAATAATAGCCCAGAACAAAGGTCATCCACTTCATCTGTCCCTTTCATCATTAACAGGCTCATTTAGTGTCTGAATGGTGGCATTTTCTCTTATCTGCTGATACATTTAAGAGATGAAGCTGGTGCATTGGTAAATATGAAGACTTATCAAGGGCTTCAGAATGAATAGTTCAGATTGAAGTCACTCATTATGAAAGTTACATTGAATGTTATGTTTTAAATGTTTTACTAACTCAAACTGGGCTCCATTTTTAATTCCTATGGAAAAAGTTTCATTGCTAACTGTAGTTAGGGTAGAATTCACATGATAATGACCCAGATATTTCAGTTCACATTTAATCCCTTGAAAGTTGATCTCTTCCTCTCCTTGACTGACATTCCTTCCGAAGAAAGAGGGTAGTGTAGAGTCTTCCCTTTGTTGGACTCTGTAAGTTACACCACTGAAATAAAAGAAGCATAAGTAGGCAATGTAGAGAAATTTAAAACTATAATGGAAGTTTAAGGAATAGCTTCCAAAGATTGCATCTAAATTTTGTTATAGTAGATAGTCAAATCAATACAAACACTTTATAGTAAACAACAAAAATATAGTCCTCTGCATAGAAAGTGTAATGTTTAAGAATCTCCTTATCATGGCAAGGCTGAAATAGAGAAACTCAACTGAGACTCCCATTATCAAAACCCAAGTTCTTCTTGGACATTTTTTATGATGTTGTGTCCCAAATTTCTGCTCAGCCTTGTTGATGACAAATTTAAGACAGTCATGTTACACCACTGAGGAGAAATTTTATCAGCAAGGTATGGAGGACAATGTCTTTAGGGAAAGAGTCAGTGTGAAACTCTCTTCTTGAGAGTTTCATGAGAATGAAATAAGATATCTTTTTCAAGCATAAGTAATTTTAAAGAGCAATGGTTTCCTAGGTTCCTTTAAGAAATACTACAGAAAAAGTAACCACAGTGTGCTAATGATAGGAGGCACACTTTATAATTCAAGATACAATGAGATACATTGTTCTTATTGCTCAAGAATTCAATTCATTGAAATATTGGGCCCTGAAAAAATTTCACTAATACCATGTGGAAAAGACTTCAAAAACACAAGAAACAATCTTCAGGATTTACTAGTGAAGTTTTTCACAACTTTAAAACATCTTCTATATAGGTTAAAATAAAATCAGAAGAAAAGATACAGCCTACAACATAGAGAAAGATGTTTCCCGAAACATTCATTAGATGGGGGATTAATATTCAGAATACATAAAGACTCTAAAACATCAAACTTCGGAAAAGATATTTAATCAATAAATTAGCTAGCGGACTGACTAGACAGTTCTTAGACAAATAACAAATGATTGATTGGTATTTGAAAAGTGAAAACATGCTCAGCCACTGATAAAATATAAATTATAATCTCCTTAAGATTTCTTGTACCCAAGTCAGAATAGTTATCATCTAAGGAGGGAGTGGGGGAAGAAAGAAAGGCAACAAATGTGGCCAGGATGTGAAGGGAAAGAAAACTGCATTCACTACTGGTGAAAACTTTAAACTTGTGAAGACACCGTGGAGTTCAGTATGAAGATTTCTCAAAATTATAAGCTGAAAGAAAGAAAGAAAAAAAGAAAGAAAGAAAGGAAGGAAGGAAGGAAGGAAGAAAGAAAGAAAGAAAGAAAGAAAGAAAGAAAGAAAGAAAGAAAGAAAGAAAGAAAGAAAGAAAGAAAGAGACACTATAATACCCAGCTACAGCACTTTTGGACATTGAGTAATAAGATTCAAGTCAACTTCCTCAAAGATACCTGTATTATTATGTTTAGTGTTTCATTACCATAGCCCAGAATCAGAGAATGAATAGATTTTTTAAAAAATATATTGTACACAGTGGAGATTTATCCAGCCATAAAGAAAACTTCAAACAAATATGACTGGAATTTTAAGTTATAATGCTAAGCAAAATAAATTATATTCAAAAAGACAAGTACCACGTGTCTTCTCTCATGTGCTAAGCATGGATTTAAAATTCTCTCTGTATGTGTGTACAAGCACATGTGTATGAATTTGTGTGTTATGTAAGTGTATAGCTTATGAAACTAAAAAATGATCATACAATGGGAGGAAATGATCTTAAGGATGTTGGGAGATGGAATAAATGTGCCAGGAAAGCAGAAGTTGGTACCACTAGGGGAAGAAAGGGAATCAGCGGGGGCAGGGGGTAATGAATGAGAACAAAGTATACAGACACATATGTAGGAAGATGCCCCGTTGAGACTCACTCTATTGTACAGTAATTTACAAAATTAGTCTTTAGAAAACACAACCCAAAAAGGACATGGTGGGTAAGTGGTGTAGAGCACTGGAGTTTAGTTGCTAGCAACCATATGGAAATACAGAAGCATCTATAACTCCACTTCCAGGGGATCTCATACCCTCAGTTGGCTTCTGCAAGATGCCCAAAATATAGGCAGGTACTGGAATAAGAAATGATAATAAGAGCACGTCAGTCTTTTACAAAAACAGTGGTCTGTGGAGATCCTGTCTGAGCTATTGATCCTTTTTGCCAAAACTTACTACAAAAAAGATAGTGAAACGATTAAGATTGAGAGCACGTTGTGAAACACCCGAGAGACCACATAAAGTAAGCAAAACTCTGAGAAAATAAAGATCATCATTTGCTAAATCTTCCCTTGGAGTCAGAAGACACAACAGAGAAAGATCAGGGTTGTTCTATGCAGTTTTCTTCACATGAAATTGAATCTGCTTGCTGAAATAACATCTGTGAAATTGGGAAATCTCTAACCAGGGTCACGAAAACTGTACTCTAATTTTGCATTTATATCTAAAATGTTTAATACATCTATTTATATAGCGTCTTTTATTTGCAAGTAACCCTAGGGAACAAAGACATTATTGTTGAGAGAACCCATTCATTTGGGCCATGAATGGCAACCTATTATGTCAGTGGTTACAGGACTAACACCCAGTCAGGAAGGGGCAGGATGAGCACAGGGTACTTTCCTTTCAAACCCTAAATGGTTTGAACTTGTTTGCCTTTGGATTTTTTTCTTACATTTTCCACAATCTTCATCCTTGCAACACTTCAGGGCAACTTCACCAGCAGAAGAACACTGCAGATCCCTCAAAAGAACTGTTGTTAATCAGACCACTGTAAATAAGATGACCTTTATCAAAAAGGTCTTCAGTTTAGAGTGAGGACGGATGATAACTATGGCAGGAACATGCTTTGATTAGTGTTTCCAAAACCAAAAACAGTTGAGATAGAGAAGTAAGCTTTGTTCCTTGTGTGTGCAAAAGCTTTAAAACCAAAGGGTTTTTCACAGCCGTAAGTCCACAAGATAAGATTTCTTGCCCCTTGAACATAAACAATATGTAATTTAACATGTCCACATCTAGCACAAACCAGTGCTAGTCTGTTACACCTGGCCTACTTCATTTATACATGATTTCTAATACCACTGAGAAAAACATGTCACAGACATCAACTTCTGACTGCCATTTTAGTCTCCTCTTGCATATTTTGCTGTTGTCTCAGCTTAATAACAAGTTGATTCTTATTTAAAAACCTTATTTGACTGTTTTAAAACCAAAATATTGCCTTAAAACTTGTCTTAATCCTATGCATTTTTTCTTTCAAGTTCTAGCTTGAAGTAAGGTTTCCTTTCAACCACAACTTCTACAGCACCCTATATTCCTTCCATATTTTATTTAAAAAGTCATTTAAATTCACCTTATCTAATGTTATTTAGCTAAGCATCTTTCAAATGTTCATTAATTTTAATAGAAGAAAGTTAAGCACTATTCATACTATTTGTCTTAAATGAACCAATCTAAAGGTATTTTCTACCCTACATTTATTCCCAGTAATTAGAAATTTGTTTCACATTCATATGCAAATGGATGGAACTGGAAAATATCATCCTGAGTGAGGTAACCCAATCACAGAAAAACACACATGGTATGCACTCATTGATAAGTGGATATTAGCCCAAATGCTCGAATTACCCTAGATGCACAGAACACATGAAACTCAAGAAGGATGACAAAATTGCAAATGCTTCACTCCTTCCTTAAAAGGGGAACAAGAATACCCTTGGGAGGGAATAGGGAAGCAAAGTTTAGAACAGAGGCTGAAGAATGCCCATTCAGAGCATGCCCCACATGTGGCCCATACATATACAGCCACCAAACTAGATAAGATGGATGAAGCAAAGAAGTGCATGCTGACAGGAACCAGATGTAGATCTCTCCTGAGAGACACAGCCAGAATACAGCAAATACATAGGCGAATGCCAGCAGCAAACCACTGAACTGAGAACGGGACCCCTGTTGAAGGAATCAGAGAAAGAACTGGAAGAGCTTGAAGGGGCTCGAGACCCCATATGAACAACAATGCCAACCAACCAGAGCTTCCAGGGACTAAGCCACTACCCAAAGACTACACATGGACTGACCCTGGTCTCCAACCTCAAAGGTAGCAATGAATAGCCTAGTAAGAGCACCAGTGGAAAGGGAAGCCCTTGGTCCTGCCAAGACTGAACCCCCAGTTAAAGTGATTGTTCGGGGGAGGGTGGTAATGGGGGGAGGATGGGAAGGGGAACATCCATAGAGAAGGGGAGTGGGAGGGGTTAGGGGGATGTTGGCCTGGAAACCGGGAAAGGGAATAACAATTGAAATGTAAATAAGAAATAATCAATTTCTCCATCATAAAGATGGAGAAAAAAAAGAAAAAAAAAGAAATTTGTTTCACAATGTCATGTTTTCCCAAATTCACAATACAGTTAACAATTTTTCATACAATTATGATTTTCACCCATATTAAGGAGACTGGGACTCACAGCTGCTCAGCTGGGTGCTTGGGTAAGTATTAAAGGATCATGAACAGATTTTTCAACTTATTTCTGTTGTCATTCCTCAAATAGATCTGCATGATAGTAAATATAAAACAAAATACATACTGAATATGTATTCGTAGCTGAATATTTCTGCCATTCTTGAATCATAGTGAAAAAACATTTTCACATGAAATTCTGTAGCTTTTAATTAAAGTTCTACTGTTGGCAACCTGCTAAGGAAATAGCCTTTATTCAGTCCTCTTCCAAAAGGCAAATATTTGCAATTCTAACAACTCGATGTGAATTAATTTATCTGACCATCTTTCTTATAAGAAATATATTTGAGCAAAGGACAAGACAGAAGACAGAGAAAGTAAGAAGAAAGGGAAAGCGGGGCATGGTAATTCCAGGTTGTTTTCCAACAGAGTTGCAGTTCTTAATAAAGTCATAGACCTAATGACAGCAAGCTGTTCTAGGCAAGGATAAAATCAGTGCTCTTTTCCTCATTAATACTATGAATCATCCAAGCACATGCAGAAAGATAGGATTGAAAACAGTAAACAACTCACAGGCTGAAAGTATCTGCCCTTTATGGTAAACTGGATAGTAAGCCTGTGCTTTATGGACACGATCTAAATAATCTCTAGCCACTTTGCAAATAGAAAGACCCCACAGTTTGAAGCTGTAGTAATTTCATTCTCTACCATAAAAAGTTTAGATTAGATCACCCTTTTTGGCACAAAGAGTAATATTGTAATGAGGATACTTAAAAGTTAGTCTTGGCAACATGGCTGAGTTAATTAGGGGAACTTGGCAGATAAGTTCTTGAGAGACAAAGTGAGGAGGTAACCTTGAAGGATAGGTACATGACTCCAACAAATCTTGGTGTCTAGGTGCCCACCCATCTCTCGGCTTCCACAGTCCATGTCTCAGACATGGACCTATGTGTTTCCAAAGTGACACAATTAAATATGGTTGTAACACATTAACAAGAGGGAGATATGCCCTCAATGTCTGTGCAGAAGCATAAGGAATTAGGTAGATCCATCCTCACCTGCCCCACCTTGGCTATGTTCATAAGATCAAGCATGGTTTTTATTTCATGGTTTCTTTGTTTATATTTTTGTTTTGTAGCCATAATTGGTTCCTTTTCTTTGTTCAAAGGCACTTTGCCAACAGGTTCAGGATACCTTGGAACCCTTCAAGGACTTGAAGTCCTCAGAGTGTGCACTAGAGAAATTCATTTGGTTCTTGGAGAACGCTAGTCTTTATGCCTCCTTTCTCCTGTTTTATAATAGTGCACAAAGTGTTGCCTTTGTCAGTCTTCCTTCTTAGTTTTCTGTAAGATTATATTAAATACAGTGCATGGCTCAATTTATTACTGAATTGCTAGGCAAAGTTTCTACTTGGTGATTGTTTGCATAGATCAGTGTTTCTTCACCTGTGAGTGATGACCCCCATGGGTTCAAAAGACACTTTCACAAGGATCACCTAAGACTATCAAAAAACACATATGCTTACATTATGATTCTTAACAGTAGTAAAATTTTTGTTATGGAGTAGCATCAAAAATAATTTTATGGCTTGGGGTAACCATGACATGAAGAGCTGTGGTAAAGGATCACAGCATTAGGAAGGTTGAAAATCCCTGGTATCTATTATGAGGACCAATATTTATAAGTTATGATTAAATATAGATAGAATTTTCTATTGCCCTTCTTGCTGATGTCTTATGTTTTCAACTTTTAATCATTTTCTATATCTAGACGCTAATGAGCTTATAAAAACAGGAATTAAAAGATTTTCATACTTGTGAGTTTTCAATATTGATCCAAACAGTGGAATCATTTAAATTAGTGGTGAAAGTCTAATTGAAAAGAGCATTATGGGGAGCAGAGTTTTCAATTGAATTTCCCCATCGTTGGTCATAACTCATTATGACTGTGAACTAGTCCATCTGAGGCCATCCTGGAACTTCCCCCAGTGCTTCCTTAAAGCCTATATTACAGTATTAGTCATACTGTAGAACATTCTATTATTCTTTCAAAACTTCAATAACCATAGCTTACCTGGGATATTTATCTTTGGAAAGTTTCACATATTATCCTTCTCCAACCTGTCCTAATGCATTACCTTCCACCAAAGAAAACCCTAATACATGTGTAATGAATGAATAGGTAGGTGGTAGATCAATGGAAACCTGATGACATATTTTTAAAAGGTTCATAGACATGAATGAATTATTCAGACTGTTCTCAGTCAGTTATCAGGTGCTACTGTTTTATACATAATCCTGGAGCTTAATGTCAGATAATAATCCTCAGAAGAGAAACAATGAAAGAACCCTTCTCTTGTTCATGCTTCACTGATGAGCCTGTGAAATGGTCTCACTTTGACAACAACCACATTAGCTATTTAACGCTGACATTTGATTACTATAGTTTTTACGTAGTAAGCTCCAGTTTCAGTTAACTTCACCATATATGCTGTACCAGAATAGAGGTGTCAATGAAAGCACAGTCTGGGAAACTGATTCTCTTTCTTGCTGGAATCTCCAGCCAAATATTTGCCCATGCTTGGAAATGTGGAAAATGATTTCGAAGGGATTAATGGGGAGTCATAAAATATTTGTTAAGTACCATTCTCACAGACTGAGTCCATTTTCCCCGAGAAAAATTATTAGTAACTTTCAAATTGCTCATAAAACTGCATGTTTCCACTTAAAAGTCCATCAGAATATCTAATAGCTAATCCACCACTGAAGCAAATTTAGCATCTGCTGTGATAAATGTGCTATTACTTGAATGTGGGGTTTAGGAAATTCTGTGTAGAACTGCACAGTGACTGGCCATGCCAACTTTAGCGTCCAATTATTATCTTTCCATTCTTCACTTGTTAGTGCTGAGTTCAAGCTGAAACAATAAAGAAATCACTTGTTTTCTACAGCTTTAAACCAATATTCCCAGAGCCATCAGAAATGCCACCTCTTTTCATGATAATACATTCTAGATTTTTCACAAGTTACTTCTGGCCAGAATTCTCCCTAGATCTCTACAAGGGGTTCTTGTATCACAATAAAAATGAAATGCAGCTAAATCTGTGATTACCTGAGACTTATTGGAAGCCTTGTGCCATTCCATGAAGATGTGGGATTTTTAAACTACAGTGGAACTTATATCCTTTGAAACCCATAATTAACATCTAAACATAAATAATTATTTGGCAATGGGCTGGGATCATCTGATACACTGCTCTGACTGGCTTCCATCCATCAACTAATGAGCAAAAAGCTGTTTTGCTTACACATTCAATGTCTGAATCGTTTGGCTTTAAACACATGCTCCATCCTTAGGCAACCCATACCCTAGCCTCCACAGCTCATGGATACTACGTAGTAGATCTGTCTTCTGAGCATTAGTTTGACTGGTGTCTCTGTGATAGGCCAACTTAACTGTGATGTGTCTACGATGACAGCTCCCAAATACAAGTTCTTTTCCCCACCTTTGCTCCCATCTCCATTTTCCAACCACTCTGTTGCCCTTTCACCTTTATAAGATTTAAGCATAGCCATGTTTCTCATAATTTTAAAAACATAAATCGGCTACAAACCATGGGATCTCTTGCAAAAACAGGATGAAACTTATGAACAAGAAAGGCCATGATGGCCACGTACTGAATGGTGCTAACTGGCCTTATGGTGTTATCTAGGCTTTATAAATTGTTTTTCTAACAGCAAATAGCAACCTATACTGTGGAGTCTGTGGTCTCTGTGGTCTCGGTGCCTCTACCTTGGTTCATTTGCAGAATCGTTCCTTATCATTGAAATGAGAATGGAAGCTATGGTGTCGTGTCCTTCTGGTTTTGGAAAGTGTAAAGCCAGTGTAGCAAATGTTATGGCTCCATAACCAGCCTGCTTCTGACTCAGTTTTCAAGGATGAAACATTGCCTCCCCATAAAATGGAGTATAGGGTATAGAATTCTGATGGCTTTTGGTTGCACCCCTCCCTAGAAATCGTTGTCCACCAAAGAGATTCACTGGGCTCAAAATTATGCCCTATATCTGAAAGAAGTTTCTATTCAATGATGGGACCATTAAAGACTACAAAGGCCCTCTTACTCAATTCAGGATGTTCCTTCATGGCCACCCTAACCTTAAAGGTTCCCTAGTGTCAAATGAGGTCTTTGTAAGAACTTCATAAATAGTTCAAATTCTCCCTCTGCCCACTTGCACTTCAATGTCAAACAAGGATTGAACCTGATCATGCCCCAACAAACTTCACCCCCTCCCCAACCCCTAACCATAAACACAAAGGCTCCACTTCAGGGTCTGTATTTTCTGACGTGGGACAGCAGACACGGTGTTTTAGAGATTCGCGCTACTGCTCTTATTCTTAGAAATTGGAAAATAGGAAGCTGGCACCGTGGTTCAATAACTATTTTTATAAAAACATGTTAAAGTATTATAAAATTTATTCAGAGGAATAAAATCTGGTGATAGGTTGTCATGTACCTTGTTACTAAAAGTACTGCATAAAAATACAAAAATGTGTAACGCGAATTGTGCTTTTTAAGTTAATATTTTAAGCAAGCTTTTTCTTCTCTAGCGAAAAGTAAAAACCAAGTCTCAATTGAAGGCAGAAAAGATTACAAAAAGTGTAGAAAACTAAGCAAAACTGCAGAGTAAAAGAAAGCATTTTACTAACAAGAAAACTCGCTTTTAACAAAAATCTCTATGAAAAAAAAAACTGACTTAAAAAGATATATAAAGTGTTATTATAACTTTGTTATCTCTCAGGCTTGATGCAGTGCACACACACACACACACACACACTCATACACACACACACACACACACACACACACACACACACACACACTGTAATCACCATACTCTACAAGTGGAGGCCGGAGGATCAGGAGTTCAAGACCATCCTTAGCTACACAGTGAGTCTGAATCCAGCTTCCATTGCATCCGAGACCTGGTTTCACAAAACTAAAAGCAAAATAAAAACCTCAGAGTTAAAAAGAAATTTAAATGCATAGTAGACACTACTACTTGGAAAATACAGGTCTCATTTAACTAACCTAAGATTTTAATGTTCCTTTTTCTGTTTGATACAATTCTTTTTGCTTGTGGTTCCCATCAATAGCCTTGGCCATTTGACTCTTTCTCTGGTCCCCCTTTTCCTGCCTTCTTCCATTGCCCTCCCACCTAATGTATAACGCAACCCCTACCCCCACCTGTGGCTCCCAGTGAGGCAAGCCAACATAACTCCTGCTTGTGGGTTACTCCTCCTGTTTGAGCTTTACACTTTATTTTCCAAATCTCCTTCTGGTCCAAGTCTTCTGCATTATTATAACAACAACAAAAAAAAATCAGAGAAAACTTAATCTAACATTGCCTTTGAAGAGATAAATGTAACATGACACATATTCCCTTATACGATTCAACTATGTCCTCTCCATTTAAAAAACGAACTGCCCCCCCAACCCCTGTCCCCCAGTAAATGGCCTTGTTTCAGAGTGTCTTCGTGCTTGGCAACAGTCAGGCCCTGGATCCTGGTAAGCAGCAACAGCTGATTTAGTAGCCATGGATGGTCCTACATCTGAGCCCAGGCTGCATAACAGAGGGTCTTATTGACTCTCTGGCTCTGTACCTTCTCAGTAGGCAGTGTTTTCTGTTTACTTATCTTGGAGTTTTAAGCCTGAGACAATGTTGAACACAGTGTCAACTGGCCTTGGTGCCAGACAGGATCAGAGGCTCTGGAATATTTACAGTTTCCCTTCTTGTGTTTCTATAAATGAAATGGACAGTCTGAATGGAGAAAAATCAAGGCCCAGCTGGCTAAAACCACAACTGGCAGCCAAACACTTGGGCAGGTTCCAAGAGCTGGTGTTTAAAGAGAGGCCAATTTACAGAGCAAATTCCAACTGCCAGAGCAACGACTCGTACAGTAGCTCTAGTGAAGCAGTAAAACCTTGTCTTGCTCAAACAATTTTCATTTCGAAGTTTGGAATCTAACTTTTTCTTTCTTCAGAAATGTTCTTATTTTATTTACACCAGTAAATCCCTTTAAAATTGCCCATTCTTCACAGCCATAGTACTGGCAAATTTATGTCCTATAATCTATAAATACTAGTCAAAGGGACTGGACTAAGTCCTATTTTTGTTTAAGTTCATTCAGAAAAATGAACTGTTTCTAAAAGTTTAAGAAGGCTCCACAAAGAAAGACCTAACAATTTAGAGGAAATGGAGGGGCAGACAGCTCAACCAATGTAAACTAATTTGGGGTGTTCCTAATATACCATGAGACCAATTATAAAACTAAGATTGATGTTCTTTCATACATAAGATATAACCCCAGCTTTGGTAGAAAAATAAAAAAAAAAAAAAGCTCAGTCGTCTCTCTGGGACTCACTCTGGCAGAGTGGAATCACAATGAAATACTAGAACTTTAGTAAATATATGCTAATGATCACAGAACACACACACACATACACACACACATACACACACACACACACACACACACACACACACACATACACACATACACACACATCACCAGTAATAGGTTCCAACAAGGACAACCATCATGGATGGGCTGGCCATTATTTGACCCTGAGTGCCAAGTCAAAAATATCACCATATATAGAGAACAGCTGTACACATTATAGAACCATTTCACACACACACACACACACACACACACACACACACACACACACACACACACCCTCAGGCCCTCAGGCTAGGAACACAGAAGTTTGAAGATGATTTAGCAAAGCTGGAGTGGGGGAGGGAGGAGGGAAGGGACTCGAAGAAAGAAGCAAAGAGTTCCACAGGTAGGTGGATACAACCGTTATTCTCCAGAAACTGGTAACGACAGTAGCTAAAGGTCATTACCTCGATATAGGGCACGATCTTGCAGGAGAAATCTTCCAAAAGCCACTTCTTGGTCAACTCATGGAAGATGACCAAGGGAGGCAGAAGAAGATGATGAGAAAGTCCCAGAAAGCGAGGTTGGCCAAGAGAGAATTGGAGATGCTCCTCATGTAGTAATTGTGACACACGATGCACATCACTGCCAAGTTACCAATGATGCCGGTCCCAAAGATCACCACAGATAAGCACATGACCGCATAGGCGCCATAGGATTCCTGGGTCAATGGGTAGAAGGGGTTCTTCAGTCTCACGCGTCGGTTAGTGCTATTTCCACGGCGTGGACCCCCTTGGTCAGGGACCCAGTCATCTGCAGACCCGTTTTGAGGTAGCGCCCTGCCTGGGGGAGCAAGGGTCCTTCCTTCGTGTACCGCTGAAGGCCTGTAGTGGGAACCCTGGAGTTGTCCTGTTTTTCGTGGCCAGTAAAAAAGATCTCTGGGTTCAGGTTCTGTTTTCACACTGTGCTCCTGGCTGCCCCGGGGAATCTCGTCGCGCTTGGAACTCATCTCTCCCCTCTCAGAGGTTTGACGGAAGAGTTGGGAGTCCGTGGGCTCCCTTCTCCCCAAATGTCCGGATGGTTCTTTACCCTGGGCTCCTTTCCATCTCCAGGCACCTGGTGGCTTGGTTGGAGGTCCCAAGGGCCCAGAAGCCGCTGCCTCTTCAATCACACCTGTGTCACCGCCCCTGGGTGGTGGGAGGTCCCAGGAGGTCGCCCCTCTCACCTCTGCTTCCAGTTTTTCTCTGGGCACATGGACTCGCAGAGCATCTCTTGCTGAATTCCCAGGTCCCCCGGCATCCCTGCTGCGGCGTTGAATCAGTGGGGAACAGCTCTCCCCCAGACAAGTTCCATTCCTGGGCTCAGGGACAAAGCTCAGGACAGCAGAGACCGAAACCTTCAACAGCAGAAGGAGCAGCAGCCGCGACGTGCGAGAGAGAGGCGCGCCCGGGGCTGGCATGGCTCCGCGAGGGCGCACCTAGTATCCTGGCTCTACCTTAGCACCGACACCTGCTGCCAAACTTGGTGCAGAGAGTTAGGCACATGTCACATACTCACCGCTGGCTAGTGGAGGGGAGCTGAAGACTGCTGGGAGGGCAGGGTACAGGGCAGTCGGGGAAGGACGGTGTCATCAACACAGCCCTACAATCCTTCAAGGTTTCGTGTCCTGAGCATTTCCCAGCCAAATCTAATCCAAGCTCTGTGCACCCGAAGGGTCCGAAAGAAATAACAGATCCAACAGGCTGACCTTGAAAAGTTGCGAACAGCACCTGATTGTTCCCTAATGTTGCGACTGGGCGCAGCCTGGAGGAAACCCGGGCGCTCCTCCCAGGCTTTGGGTGGTGGCTGTCTTCTTGGTAACAGTTGCTCTGCTATTTACATCCTTTCTCCGTACTGCTTTATCCAGTCGCTAGTAAAGGTCTCTAGAGAAAAAGAAAAACAAGTCCCCTCCACTAGGGGACTGGCTGTCACAATCCCACTCTCGGCTGGCGGGGGACCCGTTGCAAACAAGGCAACAAGGGTGCTCAGAGGAAACTCTTGCCTGGTTTAACTCGACTTTCGAAGAGACTGTTGCCAAGGAGAAGCCAGATTAGAAACCCGCGGCCACTGTCAAAGTTGCTGCTCCTTCAGCTCAAAGTTGACAAGCGGATGGCGCCGGTGGCTGCGCATAGTACACGGGCGGAGAAGGCGTGGAGTGGAACGGGAGGGAGGAGAGGGCGCTGCTGTTTTGTGCACAGTGCCGTGGGCTGCAGGAGCTTGTCACTGCCTCCACCATCGCAACCCGAGTGGAGAGCGTGGTGCCTGGAACCGCTGCGAGCAGGCGGAGCGGTGCGTGGTCGACAGGGGAGGTGGCCCGGCCACTGCGCGGGCTTCACTCCAGGCCGCCTCCCTCTCGTCCTCCTTCGAGCAGAGCATCTGGTTTGTGGAGAGACGGGATCCCCTGGTGGTTTTACCACACACTAAACCCACACACGTTTCATTCAAGCCGCTCGCAGCAGCTTTCAATAGGAAGCTGGGAGCGACCAGGGAACAAGGGCGGAGGCGCCGAGTCTATGCGGTTAAAGGCAAGGAGGATGTGAACTCCATGAGTTAATGCCCTAGATAGTCCAACCAGCCTGACCTAACCCGTCGCCACTCAGGAGAGGGTTGGGTCTCAGGACCCCGGGTGCTGGCGGGGATCCCTGGAGGAGAATGTAGAAAGGGCAGGACTCTTGCGATCTGCAACAATTGGTAGCAACTGGTGCGCATGCTCAGGCCTCAGACTCCCCAGGGAATAGTGACACATTCAGAGTCTTAGATTCCCCAGAGCAGACTCAGAAAAGAAACAGAGTTCATAGGTTTCATTCACTCGGTGAGAGATTGGATTGTAAGGGAGGAAGGCTCCAGGTGCCCCATTACCTTTAATGTTGACTGTGAAAGCGTTGTGCCAGGAGGCGGAGTTAGAGCTAATCACTGGGAACAGAAGGAAAGCAACGTCTTTGATGTGCTGAAAACTGGGAACTGAGAGGGACCAAACTCCCACCACGCTGCCCATGCCTTTCCAGCTTTTATATCTCACAGCCCTGTATAGCAATCGTGGAAGAGCTAAGAATACAGATATCGGATCAATTTTTTTTAAGGGGAAGAAAGAAACATATTGTGAAACAGAGACAAAGGCAACAACAGAAGAATTATCTAAGGGCACAAGAGAAAATACAGTAAAAATATAATTACAAAAGAGAAACTACTGTTTAAAAAAAAAAAAGAGCCTCAAACTGTCTGTATCCTAAGCACTGGCATTTGTGAATATGTGTTTCCTTAGCAAAAGGGACTCTACAGTGAGATTTACTTAAATATCTGGAGGTGGAAAGAGTGTCACGGATTATATAGTTGTGGATCATAATAACACAAAGGACCCAAGAAGAGAAGGTTAGGAGAGTAAAGAGAGATTAGAAGGTGGTAGCCTATGAAGATCTTTTTTTCCTTTTTCTTCTTGTGGTGAGGCTCAAACAGGAAGACTCGCAACCACCAGACATGACAAACAAAACTGATAAGGGTTTAAAAAAAAAAAAAAACTATTTTGGGGATTTCAGGAAAGGTTAAGTCTCAAATAACGTCACAAGGGAGGAAGTGTTCAGCACCGGCTGTTGGAGGACTGCAAATGGAAACACAGATAAAATTATCCTTCTTTTAAAGTGAAAAAAAAGTGAAAAAGAAAGAAAATCCCATTTGCACAGGTATTTGTCAATATCACAAAATACTGCAGGTTTATGTCCTATGAATTCAAAGCGCAAGATGAAGAATAAACCCTCGTGGAGCCCTTGTGTGTCTTACAAGGAATCTTCGCACTTATTTCTATGAGCAACAAGAACCAGAATCACGCGGAAATAATGTAAATGACATCGAAGATAGGAATAAAAATTTTCCATTATAGTATTTGTAAGAACAAACTAGATGTATATGCGTCAAGACAACCAGACAGATCCCGAAAGCATGAATGTAAGAGAAAATGGTGAACATTCCATGGGTTCATTATACTGTGTTACCATTTGAATTGTGTAGATATGTGGATAGAAAGGAGACATTCTATTTGGATTACCAGTCTATTCAAAAATTGGTGAATGGAAAAGTGGTGAGGAATCTTCTATTGCAATTACATTTTGTTATATATGATTTTATTAAATATTTATGTATTATGTATAATACGTATAATATATAAATATATAATAATTATAATTATAGTTTATTACTTTGTTTCTTTAAAAAAAATTCTGAAACAAGAGCTGGGTTAACTATGGAGCAGAAAAACGAGATGACAAAATAAAGTCCGTGATATTGTTTTCCTTCTCAAATTACCTTGAAGGTTGGACTATATATGTAAACAGGTTTTTATTCTTCTTACTCTGGATCACTTAAATGAGCCACTAATGTTTAGGGTACTCAGTAAGGAAAAGAGGCTGAACTATGGGGAGAAAAATCCCTTTATGTCCTAAGAAGCTCCAGTTGGCATCTTTAAGGTGGTAGAACATTGCTCCCGAATAGACAGCTTCTGCTTCCGTGACTTATGAAAACACTGAGGGCTGCGTATATGCATCTGAGTGCCGCCTTCCTTCTCCTAAGTGTCCCCTCCTCCACCTGAATAATGATGCCTTCCTGTTTGGATGGATGCCATGTCCTAGCTCCTCAGATTTCACAGTGACCATGAAAAGAACCCTACAGGAGCTGATTTTGAGCCAGACATGACACCAGCTATTTTACTTTCAGAAAAAGATAATTTTTCTTCTGAAATACAAGGATACAAAAGGCTGCTTTCAGATCTGCTCACATGATTTAATACGTTGATTAAAAAAGGAAGAACTGTATAAAACGTAAAGATTCAATGCCATCGCTTGTCTCACTATTTGTAATTCTTAGCAAATTTTAAGCACCATTAAGAATACATAAGCCATAATGGGTAATGCATATGATAAATAAAAATCTGAATTAATGAGTTTATTTTCTAAGAAAGTTTAGAATACATTTAAAAAGAAGTACGACAAATGCCTTTCAAATGCTTTCCCAAAGCTTCTCTCAGCTGTTGCTATAATTTTAAAAATAGGAATAGTCACAGCTCATCTATTTCTAGAGTTTCTACTTTAGAAATAAATATCAAGAAGTTAGCTGCTTAGTGTCTGTGTTAAGTCTGAGGTCATTTATGTGTACATGAAGGACTGGTATGGTCATGGATATCTTCTATGTCAGCATTCCACAGGCTTTATATTACATAGCATTGATATATTTAAAAAAGAGTACATGTAAATTTTTACATGTCCCAGTATTTCTATAAAATCCATTACACTCCATTTACTGTTTGGTGTCCTGAAATGAGACATATTAAAATATATTTCTATTTCAAGTTTTAAGATATATCATTGAACTGGAGAAAATTTATGCAGCAGCAATTCATTTCTCAAATATGTTTTCTTTCTTTTTCTTCAAATAATTAAAAAAGCATTCTATTCACAAGAGGACTTTTAACATAATATGATGTCTAAGATACGATGGTCTTATTTTGACTTTGACAATTTGTAATTCTAAATTTTCTGTCCTTCCTTAAAAATCATTACTTGGAAAGGCTTCATTCACATACCTATTAGTTGTTCTATTCTATTATTCTGTTACTTTTACATAGGAAAGTTTAATTAGAATGAATGAGAACATAGTTTTGTTAGTGCTATAACACCAAGAATTATATCTATATTTTAAAACAAAAATTAATACACACACACACACACACACACACACACACACACACACACACACACATATGCATCCTAAGGTGTACAGAAAACAAAACAGAGTAAAACATTGTCCTTTACGCCAGAAAAAAGTATGTAGCTCTTGGACTACATAAAATATCTTTGGCCTACTACACTACACAATGTGAAAAGCCTAAAAGGCAAAACAATGTAACAATGAAGATGAATTAACACATGTAAAACCAAATGCTTCCAAGTGTAAAGCTCTTATCCTGTAAAGGCTCAGTTCCTTTGCTGCAAAACCAAAGAGAAATAGATGCTTACTCAGCCTTGAACCAATCCAGCAGGAGCCCAGAGCATGATTTCACAAATGACAGATTGTCTCTAGCAATTACATTACTTCAGTTTTAGTCCTTATAGGTATCATTGTAAATGGGGCTTTCCAAGAATTATCCAATGCTGCAATGTCATAAAGAAATACAATTGACTTCTTTCTCCTTCTATTTGGGTCCAGGTGTCGACTCTGTCAGGAAAATTATTCTTTTTTTTTTTCTTTTCTTTTTTTTCGGAGCTGGGGATCAAACCCAGGGCCTTGCGCTTGCTAGGCAAGCGCTCTACCGCTGAGCTAAATCCGCAACCCAGGAAAATTATTCTTAAGACTTTCCAAAACAAATCATTTTATTCTTTTGCTCTGTCTCTGCCCATACATTCAAGTTAGGTAATTTGCTAATACAAGGAGGAGGCGAGCCAAACTAACTGTAAAAGCAGGACCCGTCACTGACAACTGACCTGCTCTAGACTTTGTATCTTCAGCATCCTGACAGGAATGTAATGTTTATATACTGAGCTAGTGAGGAAGGGCATGCATTTGTATATGAAAAGCCAAAGAGTGAGGTAAGTTGGCTCAGAACTGAAATGAGAATGCACCTGTGATTGGATCTCTTGGCAGCCTATTACGTTTTAGCTCCAGCGGAGAAATCAATTCAATGAACACATCTAAACCTTGCATCTTGACACCTTAAGCAATTATTTTTTTGATTCATAGTTGGAATATAACTGGTACTAGAATGAGTTTGATTCTGAGGGTTATAAAACTCTATGCCTGAAGATGGATTAACAAAATAAAATGATTCCAGGATAATCCACCTGATTGGCTTTCGCGTTTGTAAGGCTTTCTATCTGGAATATGTTCTCTGCTGGAGTTAAGATAAAAAAGATGTGGTTCCTAGCAAGTGCTCATGGTGGATAGAAGGTCTGCTTCTTACTAGACAACATTTTGACCTAGCACAAATTTGGATTATTAAAGTTAAAATTTTGAAGTTTAGCCAGAATGTGATCAAAGTGACATAGTTAAGTTTTCATTTTCATGCCCATACATTTTTCATTTTTAGATTTCTCTGTACATAAGATGGTTCTTGGAATATTTTTGTCATGTGTCCCCCTTCAGGAACTCCACCCTTCCTAAGAAGCCTTTCCCACACAAACAATGGCATTGTCATGTGTCAGAAAGGCTACATACCTATGGCAGATGTCCATGAGGAAGAGAATGTTAAACTGAGAATTCTAAGTGCACATGGTAATGGGAGGGAGAAGGTTGGGGAATTTGGATGCACGGATGACAGGATAAAGTTAACAAACTATCAAGAGTATAGTGTGGCTTGGAGTAGAGGCAAAGGCATGTCAGAAAGTCGTAAAGGGCCATAACGAATGAATTTGAAAGCATTTGGTTTTTAACCAAGAGCAATACCTCATAGGAGGTCCTCCAAAGTTCTCTGCAGCAAATGAGCACAGCAGGGTATAGGAAAATATTTGAGCCCCAAACTCCTTTGTCTCTGCTTTCTGATACAGCTACATTCTTTTCCTTCCTGAAGTCTGATTTACTTTGTACCACATGCATATGATAAAATACACCCACGGATATGACTTTAAGCTTTGTAAAGCCAAACATAAAAGAAAGAGCATGACCTAACTGTTTAGTTCTAATGTTCCAGGAAGGGGCTCACCATGGTCACAGGACTTGTCATGTGTAGTCAAAGAAGATGTGAAAGCTGAAGCTACACCCGGTTTCCATGGCTCCATCACAGCTGTGCTGTACAGAGAAACTGGGGGACACTTCCCAGAAGAAGAAGGAACTCAGACCAGGAGAAGACAAGCCTACACATCACTCCAAATGCTGTCCTGACGACTAAAAAGGTAACCCATACAAAATAAACAGGGATGTATACAGCAGTTGTGGCCTTAAGTAGTAGTAAGATTTGTACACACTTGTTAGCTTATCTTGATCCTGTGTTTGTAAGGCTGGGTAAAAGGGTTTTTGCTTGATTTTTCAATAACAAGCAAAAGTATATCATGTCCCTATCCCATACAGAGTTTTGTACATAAACAGGTATAACAACCACAGACTCCAGGAAAACGGAAAAGACATGACTTCTTCTCATCTGTATCAGCTAAATTATCAAAGACTAGTTACCGGTGTAGCTATTCACGTAGTTGTCATATGAAGTAGATATATCTGCCCCCAGTTCCTATCTTTCCTTTGGGATACACACAGCCAAAGAACATCTGTGACCTAAGTCTTGTCTACCTGACTCTAGCATAGACCATGGAAGGCAGGTAGAGAATGTCTTTCTCCTCCCTGGCCTCGACTTGAAGAGGAATGAAACAAGTACAGTATTTAGGAAAGACTTGGAGATCACAAATCAGAACAGCAAGCAATGATCCAAGACTTGCAAAGCAGATCACCCTCCTTATATCCCATTCCTATGAGGTTCTACGCTGACACCAGAAGGCAAGCCAAAACAAAGCCACTCACTTTATCTGCTATTTTTCAACATAATAGAATTTTTATATACTCATTCATTTTGACAGGGTTTCAAACTATATCTTACGATGGCATAGAACTTGCTGCATGGACCAAGGTAGCCTTGAACACTTACTTGATACCCCTGTCTTAATGTCCCAAGTACTGGAAATGCAGACAGATGTCAGTATGCCAGATTAAAACTGTGTTTAGACTTAAGAGCTTCAATATATTTCAATGCTTGTATACAATGTATAGAATTCAAATTTAGGTAAACACCCATCTTTTCCAATCTTGTGCAAATTCTGTGTTCTAGGTATTTTTTCCCCTTAATTTTCTGTGAATTATGATCAATATTGCCTTGTTGTGGCTGACATACCAGAACTTCTTAAGATAATTATAAGTATGAATAAGAATTCACTAATTGGGAGCTGGGGAGAAGGTGCAGAGGCTAAAAGCCTAGTACTACTTTTGCTGTAGGCTTGAATTTCAGCACCCATCTGACAATGGATCATTGTAGCCAGCTACTCCAGCTCCAAGGGACCAGATGCCCTCTTCTGGCTTCCAAGATCACTGTGCTCACTGCCTCCTTACACATACATATTTTTTTTAAGACAGTAACAGATAAATCATTTAAAGAACTCATTGACTACCCCTTTCCCATCTGACATCACTATCACCATAGCATTAATGTCCTTGACATCTGCATTTTTAGGTGACACAGTTAAGTGAGGTCATGCATGGCTTGTCTTTCTATACCCTGGCAGTTCTTCACTTTTAGTTGTTTACAGTGTAAAATTTGATTTCAAAATACATAATTTTGGAGACAAAATAGACCAAAAGTATTTTTTTTATTTCAAGAAAGTTCCATGGGCAGAGGTTAGGAGTTGAGGGTCAGGAGTTGGGGATGATACCCAGAGGGTGGCTCCTCCTTCTCAGAGGAGTAGAGGAGGGAAGGGAGGAAGGAACTGTGTGAGGGGGGTACAGGGAGGAGAGTGGGAACTGATATTGGGATGTAATGTGAATAAATAAATAACTTTTTAAAAATATCTTTTCATATTTATTCAAAAGAATGATATCTAGATACTCTTTCTATAGATTCTAAATTGATACAAATGCCTAACGGTTATAGAAAATAATGCCTTATTATAAACGTATACTGTTCTATTTTTATATGATAGACATTACTAGCTACTCACATGAACTGTGATTAAAATGGTTGGGTTCTACTGGTCTATTCATAAAAACTGTCGTAACTGAACGGTTCACTTTATTAGATTCATTATTCATTATTTAAATATGTGTGTGTATGAGAGAGAGAGAGAGAGAGAGAGAGAGAGAGAGAGAGAGAGAGAGAGAGAGAGAATATAATGAAGATATCTGTAGAGCTTAGAATGCCCAGTCTGAACTTACAGGTGGTTCTGAGCTTGCCAGTTACTGATGCTGGGAACCAAACTCGTGTCCTCTGCAAGAGTAGCAAGTGTCCTTAACTGCTAAGCTATTTCTCCGACCCCTAAGAGATGACAGACTTATGCTGTACAAACATTTAAAAATTTTTGTAGTAATTTTCAAAGTGGTACATTTTATGTATATTTTTACCTCTCTATAGTAAACATACTAATATACTATCCTTGTAACAAGAAATGCATAGATGTTTCTAGAGAAATTGCATAGTCAGAACTAAGCAGTTGGTAGACTCCTCACTGCTCTGGGTTCCTCCCACAGGATGTGGACTGCCAGATCATTGATGGGAGCTTCAGCAATAGACTGGGTCCATTCAGTTGACACTGTCTACTGTAAATCGTTAGTTCATAGGTCATCCATCTCTTGTTCTCCCCCACCCTTTCCCACTCATAATCATTAGATTATGTTAATGCTACTAATAATTGGTGCTATTGTGATGCTTTCATAAGTGTATATGTAGATGTGTTTAAAATACCTTAGTCATGTTCATTGCTCTATTACTCCCTCGCTTTGCATTTCTGCCTCGCCTGCCCCGCTCCCTATTTTTAAATAGTCTACTTCGTTGTCTTTCTGTTGTTGTTAAATCTAGACAGCACATATGAAAGGAAGCCTGCTCTATTTTACTTTCTAACACTGGCTTGGTTTGCTGAAAATCCGTTCCCTTATCTGTGAAATCTAGTTGTCCTTGTCACTATAGTTATGTAAGCTATCATTATATAAAGAAATGAGATATGACTGAGAAAGCAGAGTTATTTGATTTGAACATTTCATAGAGTCAAAATGTTTGAAATTATATGTGAGATGAAGACAAAATATTGTAAGAAGTTCAAACACTTGTGTCTTCATATACCTACATCAGTCTTAAGTTTCCATTTTAGTTAGATTCCAACTGGAAATGTAAGTAATGTGTTTTAGTTATCACTTGTGTAAGGAAGGGAATGTGGGGACTAGGGAGATGAGTTATCCAATAAAATATCTTCTGCACAAGCATGGGAACCTGAGGTTCGATCTCTAGTGAGTGCCTATGATCTTATAGTGCTGAGAAGGCAGAAACACGAGGGACCCTGGGGCTGGCTAGCTAGCTAGGAATGCCAAATCAGTTTGCTACTGACTGAGTGAGAGATCCTACCTCAAAAAATAAATGAGACGTAGATCCACAAAGAAAGAAGGCTGACTTTGATTTCTGGCCTTTATACACACATGGACATATGTGTGCACATAAACACATACCTAGTCACACATACAAGAAGAAGAAAGAAAGAGAAGGAGGTACTTGGTTCAGCAGTGGAACCTGTGTTCTTGGCCACCTCAGTAAGAATTTATGTGTTTTAGTTTCAGACAACGCTTACGGTATATATTAACTACTTCTAAGGTAACTGCCTTTCAATTAAATGACTAAGTTCTGAAGAAAAGACATAAGTTCCTGTGGTAGCTCTTCATACTGATGACACCATGTCCATCACTTCAGATACTTATCTTACTGCTCCTTGTATTTGATATTCAAAACTTCCTTTCTTTCTAAATTTTTCATTAGTTAGCCATCAAGCATAAGTTACCCACAAAATTACAACAACTTCAAAACAATGGCCTGGGTGTACCATTAACACATGTTCATTAATCGACTGTTTCAGTTGTTGTCATTCTCATGGAGAGTTCACTTCAAATATATCCATTAACTCGATTTGGCAAGTCTAAGACAGAAATTATTATTTTACACATTTACAAGCACAAGCATTACTGACTCTCATATAGCTTGTTATAAACAGCACTATTGGATTGATTCATTAAAAATATTAAATATTTTTATACAGTACTGCTCCTGTGTATATAAAAAAGCAATGGTTATACAAGGAAGCCTGATGGACCTCTTGTCCTAGTTACAGGAAAAGTTCCTTTTGATCATTTTATACCAAGTGGCATGAAACAGGCTGTGTAAAAAGAGAAGCGAAGTCCCATAACATAGCTTTAAAAATCTCTATCTCTTGAAAGCATACTTGAAAGAACAAGAGCAAAATCTATTTTTTCCAATAGAGAGCTAAGAAAAAAATAAAATCACAACGACAAGGGGATATCCGCTTCTCTGAAGTCTTCTTTGGGTTTCTACTCAAATCTGTCCATTGAAACAAAGCCTGGGATACTCTCCTAGTGACTGTCTTTCCCAATGCCTGGCTGCCCATGACAGCTCGGACTCAGGAGCCTTCTCTGCAGGAGAGGCAAAGCCTTTGGGGAAGAGAATTTTCTATCAGAGTAGACATGCCATGGTAGATCTGTCAGAGAGAGTTAGGCTGGCATTCTTCTCCCTAAGGGCAGTAAGAAAAAAAAAAAAACCACAGTGTCAAAAGCATGCAAACATTTCCATTGAAAGCATTTGGCGAATTAGTAAGTATTCGAAGAAATCAAAAACATGGAAAGGAACAGAAACTGGAATCTTTCAATTTAAATATTCCATACAGCTAACTAAAAGAAATTGCCTATATTTCTTCTGATGATCCAGTGACACAAATGCATGGCTGACACTATATGATTTTATATGTGGCTCCTATTCAATTTTCATCCACTTTAAAACTATGTATCAGCTTTGCATCACACAGTGGTGGGCTCTGTGTGGGGTGGTTGTTGGCAAGAACAGGTATAAAGCTGTTTTACATATAAAGTGTAGAAAGAACCGTTATGGTATCATATGTAAGAAAGCATTAAAGACACGTATGTGTAAGGATAGAGCTGGAAGTTCTGCATCTTTCCCTGTTTGTCAAAAATGCTGCTTGACCTGCAGGATTTGTGTTCAGAAATAGTATAATTTGGTATTCTTAATAGGAAAAGGACAAACAGAAATCTGGTTCTAAAACCAAATCAAGTATGCAGAACATCAACTTCAAGGCTGTTAGTATGGGTTCTGGGTTTATAATGAGTAAAATATTCTGTAACTGCCAATGTTAGTTACATGCAAAAGTGAATAGTGTTCCTTTTAGAAATGTTGCATATAGGGAAGGTGCAAAAGATTGGAAGTATGAGAATTCTAAATATATGCCGTGCAGAGTACACTGAATAATATTAATGATATGCAAGATAACAATGGTGTACTGTTATATCAGTAATAAGAATCATTTTCATAGACTATTCCAAAGGGGCAATTAAGTAATATAGCTATAGAAATATGAACAATGTCAGTTGTATTCAAAGTATGTTCATATCAGATTTTCACGAACATTGCTTGTAGGAGACATTCTCACTGAACTTGAAGCCTGGGCCCTGCTGAAGTCTGATTCGGTATGAAAGAACCTCACTTCAGCCCACTCCATGTAAATACTAAAGACTGCTAATTTTATTTTGTCCTAGCTATTTGTACCTAGTGAGGAGTCTGGCAGGAAGCCATAGTCTCCAGACTAGTCAAGCTAGTAGAATGTGTGTGTGTGTGTGTGTGTGTGTGTGTGTGTGTGTGTGTGTGTGTGTCCATTTGTGCATTTGTGTGTGCGTGTGTGTGAGTGTACTTTGAAGATAGTAGAGCAAACTTCCAGCATCTGATTATGTCTTTACTCTGTTCAGGTTTTGTTATTCCACTGGGAGACTGCAGAGTGTGCAAAACCATAGCTGCCTCTGAAAGTCACTGAATTGTTTCCTGCTTCGTGTAACTCTTCTCTTTCTCCATCTCTGGGTTTTGTCACTTTGAAGCTTCATTTATCCTGCCATCGCATCTCCATCCCATTGTGACATGGTCAAAGCTATTATATTAGCTTCAGAAATGAAGAAACTGTGGCTCTGGACATTACAAGTACTCATCCAAATTAAAGAGATTCCAATAAATACCTCTGTGCCTGACAAAGTCCAACCTTTAAAGGGAGAATGAAGCCTGATTAAGAAAAGAATGTTATACCCATATATGTGTAATTGTGGCCCCGAGTGCAAAGACTGGAAGGGGAGTTTTTCTATGTTATACATGAGGGTGTCAGTGTGGTATTATGCATATCTATTCAGCATGTATGTGAATAAACTCAGTGATTATAGCAGATGAATTTGAGACTTGCTCTTTAATACTAAGAACCTTGAAACAACTATTATGTCCCTCAACAGAAGCATGGATACAGAAATTATGGTCCATTTTTACAGTGGAGTACTACTACTCAGCTATTAAAAAACAATGATTTCAAGAAATTTGCCTGCAAATGGATGAGACTAGAAAATATCATCCTCTTAGGTAACCCAGACACAAAAGGATACATATAGTATGTTATCATTGATAAGTGGATTTTAGCCCTTAAGCTCAGAATACCCAAGATACAACCCACAAACCATATACTGCTTAAGAAGAAGGAAGACCAAAGTGAAGATGCTTCAATCCTACATAAAAGGGAGAACAAAATAATCACAGGGAGGAACCTGGGAGGGAAAAGGAGGGGAAGGAACAGGTATTGAAAGGGACAGAAGAGAAGTACAGAGGGTCAGAAACTTGAATAGAAATGTAGCAGTGGGGGATAAGGAGGGGAGTAGCCACTATGAAGTCCCAGACTCCAGATAGACATGGCCCCCAGTTGAGGTATAGGGCCACCCACCCATTTTAAAGCTTTTAACCCAGAAATGGTACTGGCCAAAGGAAAGACACAGACAAAAAAATGGAGCAGAGATTGAAGGAAAGGCTATCCAGAGACCGACCCATCTAGGGATCTATGCCATCTGTAGACACCAAACCCCCACACTATTGCTGATGCCTAGAAGTGCTTGCTGACAGGAGCCTGATATGGCTGTTCGCTGAGAGGCTCTATCAGCACCTGACCAATACAGATGATACTACTCACAGCCAACCATCAGACTGATCTTGGGGACCTCAATGGAAGAGCTAGGGGAAGGACTGAAGGAGCTAGAGATGATTGTAACCCCTCAAGAGCAGCAATATCAACTAATTGGACCACCCAGAGCTCCCAGGGACTAAAGCACCAACCAAAGGGTACCCATAGAGGGACCCATTTCTACAGCTGCATATGTAGCAGAGGATGACATTATCTGATGTCAATGGGAGGTGGCCCTTGGTCCTGTGGAGGTTTGATGCCCCAGTGTAGGAGGATGTTAGACGATTGAGGCAGAAGTGAGTGAATGGGTGGAGGAACACCCTCATGGAAGCAAAGGGGATGGGGGAAAGGGAGGATGGGGTGAGTGGGTTTGTGGGGGGGTAACTAGGAAGGGGGATAGTATTTGAAATGTAGATGAATAAAACGATAAAAAAGTAAATAAACGAACAAACAAACAAATAAATTTCTGGAGGTTTCTAGACACACATTTACAGAGACACTGGGAGAGTTCAAGAGCTATTGCTTGTTGTGACTACTACAGTCTCAGACTGGATTCTTTTCTAGATCAGTCCAGAATTCTCCGAGGAATAGCTCCCTCATCTGCCAGGCTGCCACAGTGCGGTTCCCAGCCTCAGGCTTCCAAACTGTTTGGATTTTACTAAGTTTGCACTTCAGATTGGTTGGACCTTTCAGTAGTTGCCATCTTGATCTGAAAATTCAAGCTCTGTGTATAAATGAATTCACAATATAATAGCTAGTATAAATTAAACACAATGTGTGAATTGGCTACACATTTTCTTCAGAAAAATAAAACATGGTTATTTTACATTAGCATGGAGGATGAGTAGAAATCTGTGCAGTTGTGATTTATGTATACTTTCAGCTATGAGCTCATTAAAAGAAAATCGTGACAGTTAATCATCATGCAAATGACATGTTTGTGTATGATTTAGGATGCATTTTGTCATACCAAATATAAAAATTTAATGCATTAGTCTTGCAACCGAAAACACTAACTATAGAAAGATCTGCCGGGCTCACAGAAACGCTGAAATAAAAACCGTAATTAATAGTTACCAGTTTAGCATTTCCCCCTGTTGATCACAGGTGCAGCACGCTCTCAGCGCTCACTTGCAGACTCCAACTCTCTTCAGGAGATGCAGGGATGGTATTCAGATCCGTACCTAAAGCTTTTAGACTTGTATTCAAAATTAAAGTGTGTCTGCTTAAATGGCCACCCTGAATTATTCTCTCTTCATCAATATTCTAAAATGCACTACAGTTTCTGAATGTCAAAAGGGAAGTTCATGTCTCCTTTGTTAGGAACTTCACAAGGTTCCTAATGAGGGAAGGAGTTGGAGGATCCTGACATAAGCAGAGGGAACTGAAGGAGCTTGCAGTTATGTCCTTCAGCTCTGAGCTCCCATTCTCAGCACTCCCTTAGGAGAGCCTTAAGGCAAAGTGAATTAACATCGTCTCACCAGCCCAACTGGACATCAGGCTAACTGATTCATTACACTCTCCAAATCTCAGTATATCCAGAAAACATGACAACCCGAGGTTAAGTCATGAACTTGACCAAGCTCAGAATTTCTGAACATAGAGATCTGTGTTGGTAAACCAGGTGTGGCTCCAGACCCCATGAAAAGAAACACTGTAATAAGATACACAGGACAGACAGGGTCATTTACTTCTTTCTTCACTACTGTTTTTGTTTTGTTTTGTTTTGTTTTGTTTTGCTGACATAGGAACTAACATTACATCAAAAGAATGTATGTTGTAGAAATTATTTAACCTCAACCTGGGTTTCTACCCTGCCTTTAACCCTTTAGTTCCCAGATAAAAGACACGCACAGCCTTTATATTTATAATAAGCCTTAAATAGCACAAGAGGTGGGCGGATACCTACCTGCTATGCTATTAGAATTTACTTTCCCATCAATAACCCCAAATTATTACTTACTATGTTTTATCTGGGCTGCTCTTAACTCCACCTGCCCAGCCCTTAGGGCCAGGTTTTTATGGCTCACCTAACAAATCGTGGCTTTTCCTTATCCGCCAGCACCTTCTTCCTCTCCTGGTGGTTCTCCCATGACCCCAAGGCCAGAAAACTTAAGCCCCAACTATTACTCTTTTCCACAGCTATTAGCTGTTGATATCTCTACTTGACAATTAGCAACAACTTGGGGGCTGTGTCGGGAGTTTATATGGGTACTCTCTCATAGCTGGGGCAACCACCTTGGGGGCCCAATATCAGCATTAGAATACAAGCAACATCAGGCCAACCCACAACAGGGTGAGCTGAAAGAATGTACATAGATCTCTGCAATTTCTTACTTTTTTATTGGATAATTTTTATTTGCATTTCAAGCCCTTTCCTGGTTTGTCTTCCATAAGTCCCCTATCCCATCTGCTTCCTTCTTCTTCTTTGAGGGTGTTCCCCCTCCCCAACCACCCTCCCTTCCTGCCTCCCTGCCCTGAAATTCCCCTACAATGGGGGTTTCAGCCTTGGCAGGACCAAGGGCTTCTCCTCCCATTGGTGCCCAGCAAGACCATCTTTTGCTACACATGCAGCTGGAGCCATGAGTCAGTCCATGTATAGTCTTGGGGTAGCGGTTTAACCCCTGGGAGTTCTGGTTGGTTGGTATTGTTCTTATGGGGTTACAAACCCCTTCAGCTCCTTCAATCCTTTCTCTAACTCCTCCAATGGGGACCCCATTCTCAGTTCAATGGTTTGTTGCCAGCATTTGCCTCTGTATTTGTCCTGTGCTGGCTGCGCCTCTCAGGAGACAGCTATATCAGGCTCCTGTCAGGATGCACTTCTTGGCTTCATCTCTACAATTTCAAGGCCAACCATAGCTATCAGGAAGATCCTGGCTCAGAAAAAAAAAACAAAAAAGAAAATGAAGGAGAAGGAGAAAAGAAAAATTGATATGGGTAAAGAATTAAACAAATGGAGCCTTAGTAAGCCAGTGCTGTGTGAAATAAAGACAGGAATTGCAATGAGAAATACATCATTCTTGTTACAGAAATGTAGCCATGAAGTAGGAGAAATGAAAACAGGCAGAGAAAAGAAGAAAAAGAGTGTACAGAAGGGAAACAGAGAGGGAAATGAAGGGAAAGAAGATACAATGTGTACAGACTCACCTACCGTGTAGACATTTTCATATATGACAATCTGTAAACTTCATATTAATCGATTCAAACATTTTGTGGAATACTTTCTCTCTTTTTTATAAATGAAAGTGCAAGCAAATTTTAGATAACACCTAACTGATAAACGGTAAAGAACCACAAATAGAAGTAATATCTTGTGATTGCTGGATGCCATTCATGTAAACTTAAATGTGAAGGAGCAAATAAAGATACATATTTAGATTATTATGAAGAGATGCACTAGAGTGCCTAATTTGAAATGTTCTCTGGGACGCTTCTACTTATAGTATGTTACATATTTTTTTAACTAAACAGAAAATATCTTCTAAAAATTTCTACTGTTTGGTGCATTCATTTTATAGGCTAATATTTGCTTTTATTTGCAAATTGAAAGATAATTTTGTGTGTTTGATGATAACCTCTTCTGTTTATGTTTATTTCACCATATAAGGAAGCCTTATTAATAGGGCCTACTAGACATTGTAATGTCCGTGTCTGAATTGTTTTGATCCATAAAAAGAGGAACGGAGTAACTTAGTTTGTACATTCATTTAACCAGCTGAGAGCTAAGACAACTCAAGAAAATGGGAAAGTTAACGTTGTTTCTTTGGAAGTGAATTTTTCTTTGCTTGGATCATAGCAAGAAATAAATTAGAAAGAAATTGTTAGTGCACATGTACACACATGTATACATATGTATGTATATACAATCAAATGTGAATATGTTTTTGTCTATTATTATGTTTGTAGTATTGTGTTAATGTGAGAATGTAATTGTAAACCAGGAACTTCATGTTCCTTCATAAGTGATTATAATGTTTCTGTATGACTAGCAGTTACGTCCTACATAATTAAGTATGGCATATGCACAATACCTGCTAAGGCTTTGGTTCTAGATAAGGCTCTAGCTTATCCAGGCATGCAGCACCAAGGATTTCTTTAAGTGTAGGTATTTCAATACTTCAAACCTCAGATGCTTAAATGAAAAGGCTTATTTTATTTCCAGTTGTTGGGATTCAATCCATAACTAACTTATTTTGTTGCTTTGAGCCTGTGGGAGTACTTGGCAGAGTAGAAATTGGTTAGGGAACAGAAGGGGGCAAGGAAAAGTCAATGTCCTTCATAGTCAAGCCTCCATGACTAAATGTCCCGTGAGGCCCAGCATTATAGCGGTCTTTCAATAGCTTCATGGGATCACGTCTTTAATACACTGGCATTTGGAAAACATTGAAGGTGCAAACTACAATAGGGACACTTTTTTCCAGACACACTTGGTATAAGGTGTCAGGTTTTGTCTATCCTTCCTTCATTTTTCTTCCCTTTGATCAAGATGCAGTAGGAATCTCAGTGTTTCACTAGAACTCATTTAACTGTACAGGGGAAGAGTAGACTCTTCTTTGCACTTGACTTTGGCAGAATGGATGTTGACTAATTCACTAGAACTCTGCATGAAAGAAATCAGTCAAATGTTGATGTTACCCACATGAATCTAAAAATTATCTCTAATTATCTTTTACATATTCAAAAACACAGAATGTATACACTATGTATATATATATATATATATATATATATGTATACTTGAGTGTGTGCTTTGTCAGTGCTAGAATCGGACTGTGCACAGGGAACTTCACTGTGGATCTTCATGTGCTGAGATTTCTGACTCTTGCATCATAAATTGAACTGAAATTCCTATTTTTTTTATTTTTTTCATCTTTATTAACTTGGGTATTTCTTATTTACATTTCGATTGTTATTCCCTTTCCTGGTTTCTAGGCCAACATCCTCCTAACCCCTTCCCCTCCCCTTCTATATGGGAGTTCCCCTCCCCATCCCCCCCCCCATTACCACCCTCCCCCCAACAGTCACGTTCACTGGGGGTTCAGTCTTGGCAGGACCAAGGGCTTCCCCTTCCACTGGTGCTCTTACTAGGCTATTCATTGCTACCTTTGAGGTTGGAGCCCAGGGTCAGTCCATGGGTAGTGGCTTAGTCCCTGGAAGCCCAGGGTCAGTCTTTGGGTAGTGGCTTAGTCCCTGAAAGCCCAGGGTCAGTCTTTGGGTAGTGGCTTAGTCCCTGGAAGCTCTGGTTGGTTGGCATTGTTGTTCATATGGGGTATTGACCCCCTTCAAGCTCTTCCAGTCCTTTCTCTGATTCCTTCAACGGGGGTCCCGTTCTCAGTTCAGTGGTTTGCTGATGGCATTCACCTATGTATTTGCTGTATTCTGGCTGTGTCTCTCAGGAGAGATCTACATCTGGTTCCTGTCAGCCTGCATTTCTTTGCTTCATCCATTTTATCTAGTTTGGTGGCTGTGTATGTATGGGCCACATGTGGGGCAGGCTCTGAATGGGTGTTCCTTCTACCTCTGTTCTAATGGAAATTCCTCTTAACTGCTTGTTCAGCATAGTGGGTTCCTAATGTCTGCTGACTGAAACTAAAGAATAGGGAACCTGGTCTCTGGCTGTTTATTCAAATTACATCCCAGTCAAGAGATGATGTTCTTTAAATTCTCTTAAAATTTTCTCTTCAGGAGAAAGTAGAATCCCACAAAATCTAAAAAATTACAAGCAAACATTAGTAACAAAGGTTGATTCTCCTGATCATGGGAACATTGTGTTGCTATCTCTGCGTATTGTTCTACATTAGTAAGAAATAATCTTGAAGGCTCCCCATGGACAGCAATTAGCATGTGCCCAAGGACTGTAAAACATTTCCTCAGAGTCCTGAATCTCCAGCCTCCTCACCATACAAGAGACAAAGACACACCTGGTTGTACCTTGTGTGCTTCTTTCCTTTCTTGTGTTTTGACCTCATCTCTCATTGATCCTGTGAGCTTAATTCCCTCCTAATTTTCTGTTCTCTGTGCCTAGATCATCTTGAAATTTCTCAGTGTTTTAAGCATCTCCCTTGTTTATTGTCCTCTGGATGTCTCTTTCCAGTTATATTATCTGACACTTACAATTTTTCATTTCTAATATTTTCTGCCATGCCACTTTCAATTTTATTTTGACTCGTTGTGACTGACACGTAATAATCGTGCATGTCTATATTATACACTGTAGTAAATTAGTTTGCTTCTGCAATATGTAATGATCAAATCAAGATAATTAGCTGTTGCAGATGCTTACTATTTTTCCATGTTTGGAGCCTTTGGACCTCTCTATTTTACTTCTTCATAAAATACATGATACATGTATACTATCATCACCATACTGTAATGTGGAACACCAGAACTTACTTCCCGTGACAGACACCTGGGTAGGTGCTACCCAACTTCCCTCTGTACTCATTCTCTTCCGTCTTCATTGAGAAATAGAGCAACTAATCTATTGCCAATGATAGCAACTCTCTCTTCATTAAAGTTTAAAGCATAGTCTCACCCAGAGGCACATACCATGCTTCTTAAGCACAGGACATACTGGCTGGTTTTGATGCCAACTGGACACAAGGCAGAGTCATCTTGGAAGAAGGGGTCTTAATTTAGACAATGCTTTCATAGGAGTGAGTGGTAGATAATTCTCTAAGGTATCTTCTTAATCTAAAATTGAGGTTGGATAACTCAGTTTACTGTGGTGCTACTCTTGTACAAATGGTTCTAGGTGGTATAGCAAAGCAGATTGAGCAAGCAAGCTAGTAAACAACACTCTTCTATGGCCTCTATATCTGTTCCTGCCTCCAGGTTTCTGCCTTGAGTTCCTGCCCTGATGTCCTTAGATGATGGAACTATGATCTGAAAGTGTAAGCAAAATAAATCCTTTCCTCTCCATCCAGCTTAGTTTATAGTTTTTATAAGAGTAATAAAAACTCTCTAACAACAGGGCAGCCTTACCTTTTATCACTGTTGCCTTAGTTTCTGGTCATACTTTGAAGACTTTTAGACTAGATGATGATGGTGGTGAAGGTGATGGTGGTGGTGGTGATGATTATTTTGCCTCATCCTGTAGGACTTCAGTATTCAGTATCCTAATAACGCTCTTCACTCCTACTGCTTCTGGAAACTTTTATACCAGGTCACATAGAAAGCTGACTTGTGTGATGAACACAACATCTTTCAAGATAGAAATCTTGAGCGAGTCTCCTCTTGAAACAAGAACGATTCTAGTTACTGCCAAAACCTTTCTGAAAGACATAGCCTATCTAGCATGAAAGACAGGGATATGAAATCTAAAAGTGAAGTAAAATTAAGAACCCAAGAAGGTAAGTGACTAAATTAGCTATGATTAAGATAATGACTAAAATTGCTAATGCCTGATTGCAGCATGGAAAACAGTGTCAAAACCTCAGAACCGAGGTGAGTGAGAAAGAAATCCTCTCACTAAAGCTAGATGATGATTTCAAAGAAAGTTTTCTGTCTGGAAAGTGGTATTCTCTGGTACACTCATGACCATTAGCATGCTTTGCTATGGATATTTCCTTCAAACTATCACTATTGTTGTTGTGTGACTGAAATGTGTGCAGCAATTTTAAGTTAAAGTAGTTTTGGCTTTCGTTAAAAGGAAGGAACATCAAGGAATTGAAAGACTGAATATTAAAGCTAATAAAAGCCAGTTTGATATGCAACATGCGATGGGGAAAGTTCACAAGGACTTGCGTCTAGATGGAGAGAAAAGGAATTGAGGGTCACTGAGAGAAGGAGAATTGGTCTTCCTCAGGGATAAATCCCTTGATAGTTTAACCGATTCTAAGTAATCAGTCTTAAATAAAAAAACAAAAACAAAAACAAAAAAAACCACAATGACAACCAACAATACTAGGCAGGGCCTTTTTATGAGAGAGAGAGAGAGAGAGAGAGAGAGAGAGAGAGAGAGAGAGAGAGAGAGAGAGAGAAACAATAACTAATGAAGAGATCATGAATTTGAGGGCATAGTGAGAGAACACAGGGAGAGCTGCAGTGAGACAAATATTGTTAAAAGTAAAAAAGCAAACCCACTGTATAATGAGAGGGATATAAAGGGAAGTTCATATCTGAAAGTATTTGAGTAGTTCTAGAGAGTAATGAAGTTATCACTAATATGGAAACTTGAAAAGACTAAGAAAAAGAAAAAAAAATAGAAGCCAGCTCTTCACAATTCTAGGAAGAATAGCAGAGACATTAAAGAAATGACAGCTAAAGATTTTTCAGAACTTGGAAGGCACAGCAGTGTTACCAATGTATCCCCACATAAATAATAATCTTCTCCAAACATGATAAAATCTGTAGGGATGAGGGGGCAGTGAGATGGCTCAACGGTTAGACGCCCATCAAACCTGATGTCCTGAGTTTGATTCCAGAGATGCTGAGGTGATTTCAATGAGATGTCTCCACATCTGTGGGATATGTGGATACTTGGTCCCAGTTGTGGGTGTTGTTTGAGGGGTCTTCGAGGGTGTGATCTTGATGGAGAAACTGTGTTACTAGAGTCTGGCCTTGAGGTTTCAAAAACGACACACCATTCCCAGTTAGTGTGCTGTTTCCTGTTTGTGGTTTGAGATGTTAGTTCTCAGCTTCCAGCCTCAGCTGCCATGTCTGCTATGGGCTGTCCCAGCGTTATAGCCTCTAACACCCTGGAAATATAAACCCAATGTAAACTTCCTTCTGTAAGCCACCTTAAGGTGTTTCATTATAGCAGTAGAAATGCAACTAATACAGACTCACATGGTGGAAGGAGAGAGCAGAGTTCTGAAATGAAAATTGTCCTCTGTAATCCACAGCTTGGCCATGACATGTTATCACCCCCACCTCAACCCCTATCTTTCCATATGCACACAAACATACACAACAGTATAACAAAAATAATCTACATGGATGATTGAAGGCAATAAACAGATTAGCCACAGTTTTCACAATTCTCAGATAGGAAATGAACACTTCCTGCTTCCCTCTACACCACGGTCTTTGGAATAGGGAGATTTTCATGAACTTTTTCTCAGATGTCCATTTTGTTGTTGTTAATGCCTGCAGAGAAAAGATTTCATTCTGGCTTCAGGGACATCATGAAAAATCCAGGACTGAGTGAGCATGTGTCTCTGTACATCTGATCTGTTTGTTTGTATTTATTACATTATTATTCATATATCCCCTTTTTTATGTGTTTAATGAGAGACTGAAACAGGCAGACTCGAGAGGAGGTAGGGAGAACATTAGAGATGTTGGAGGAGGAGAAACAGTAATACAAATATAATGTATGAAAAACTCTATTTCAATGAAAGAAAAATAGAAAAAAAATCCAGAATTTCACACACAGCAGACACCAAAACAGAGTCATGAATCACCACACTCCGTGTTGCTTTTCTTTGTGGGCTTGCAATTTCTCAGTTTCTCAATCTTCAAGGGCTCATTTACGTCAGTTGTAACACAATAAACACCTCTGCGGTTGTAAGGTTGTTCTCTTAGCATATACTGTTTTATCTCTTGGCAGATTCAAAGGATTGTCATTTTATTGGCCAAAATTGGAATTCCAATATTAAATAAATAGAATAAATTTACCATCTTTCACTGTGCACATCCATAGGTACACACAGGTACATGAATACATATGGGCACACTGTTAGCATATATTTTCAAATAACTATGACATTAGAAGGAACCATTAGTGGCAGATGGCAGGAGTGGAGGGCAATGGGATCACACAATGGCAGTTCTAAGGGATACTTTGCTGACAAGTCACCAAACGTCAAAGATGAGTCTAGTAAGGAAGAGTAGCCATTGAGCTTATCTGTCTCCACCCCAGGTCTGACAGACTACAAGGAAATGCTCATGAAAGATACTTTTCTCTTCTCTGCTTGTGAACAACCTGGATAAGTTCATCTAACGATGCTATTTAGTCTATGCTGAGATCCTCTCTATACCTCTGTCATAACTGTCCTCCCAGTATCCTAGCATTCACTGAGGTCTTCAGTATCTGACTCACAAAACAGAAAGCCACAGAAGTCCAACATGACTCTCTCCCTTGCTACCCATGGCTTTCTGTCCAGTCCTCCCCTGGTACACTTAATTTCAGTCATCTACTCCCCAGGTCACATTCTGGTCTTTCTACCACCTGGCACCTCACCTCTGAAGTCTCAGCTCAAAAGTTCCATTCTTTGAGAGCAAAGTCTCAAAGACTTCCTCAGACTTCCCGCTTTCTAACCTTGTGACTTCCACTGAACAATGATTATTCACAGGTTTCTTAGATCTCTAGTCCACATCTATGAACTCCTTTTGATGCTGGTACATCCCCAACAAAGTTTACATCCCACTGATCTTCCTTGTGGTAGGGATCTTGAACTCTTCCTTTTATCCAGCATGGCACATGCTCTCCCATACTTCTGACTTCTGCACTGCACCGGCTAACTCCTCCTCCCCAAACCAGTCTTTGTTCTCTGCTTTTCCCCATCACTTTCTTACCCTAACCAGTCTTTGTACTGCCTTGGCCATCACGTCTCTCAGAGAGCTTCCCCTAACCTCTAGGTCTGAGTTACTTCTGAGATGCTGGTGCAGGGTCTTATAACTCTCACTGTAGCCCTGTGTATCTCAGACTCAGATATGCAAACACTGGGATAGGATCTGCTCAGGGTCTGAACCATATCCACTTCAGTAAATGACTAGATGCTTAAAATTAATGAAAAAGGGTATATGTACATAAATTAAATATTCATAGCCTCAAATTAGGATATTCATTATGACTAGTGTATTTACTACTGATGGAGCCTTATTTACCATCCTGGAGAGTTACCAGAAAAGTAATTATAAAATTCATATAGAAGTTTTATGTATAATACCTTAAATGATTGTAACATGCAAATTATATACTTTTTAAAAGCCGTGTGCATGTGATCTCCACTCCCAGCATAGAAAGTTAATTTCCTGATTTCACATCAGTTTCTTCGAAGAGTCCTCTTCCTTTAGTTCAATGCAATGGAAGGTGACTTCCTGAGAGAGGAAACAGGCTTTTCTTAAATCTCCCACGACTTGCCTGACAAGTCACTCTAGGTCCAATTGGTCTTCTAACATTTTCTGACAGACTCTCTACCTTTAACAGCGTCATTGGCTTTATATACAGCCTTTGCCACAGACTTTTCTTCATAAAAATCTCAGTGCTAAATTTGCTCCTGCCACAAATGTGTGAGCTGCCCGAGAACATTGGTATTCATTCCACTGCTGGTCTCCTCATAAAAGTGGAAGTGTCAGATCATGATAATTCGGTCTCCAGAAAAATGCCTATCAAATGCACGCAAATTGAGGGAACATAAAAGTTAGAAAGAGACATGTAAGAATAAAAGAAAAATGCGAGGCTTTCATAACGGCTGACACTTCGATACAGCAGTCCTGGAAGACCATTAGGCTATCTCCACCTTCTCGCAGCTGACGAGTCAGAGTTCCTGCCGCTCTGGCAAAGAGATAAGTCTCTATGGAGGGAGCAGGCTTACGACGGCCTTGCGCTTTCAGATACAGGAGAGTAGGGAAGGCATATCTATGCTAGTAATTTCAAACATGGGGATAATAACAACTAGAGAAATGTACAGTGCCAAATATAAATTGCTGTGTGCAACGTCCAATAGTCTGATCCACTGTGCAGTTTTTTTTCTTCACTTCCCTTTTTATTCTTGTTTTAAGACAAAGGTTTAACACATAGCCCGGGCTGACTTTATACTCATCCCAAGCCTCCCTCCTCAGCCACCCAAGGGTCGGGATTATAAACCACTGTTTGACTCTTTTATTTTATGTACAGCATTCTGCCTGCATATGTGACTGCAGGCCAGAAGAGGGCACCAGATCTCATTACAGATGGTTGTGAGTCACCATGTGGTTGCTGGGAATTGAACTCATGACCTCTGGAACAGCAGTCAGTGCTCTTAACCGCTGAGCCATCTCTCCAGCCCACCTGTTTGACTCTTTCGTTTAACTGTTAATCACATGTCTCTTTACTTCAGTAGAGCACCAAGTACAGAGATGATTCGCCCAAGTCTAACACAGTTAGCCAAGGAGTTCATTGAGCTGCCTTCTGGAGCGTGGACAACGACAGAAAGAAAGTCACATCACAAAAACCCACCCAGGCTGTGGCTACTCACAAAAGCCCGAGAATCAAATTCAAATCTCTAGATGTGAATGTGCTCACCTGTAACCCCAGAACTGTATTGAACGGAGACAGGAGGATTGCCGGGTTTGTTAGCTACCAGCTTTGCTCCAGACGCTGTCACAGGGATTTAAGGGGAGAGATATAGAGCAGGATGCACAGCATTTTCACCAGCTTCTGTGCACACATAAGGGAGCCCACACCTGCACACGTGTATACATAATGCATGTCATACTCACACACACACACACACACACACACACACACACACACACACACACACACACTACATTCTTTTACATTCACCTACATATTTATTTTCTTCTGATCTCAATGCTTTCCTGTAGGTCTGAGTTTCAAATATTTTAGAATTCTCAATACACAGAAAATCCTTTTGAATTTTCCTGAGCTGCAGGTATGCTAGCCACAGATCATCAACTGTTATTTGAAAAGTCTGTACTGTCTTTCTTTGTAAAGATATATTCTTTCTGGAGACAAAATTCCAGTGGCAAGAATTTTCTTTTAGCAACATAAGAAGTTTATTTGGGGGGCACTCCTCCTTGTCTTTCATGTATCTAGTGAGAAATCCATCATCTTTGAATCACCAGTTCCCTGTACATAATATTCTGTCACCTTCATCCCCAACTCAAACCCACAACTCTCTGGCATCCATTTTTTTTCTTAGTTATAGTGTTTTATAATCTTTACATTTATGTCTTCCAAGGTATTCATTTCCACTGGTATTTTGTTTCGCACATTCCAATATCTTTTGATAATTTCAATTTCTTTTTAAAAATTAATTGACTTTCCATCCCAACTGCATTTCCCTTCCCTCCTCTCCTCCCAGTTCTTCCACCCCACCTCTCTTCCCCCTATCTACTCTTCCTCCCTTTCTCTTCAGAAAAGAAGAGGAGTCCCATAGATGTTGACCAGCCCTGCTATATCAAGTTGCAGTAGGAGTAGGCACATCCTCTCCTACTGAAACTAGATGAGGCGGCCCAGTAGGAAGAAAGGGCGCCAAAGGCAGGCAACAGAGTCAGGACCAGCTCTTGCTATGCTGTCAGGAATTCTGCTTGCAAGCCCAGCTGTTCAGCTGTAACAGACAGAAGCCCTAAGCCTGTACCATACCAGCTCCCCGGTGGGTAGTTCAGTCTCTGTGAGCCTCTATGGGCCAAAGTTATTTGCCTAGTGATATTTTTAATTATAAGTTTGTTTGTCAAGAAATTTGAGGAATTCCATATATTTTCAACATGTCATTTTCTATTTTCTTCCTCTTTGTCAGCTGAGAATCCACATCTCTGTGAAACAGCCTAGTATGAGCTCTCACATCACTAAATAGGTGCTTCTTATCCTCAATCACTTTTCCTTCAAGCTGCATAACATCAACCAATCATTATTTTGTCCATAAGAAGTTTGTGGTGAACATTTTCTCTCTCTCTTTCTTTTTCTTTCTTTCTTTCTTTCTTTCTTTCTTTCTTTCTTTCTTTCTTTCTTTCTTTCCTACAAGATTCATCTTATAGAACTTCACTTTAATGGCCTTACTATCTATATTTATTTCAGATCAAAAGTTGTTGCTCTTTATAGAGACAGTGATTGTACACCCAATGGTTTGCTGGTACATTTCAACAATTTCTTAAAGTTTGCAGCACATCTTTGTCAAGATGCATGGCCTATTTCTTTAGCATTTGTAAGCTAATCTCCTTTCCCTTTTGAAAACAATGTGAAGTGAATTTGACAGAGGAGTAGACAGGTTCAGACAAATCACATTTGGTCAAAATGAATGAAATAGAAAAATAGAGTATCACAGAAAATCTGTGGATTATTTCCCATGCAGTCCAAAATCACTGAAGGGAGGCAATGACAAACATCAAGAATTAGGAGTTTTCAGATGGCCTACTGACCATACCAGAAATGTGAATTCCTTTGGTTATTTCAAGTATAATATTTTCTCTGTAGATCATTTGTGTCTATTAAAGACACAACCAAATCTGACCTTTAAAAATCATTGTCTGATTCATGTCTCAAAAAAAGGTATGAATTTTCTGTCAAGTTTAGTGTGAGGCTGAACTTTTATTTTTTTATAGTCTTAAAAAAGCTAGACAAATGAGAAAGCTGGGCATGGTGGATCATGCCTTTAATCTCATCACTCGGAAGGCAGAGGCAGGTGGATCCCTGTGAGTTCAAGGCCAGCCTGGTCTACAAATCAAGTTCCCAGCAGTGGAAGTATCAAAAAAAGAAACCCTGTATCAAATGTCTCAAACAAAAAAAAAAGACACACCAAAAAAAAAAAAAAAAAAAAAAAGGATGATGTGGTGTGAAACTGATGAAAAATGTAGAAAACTTCTTTCTTGTTATCTTAAATAAAATATGTTATCTTAAAATAAAAAATGGCCTCTTCTGATTATATGTTTTACCTAGCCATCGGTAGAGTCCAGTGTTTTGGTAATGACAATCATAAATGGACATTTCCACCATTATAGGGAAACATTCTGACAAAATTTCTAGTATCGGTAAAACAATGACGGGCATGGTACTCTACGGTTTTGAGTATGTGTTACGTGAGATGCTTATGCAAAATTGTGAATAACAGTGGCTTTGGTACCATAGCAAACAGTTATTCCATTTTTGTTTTGGATGCAGTAAATGATACCTCTTTTCATTGAAGAACAGAAATGCCTTAAATTAGTGGACTCTTATTTGTTCCCCTGCTTATTCTAGAGCCTACCACACGGTGTGAAGATGATCAAATTGTTATATCATGGTACTGATGTTCACAACGTTGCTTGAGAAAAGCATTTAACTAGGTTCAGTGGCTCATGCCTGTAATCTGAGCAGTGAAAGGCTAAGGCAGGGTTGCTACCAGTTCCACAAAAGCCCGGGCTACATAGTTCCATGGCAGCCTGGGCTACAGAGTGAGATACTGTCTTAAAAGAAAACAAAGCTAAACTAAGATAAAAGAAAGCAAAGGCAGGGAAGCACCTACATTCTGCTGTGGTGATTTCCCATCCATTCCATCACTAAGTGAGAATCCTATTATTATGAAATTGCACTAATTTACATATCCAGGAAAGAACATCTCTATCAGCAGCAGCCTGATTCATTCTGCCTGTAATATTTGGCAGGCACCGATGGCTTATTGCTTCTATTCAGTTCTAGCAGAGCTGAACAAAGTTAAAGATTCATTGAAGTCTGCTTTTGGAATGTAAAAAACGTTAATTAGCTTTTGATCACCATGATGAGATCCTAAAGAAAACAACTTCACGGAGGAAGGGGTTTTCTGGCTTAGGGTCTGCTTTCTGTTCATTGTTGGCTGAATACACAACACTGAGGTACACTGAAAGACAGAATGATGTCAGAGGGTGTGGCCGAGAGTGAATGCTCATGTCAGTCTCTGTTGTACAAGACCCCAAGAGTCTGTGGAAGAGGTGGGGCAACAAATACCTTTCAAGTCCATGATTCGAGAGAGCAGATTTGTCCAATCTGGCCACACTACTCAGTTTCCACCACCTCCTAAGAATCCATTCATTGAAGAATTCAACAATAAGTTAATTTATTGGTTTGGTCAGACTCCTTAGCAGTCACTTTCCCAAAGCTCATCAACTGACAATCATTACAATTAACAACAGATTTTTGGGGAGTGTGGACCCTTCATACCCACACAACACAGGGATAAACACCTTACATTTGAAAATTAGCTTCCATTCCATCTCTATATTACAGTTTATCTTTAATTCCAAAAAAAAAAAAAAAAAAAAAAAAGAAGCATCAATTCTCAGGGCTTCTGTACCATTTACAGATCCTCCCTCAGTGGTGATAGTCAAATCAGCCCCTGTTAATTATCAGGCTTACTAGTGTAGTGATTTCTGCCACCTGAGTTTGTCATTCTGTTCTATTTATCTTTCTTTTGTGATCAAAATGAGTATTAAGAAACATTTGAAATAAAAACTTATCCTTGTAGTGTCGATTAGTTCACAATTCCTCCATTTCACCCACTCCTGTGTGCAACATCCTGCCCAGACGGTCTTCACATTAACGGAGTGTGCAGCTGTTCCC
Source organism: Rattus rattus (assembly GCF_011064425.1). Lineage (NCBI taxonomy): Eukaryota > Metazoa > Chordata > Mammalia > Rodentia > Muridae > Rattus > Rattus rattus. The sequence goes on from NC_046159.1 coordinate 114,086,562, forward strand.
CTTTCTCACCACAGCAGAAAGGCATAGGATGCTGTGGCATCACAAAAATGAAACTAGAATAAAACGAAGTCTTTCCCAGAGAGCAGCAGCTAAAATAAAAAATGTCCCGCCACTGAAGCCCTTAGAGGTTTTTCTGTACTTGATTCTGAGCTTTTTAGTGCACTGTTTTGTTTAGTCCTCTGCACTCCCTGACATTCTGTTGTGAGCATTATTATTATTTCAATTTGTAGCCTTCACAAGGTCTAAGCAGTTTGTTTTGGCCATGCAGCCACAAGTTGAGTTCATCTGAGGCAGGATTTATGGCGGCAACTCCTAATCGGATACTTAAAGGGACGTGTAACATGAACCCAGCATTGAGAGCCACTGTGTTCTCAGTTCCACAGGAGAGTGCTTCTACTCAAATGCTGTCTGAGCCGCCAAGCAGTAAAGTCTTGAATAGGTGTAGGTATGTATTCGTACAGCTGCTAAAAGCAGGTCTGAGTGCTTTACTGGAGGACATGAATAAATGTACAAAGTCCTGGTGATCATCCCCTTCGACTCCTTGTTAACTCTGCATAGAAACATGGTAGGGTTAAGAATTGAATGCAAGTTTCTGGATCTCAGGTAACTACTGGTTTAAACTCTGTGCTGTTGGTAATACATGCTAGTGCTCTGATTTGAGGACAGGGATATCTAATATGGCAGAGTCTGTTCGTATTAGGGTCATTAGAGACTACCCAGAACATGTCAACAACTTCTGGACTCTGAGGAATGAACACAGCTAAGTTCTGGCTTCTAAGGTACTCATATTCTGGTGGGAAAAGAAAACAGAAAAAGCAGGTCAGTAAGTCAGAGGGGAAATGTGAGGTAGAAGGTAAGTGTCTGTGACAGGCCAGGGTGGACTTTGTATCACTAGGGTGGATAGTGTGACAGTTACTTTAGTACTAAATATATTTGGGAGAGAACCCTTGAACATGAAGTCCCAAGTCCCTGGAGAGAGATTTTCTTTGCCTGATGTGCTGAAGAAACAAAGACCAGTGTTTGGATAAGAAAAGAGAATCATGGCAATAGAAGGGACCAGAGGCTCAGAAAGGGCAAAGGAGCACATTGGCTGGTGAAGGCCACTGCAGTATCATTCTATGGGATGAGAAGACATAGACATCTGCTCCCCATGGCAATCCAGACAAGGGAAGCCTTTACTGTAGCGTAGGCAGCACAGTCATAGGGAAGTGTAAAAACAAACTTCTGGCTAGATTTTAGGGAATTATGCATCATTATTTTTCTAATGGATTGAGTGGGGAATACACAGGGAAAAAGAAAGAGAAGGTGACTAGACCTCATTGTGAATTTGGAGCTTAATACATTTGCTATAGATTAATTCCTCGCCAAACTTTCAACTTGGTGAAATCTGATTAACTTCTAACAAAAGAAACATCTTCATGGAGGTAAAAAAAAAAACAAACTTCAAAGCATAGTTCAAATGACAAGGATTTATGAAAACTCACATTTTCCTAGACATGAAGCATGATGTGTAAACCATCCAGCATCTAGGCTCAGGGATCCATAGGTACATGATCCAGTCTGCTCGAGGTCATTCCTATCAGTAGGAAACAGCTCTTTCAATTTTTAAAAAATTTCATGATTCTGACATCGTCACTTATTATTGCTTGTGATTGTTTTTTAAAACATGTAGGACTACTATTATCCTCAGAACTATTTCTTACTATTCTTTTTTTTTTTTTTTTTTTTTGAGTTGGGGACCAACCTAGGGCCTTATGTTTGCTAGGCAAGCGCTCTACCACTGAGCTAAATCCCCAACCCCTATTTCTTACTATTCTTAATTAAATTTAAAATTCTGTACTTTTAACTACTTTTGATAACACACATCACTCTGCTATTTAGATGTATCTTATCACTAGTGAGACTAATATAAAGTTTTTATAGCCATATATACTTATTATTCAATAGGATCGATATGGCCTCATGTGCAAATTTTCTTCAATTCTGCTAGCATTCCTTAGACCAGATTATGCCTTGTTTGTCTAGTCCTCTTTATATGATGTGTATATATATATATACACACGCAAACACACACACACACACACACACACACACACACATTTCCCTCTTTCCTTTTCTTCTTTTACTTTTGTCATTTCCAGACCCAGCAGCGCAGACCCCCTCAAACTTGCCATGCATCCAGAGTTGGCCAGAACTGTTGACTCTGCCCCCACTTCCCAGATTCTGGGATTACAGAAATATGGCATCATGCCTGGCCTCATTCTTGTCCTTTTTTTTTCTGAAGTTATGTCCCCTACTTGTCTTTTCTCACAAACTGTGTCAAGTCATTCTCAGGCACATCCTGTATGAGTAATAATTGAATACAAATGGATGAGCCGACCTTTAAAATACCCATTTTGCATACTGTCTTCTTGATCTTAACCTTCATTTATACTTTGGTCATTGTGTAGAAATATCTATCAGTGATTCCAACATTTGAGGAGAAACTTATCTTTGTAGAGTTTGGGAACATGCAAAAGAAACTCTAAGTACTACCATTTCATTTTTAGACTCCATTTAATTATTGGGAGAAAAAAAAGTTCAAGGTCCCAGACCGTAGGAGAGCTGGGGACTTGCCTATGACTGAACAGCTTCTGTTGTAAACAGTTGTCTGAGTTCAGCTATCTCAAGGACAACTATTCCATCTTGCTGGCAGGATAAAACAAGTTCATGTCTAGGAATGAACATTTACCCACTTCTTCAAATGTTTTCTTAATTGTCCATTAACCAGCAAATAATACAGAAATTGCTGTTATTTAAACCAAGGTACATAAGTTGTAAAAATATATAACCAATTGCCTGCTGTGCTCAAATTTACTGCATGCAGTTGACCTTCTGGCCCTTTACCTCTCTGATCTCCAGACCTAATGTCCAGGAGAATGAATTAAGGACCCTAAAGCTAGTGTTGCACTGAATATGGTCCAGTCTCCAATGAGTACTCTCTTGCTTAACTTATAATGTCAAAATTCAATCGGATAACACTGCAGCCCCCCCCCTTGCTTTGTGTTCCGATCCTTAAAAAAAATGTATAAACTCCCTTTAGTGACACAGTACCGAATTCAAACTGGTTCCCTCCTTGAATGCTAGGAAAATAAGGCTTTCATTTTTAAACTTCCTTATCTGAAGTGCATTTTCTTGGCTTCCACCCTGAATCCAACAGTAGAACCTTATTTAATAAGGGATGAGCACATCTAACGTCCTCTTCTAAACAGCCTACAACAATGTCTTTCTATTACAAAGTATGTTTCCACCTGACTCCACAGCTTACTCATTTTGATTTTAAAAGATCTTACCTTGGAGTAGAAGTGTTAATAAATGCTTATAATCTTAGTACTTGGGAGGAAAGTTTGGGTTGTGAGACTAAAAAAGGTTTTATCTTCCCTATAATACTACAAGAAACGGCTATTAGCTACACACAGCTACACACGCATACTTGTATTAACTGTTAAGGATGCTTGGGAAAGACAACTAATTATGAAGCAGCTAAGTTTAGCAAAATACTAAATTTTAAAACTGCCTTCTAAATAGAAGTAAAAAATCAGCTGAAAAATAAGAGTTTATGTAAAGACGTATTGTTTTTCCTCTGGGAATTCATTTGATTTCAAAGAAAAGAAAGGCTATTAAAAAAATCAGATGCCTGTAGAAACTGCAACAATATATGAAAAATATTTTGTTACTAGATGATAGGGAGGTTAAGACTTTTAACAGATACATTCTTTAACTCTTTAAAAATACTGTTAATAAGCAGATGAACTAAAGAAAACCCATACAAGATACAAAGAGCTTTTTTTCTGGTGATTGTCAGGTAAATGACAATACAATGTCTCTAAAGAATCAAAATAGAATAAGTTTATCTATGCAAACACTTTTGCATATTCTCTCTCTTCTTCTTCTTCCCCATCTATGATTTTGTGATCCACATTTTAAGTACAAAACACAGGCAGACTTCATTAAGATGCTGCCACGGTCTAAAAGCAGCACAGCCACTGAACTACGAGTGTCTCAGAGCTGAGAGCCTGAGATTCTTTACCCTTACCACGCTAATGATAATGGAAGCTGCAGACTTTGCAACCCGTCAAATGCACACTTGACGGGAACGGGCATTTATCTCCATGAAATAAGATCACAACTTTGAAACGTTAACTCATCTCAAATTTCTTAGGGTTCTAATTACATCATTGAAGGAAAAAAATAATACACACCATTCCTGAAAGATTTCCTGACCTCATTGTACATATAATAGTACACATGAGTGTTCATAAGTTCCCAGGACTCAAAGGCAAAGATATCCAGATTTCACTAGTAGTTGAAATTTATATTTCCCTGATAAATAAGGATAGGCTATAAACCATCTAGAGATCCCAAGGCAGGAGCAGAGGAACATATATTTTATTTTCCCCAAAATTGTATTGCAAGAGTTTGGGTTGAGTCTTCAAAATTCCTAGCGAAAACCACACTGACGATGTCCTTCCTTCCATCAACTTTCTTTCTCTGTGAATCTGTCATGCATTAACAGTATCTCTAGGCAACAGCGATACAGTAGTTCTGTTCTTTGTTAGACAAGTCTCACCACCTAAAACACTGTGGAGGATATGGTGAAATCAGGCCAGGATGTCTAGAATTATTTATAGGAAAAACAAGATAAAAGGCAGATTAAAATAATAATCATTAAAGAACAAAATTAGGAGACATGTATGAGAAACCACAACAGGTATCAAAACAAAATAATTACAGAATTACCAACTGAAAATACTTGGGTTGGGAAATTATAAGCAATGGGCTTCTTCCTCTCTGAACATGGACATGAGAAACAGAAGGTGGCAAAAGGAAAAATATACTAATGGACCCACAAGGTAATTCTATTTTCAAAAGCAGACACATATGTTTTTAGGGAAAGAACATGGAAAACTGTAGCACAAACTAAAATGACTTCCTCTGGCATAAGCATAACAGCTAAGTCACTGTGTGACTTCACATATACTCTCTTGTCTAAAGCTCTCAATGGTATATATTACTTCTATGAACTATAACTATCTATGGTCAGGAGATGTGGTGGTATGAATACGAATGGCCCCAAAAGACTCACATGATTGAATGCTTGGCCCATAAGGAGTGGCACTATTAGAAGGTATGACCTGTTGGAGCAAGTGTGTTATTTTGGAGGTGGGCTTTAAGGTTTCCTATGTTCACGTTATTCCTAGTGTGATTCAACGGTCTTCCCTCTGCTGCCTGTGAATCGAGCTGTAGAACTCTTAGCTCCCATTCCAGCACCACGTTTGCCTGTGTGCCACCATGCTTCCCATCATGATAATGGAATAAACTTCTGAAACCGTAAACCAGCCCCCAGTTACATGTTTTCCTTTGTAAGAGTTGCTGTAGTCATGGTGTCTCTTCATAGTAATAAAACCCTAACTCAGTCAAGAGAACAAGATTTAGAATGTAGTCAGGCAATACATTGGTTTAGCCAAGTAGTAGAAGTGAACTCTTCTTTAAGATCTGTGATGTTACCAGCTCTAGGCATTTGGCTAGCTTTCCAGTATCAGGCATGGTTCGCTTCCTTGCTGACAGGCTCTATGTCTAATTAGAGGAACTGTTGGTTACTAGTGACATGGGAATACCACTATTGCACTTCTATAGATATCTTACTATGCTGCTTTGCTTCACAGTTATCACAGCTGAATAGATCTTTCAATTTCTTCCCTCCCTTGGCAGCTTACATAGTATTTTCTGATACCATGGAAACTTGGATAAGAAAGGGGTGTTTGGGTTAGATTCAGCTCAGATAACATGAGCTCTTTATCTTCCCTTGGTTGGGGTTCTTCAGCCATTGGAGCCTATAAAAACGGAGGTTTCCTACACACCTGGTACTAGGGTTTTATTAGTCTATAGTTCTTTTGGGAAGCATTGTCTACCCAAGAGGCATAATGTCTTTTAGAAATCATGCATTATTTACATATTTATATATTGACTTATATGCATTATATATAATTTTAGGTAAATATAAAACAATCTTATTCATCTTTATTCCCAGTAGTAAGAGTAGCTATTACAGTACACAATAAAGACACTTTTCTTTACAGCAAATCTATACTATGAGAAAAAGCCACAAGAAGATACAGTACAGAGATCAAAAGACTGTGGAGAGCCTAGCTCCCCTGATATACCTACACCACAACTCCTGCATTTATGCCTTAAAAGCAACACAGAAAGATCAGAAGAGGCAGAGCACTTGGAAACCTGGTGTGACAGTCTCTTCAAGAAATGGTTTCACTAATAAGACCAGAGCAATAGCAATTATCAATAGATATGCTAATGCAGATGGGGAAAATCCCATGGGGTCCTAGCCCTAGATCAAGAACCACAGGCAACTAATGACTGCTGAGAGAGCAGAATTAGCCTCTCCCAGGGGGTAAGCACCTAATTGGTTATCTAAGACAATGTGCTTAGGCCTGATATCATATACATATGAACAACAAAAACAAACTCAGCAGGTTATATTTATACGTGTGTATATATATATATATAACATTCACTCTGCAAGGGTAACAGGCCCCTAGACCTTAGTAGTTCCCTAGACCTTAGCATGATGAGAACTGACTCCATAATGGATGGGTTATTCAGGCTATAAAACTCAGCACATAGACAGTACCACCTGCCAAAACAAAGACCTAATCCATCAAAGCTCATAGTTCTCGGAAGTCTCTGAATGTACTAACCTTGCATTTTGGCCTCTGAAGTTCTGTTTCTGGCTAATTGCTCTTTGTCAACAGTGTGTCAGTGTAGGAGTTTATTTTCTTTCAGAAAGGATCTGGGGGCTACATTATGATACCAAACACCCAGTAAGCTTGCCACCACACTTTCTATTGGCTTAAACCTGTAGCTGAAAACATGAGGTGATCAAGAATTAAAGAAATGGTATGCACATGGAAATATTGCAGTAGTTGGGCATTCATAGTTTTCTCAAAGCAGTGTCACCAAGGGTGGCCAATCAAATAAAGTGGGAGCAAGTGCGTAACTCCAGGCTTTAAGGCACATTCTTTTTGTCTTAGAAATAGACCAATGCAAGAGAAGAAAAACAATCTCATGGTGTCTAAACAGATGTTACAAAAACTGAAAAATGAGTGAGATGTTGTAAATAAACTGTTTACTTAAATTTGTATAATCTTAAATCAAAAATAAAGATTCTAGCAATGTGCGCATGAAGGATCGATATTCAGCATAGGTCCAATGAATTACCATCCAATTGCGCTAGAAATGAAAATTTCCCAATGTCTCCTCTTGATAAAGGGTCATAGCATGTTCAACCATTAGATAAACACTATGTGCTAATGAAATGTTTGTTCAAAACCGAAAAGAAGAAAAACTCACAATAAACAAAGAAATCACAGCAATATGAGCTTATTTAAAGTCAAGAGAAAGCAGAGCAAGGTTCAGAAAGTTGCCCTTTGTGAATCTGGAGGTACAACATGACATATTTGGAGTGAGCAACATGATCTTCTGGTGGCTTCCTGAAGGCAGAAGAAATGTGCATCTCACCTCTGAATCTCTAGAGCATCACCAATTTCGAACGTATTTGCTCAATGGACATTTTGAACCAAGAGTTCATAGCCTCTGAATGACGCATAAGTTTCTCACTATTCCCCAAAAGCTGGTAAGTCAGGAACGGAGGAAGATGGGAACTTGGAGTAGAAATGCATCAACATACAAAGGAACTGGAGTTTAGGATTACAATAAACAGGGGAGATGGGTTATCACTGAGGTGTTAGAAATCTTCTACAATGCTGGAAAACACACTGGTTACTTTCAAATTTACCTCAGCTGCATCAAGTAGGACTTAGATCATATTCATCTCAGAGTCCAGGTTGTGGTGACTATTGGTACAGATCTCCTGAATTCAGCATGTGACTAGCATTCAGAAACGCATGACCAAGTTGGCCTTTCAGTCTTCTAGTCAGATTAATTAGTTGTGAGGTTCAAATATGCACTTGGATTTGAATGCACTTGGATTTTAATACAATACTTAGTATGCAGCCAGTACCAAATATCTGAAATTAGGCTTTTTTTTTTCTTGCTGATTTAGATTTCTGTCACAATAGCTGTGATGATAACTTATAATAAGGAAATATTGATTTTGGCTCATGGCCTTAGACATTTCAGTCCATGGTCACTTGCCTCTGTTGTTTTAGACCTATGCTGGATATCGCACCACAGTGAAACAAAAGGTAGAGGAGGGCAATTCACCTCATGTCAGGGTAATGCAAAGAATGAGAAAAGCAGAAGTCAAGGCCCCCAAATGCCCTTCTAGGACACGGAGCATACAATCTAACTTCCTTCTATAAGCCCCACACCTTAATGTTTCCACAACCTACTAATGATGCCATAGCCTACTCAACATGCCTTCAATACCTGGTCCCTTGGGGACATTTTTGATTCCACTTCATGTTATTTCACCACTCAACGCACTGCAAATTAATGAACCCTTCAAAATGTGTGTACTTATTTTAAGCTGCATAGATCTGTTATCTTAGTTTTTAGCAAATACCTAAATGCCCGGGCCAGCCCTGGTGGGTCTTCTTCCTAGTTTCAGTGGTGGTAAAACTTAGTCTTATAAGAGATTTAGGATTGCTGTATAATATGTTTTCCTATCACAATTCTATGTCACTTTGCTTCATTAGCTGACCTGCCTGAGTTCCTCTGAGGTGAGAAACTGTTTAATGCCTCATCCTAAAACAGGAGATGATTAAGTAGCCTTTGTTCTGTCTCTACAGAATTGAGGGGTTCTAACTTTCAGTCTGTTAGTTGAAAAACAAAAAAGGGACACCACATTCAAAAATCTACAGATGGTCAATGTGGACGAGAACTAACTGCTGAACATCAAATAAAGTTGCAGAACTGCCAAAAAAAAAAAAAAAGTAATTTTACCATTTATTTCTAAGTTGTCAAAAGTTTCCTATGAAATATCTTTAAGAAAAATGGGAAGAGGGCTTGTAAGAAAAGGGGGATAAGGGATCTAAGAAAAAGGGGCTAAATGGATTGGAAGAAAATGTGGGATAAAGAGTGCTAAGAAGAGAGAGATAAGAAGAATAATGCTAAGAAAAGCAGGGACAAGGAGAATAAGAACATAGCGTGCCCTCTTCTCTTTGTCCTCAGCACTTACACGTCTTTCAGATTACATGATCACATGGTAAAAAGTTTATCACAAGTTTTCTCATAAATTTAAATCATAAATTGAATAAGAAGCTTACAATGTAGACTTTTTATATGCATATCCAGTTGGAGTAATTATCTGGCTAACCATTCATCATCTGTCACAGCTCCACAAGTTCATGGAGAGTGAAAAAAACATGACTAAGTTATTAGTAAAGCTTTGTATAGATAAACCCAGCTAATATTTTACCTTTTGTCTTAGAACCTATGGTAAATCATTAATTCATTTTTTATGACCTTAGGTTTATGGGTTTTCAACCTTTTGGAATGTTTGTGTAGAATACCTGTTTCCTATTTCAGAAGCAAATAATTGGTGACACTTGGAGACTGGCAGAGCTCTCATTGAAGTTTTGACCATCAGAAAGGACCTAATAGCAGTTGCAGTATAAAAGAGCTTAATAAATACTAATATAATTTTAGGAATTCTTATAGGATCATCATTAATAATTAAGAAGTCATCTATTTTTCTATATAGCATCACAAGACATTATGTCTTTGTAGTTCTGCAGAGATCTACTCAAAAGAGTGGGCTAATACCTACTGATTGTTATATATGTTTAGTAATAACAGGAAAATCATATTAATAGGAAGAACCTTTCCTAAAATGAATTTCTCCTGGGCCTTGGCTATTGGAGCTCTGTCATAGATTTTTACTCAAGGCAAAGTCATCTTGGAAAGAGCACCTACTAATCAATAGCTTGTTATCTCAAGACACCTAATTGTGTACACACACACACACACACACACACACACACTCATATACACACTCACATTTGTTCAAAACTGAGTATTATTGGTTTTAAACTTGTTAAACACAACTCCACTTCCTGTCCTGTGGCCTGCCTCACCTCTACCCCTGAAGCTGCATGTTCCATGAGCTCCTTCTCCAATTGTACTGCCATTCTCTTGGATCTTGACTAGAAATTTGGTGCTGACCTAGCTTTGTGTCTTCCTGTAGACTCCACTAGCTTTCCCTTCTAGTCAATTCTTAGTGGGACATGTCAGCCACCGATACCTATATACAAACTCTATCTGTGACCCCATTGGTCACACTGGGTTGGGATTCATCCTATCCTTCATTCCAATCTCTGAAACAACCTGCTTACAGGTGCCCATCCTCCTCAACTCCATTCACAGGAGATTCCAATTCTTGGTATAGACCCAGGATCCCCTAGGACTTTCATCCCTGTCTCTCCAAAATATTTTATCTAATTGCACCTACTTGTAGGAGCCACTCCTCCCACTGTACCATGAACTCACTAGGGATTCCTCTTCTTGTTGTGGACAGGACCTCCTTAGCACTTTCCAAAACCCCTCTCAGGCTCTTATCCTAGCCCATCTCTATTTCTCTCTGCCACCCATTGCACTGCAGAAGCACTCTCTACCAGAGAACCCACAGCCAGCACACTTACCTGTACACCAAAGAGAAGACCATATATCAAGATCTAGAATCATCTCAAAAAGCATAACTTTAGATGCTCAGAAACCAGCCCAAAACCACAAACATTTACAGCCAAGACAATACCACCAGAACCCACTAACCCTTCTACAGTGAGCTCTAAGAAATATAATATAGCTGAAGCATAAGGCGAGGACTTCTAAACAGCAATTATGAATATTTTTAAAGATCTAAAAAGGGATATAAATAAATGATTTAAAATTAAGTCTGTAAAAATACAAACAGTTGAATGAAATAATGAAAACAATTTCTGACATGATGGTAGAATTTGGTAAAGAAATGGAATTACTAAAGAAAACACAAAATGATATAAAGCTGGAATAATACATCTGGGAAGTGAAACAGAAAACACGGGAAGTGAAACAGAAAACACGGACGTTGTTTTATCTTAACCAAAAGATGGAAAGACATTGAAAAGAAATTCTCAGGTGTTCAAAACAAGGTAAAGGAAATTGACACCGTGGTCAAAGAAAACACTAAATCTAAAAAACTTCAGGCACAAAAGATCCATGAAATCTTGGACACTATGAACATTAATTTAAGAATAATAGGAATACAGGAAGGAGAAGAAATCCAGGACAAGGGCACAGGAAATATTTTCAACAAATAGAAGAAAATTTGACCAGTCTAAAGACATAAGTACCTATGGAAGTACAAGAAGCATATAGAATGCTGAATTAACTGAACCGGAAAAGAAATTCCCTATGATACTTCATAATCAAACCACTAAGCTAACAGAACAAAGGAAGAGTATGAAAAACTTTAAAAGGGGACCAATAACATAAAAAGGCAGACCCATTAGAATATTTGACTTCTCACTGGAGTAGAACTCTAAAAGCAGAACGGCCTCAGCAGGGTTTGACAAACTCTAAGAGACCACAGATGCTATTCTATTCAATACAGTAGTTGTAGTCTTAGCTAGTTCAATAAGGTAACTGAAGGGGACCAAGGGGTACAAAAGGAAAAAAGTCAAAATATTTTTATTTGTAAATGGTATGATCCAAAATTCTCCCCACCAGGGAACTACAGCTGATAAACACGTTTAGCAAAGTATTAGGACATAAAATTAACACACAAAAATTAGTAACTTTCCTAGATACATATAAGAGATGGACTGAAAAGATATCAGAGAAGAAATACCTTTCAAAATATACTCAGGGAGAAAATATCTTGGGGATAACTTTAACCAAACAAGTGAAAGACATGTACGATAAAAAAAATTTAAGACATTGAAGAATGAAATTGAAGAAGGTATGAGAAGATGGAAAAATCTCCATTGCCCAAGGATTGGCAGGATAGTAAAAATGGTCATCCTACCAAAACTAATCTACAGATTCAGGGCAATCTCCATCGAAATTTAGTCCAGAGAACTTGAAAAAGAATTTTCACCAGCAAATGGAAACACAAAAAAGAACTAAAACAACACAAAAAAGAAAAGAATAGCTAAAACAATTCTGAATAATAAAAGAACTGCTGAATTTATCACCACCCCAGATTTTAGTACTAAATTTCACTAATAAAAACAGTATGGGGTTGGGTTAACAGTATTGAGTTAGCTTAGTAGTAGAACGCTTGCCTAGCAAGCAAGGCCCTGGGTTATTTAGCCCCCAGCTCCAAAAAAAAAAAAAAAAAAAAAAAAACCAAAAACCAAAAAAAAAAAAAAAAAATAAAACAAAAAGCCAGTATGATATTGGCATAAAATTGAAACTTTGACCAATGGAACTGAATGGAGGACTCAGGCATAAATCCGCACACTTTTGGATACCTGTTTTTTCATAATGAAGCCAGAAATACATTCTGAGAAAAGGACAGCATTTTCAAAACATAGTGCTGGCCAAACATGTAGAAGAATCCAAACAGATCCATACTTAGCATCCTGCACCTAACACAATTCCCAGAAGCTCAAAGACTTCAACATCAAACCAGACACACTGAACCTGATAGAAGGGAAAGTGAGGAACAGCCTTGAACGCATTGGCGCGGGAAAAAGAGTTTCTGAACAGCACACCATCAACACAGATAGGCACTAACATCAACAATAACTGGGTCCTCATGAGATATACAGCCTCAGGGACTCTCAATGACACAAGGGCATGGGCCTAGGGAAAACCCAAATACTACTGTTCTGCTAAAGGTCCATAGCAGTAAAATGACCCTTTACATTCTGCTATACTCATATACTCAAGGTTCCCTAGAGTAGCAGAACTTAAAGAATGGATCTGTCAATTCTTCCTTTCTCCCTCTAGGAAGCGAATTTATTAGAATGACTTACATGCTGTGCTGCAGCTAATCCAACAATGGCTGGTTGAGACTAGAAAGTACAAGAATCAAGTAAGTATTCAGTCCCCGAGGCTGGATATCTCAGCTGGTTTTCAGTACATGTTGGTATCCTAAAGAAGTGACCTCTAATGCCAATGCAGGAATGGGCTTCTTAGCACAGGCACGGTTAAGCAGGCAATGAACACAGTCTTCTACCATGTCCTTAGGCTTCCAGCAGGCTTGGATTAGGTTAGATCACATCTTGATTAAGGATGTGTAGTCTTTACTCAAGATCTGGATTAAAGGAGTGTCTTTTCCTAGCTCCAAAGACCTGGAATAAAGGCCTGTATTCCTACCTGAAAGATTAGAAGTAAAATTTCCCTTTTCAAATTAAGCAGGAATCCTAGGTGTGTCCTTCGTCTTTGGAATTTTAGTTTCCGATATAGTCAAGTTGCCAAGAGTAACCACCATATCCCAGATCAGCGCCTCACTCGGTCATCATGAGAGAAGATTCATCTTGCAGCAGATGGAAACCAAGGCCAATTCCGCGTCTGGATAGTATATGAAGTGTGGGATATTTTAGAACACTTAGTTTTATATCGGATGTTTTCTTTGCCCTCTTTCGCTGTGAGCCTATGTGAGTTCTGCTTAGTGACTCGGTGGGCCATGTGTTCCTCCTGTCTTTCATCCCCGTCCTCCATGTGGTGCTCTGAGCTCAGACGGGAGGAATCCTGATGGAGACCTCCAATTTAGACTCTCATAAAAATGTCTGACTGTGGGTCTCCGCCCCTGCTCCCATCAGCTGCTGGAGGGAGTCTCCCTGAGGAAAACGGAGGGGGAGTGGATCTCAGAGAGGAAGTAGGGGAGAGCTGGGAGGAGCGGAGGCCCCGAAAATGGTGGTTAGGAAGTATGATGTTAGAGAATTTTTTTAAAATGTAAATCAGTGAAGGCACAGATCTATGAGTATGGCAGAATATCATTACCAATCATTTCATTGATTTTTTTCCCCTCTGTTACGTTTTGGTCTACCCTATCTTTGGGCTATCCAATGTCCAGTTCCTGACCATCCAGGCAGTATATGCCAGGCTGTCTTGTGGCATGTATATCAAATTACACAAGACATTGGTTGGCCACTCCCACATGCATGGGCTTCCTAAATGGGATGTTTTCTTCAAACCTCTCCCCTAAAGGCTTGGGGAATTATACAGAAGAAGCAGAAAGACTATAAGAGCCAGGGAGGATGGAGAACACTAAGGAAACAAGGTCTTGTAGACACAACAGGACTAACACACAGATGAACTCACAGACTACCAGCATGTACACGGCCTATACAGATTCAGGCCAGACAGGGTCACGGTGCTCAGTAGAACTGGATATGGGCTCCCAACCATAACCAAGAAGCTATCATCAATTTGCAACCACTGACAAAGAAACACCTACCTTTCTCTATGGAGTCTCAATAGTATTATTAACCCAGAAGTAAATGGCCAACAAAAAATAAATTCAATGGTATTTTGTAAACATTTTGGTTTCATATTAGTTTAAATGGGACTATCTTTCCCTTTTTGTCATATGGGCCTTTTCTTGTATGTTTATCGTTTCTGATTTTGTTTCAGAGATTATTTTTGAATGTGTGTTTTTTATATTCTGGCTTATTATTTTTACCTGTTTTTTTTTTCAAACGTATCCCATTTTTATTTTTTAATTGGATAATTTATTTATTTACATTTTAAATGTTATCCCCTTTCCCGGTTTCCCCACTGGAAACCTGTACCCATCATCCCTCTCCCTGTTTCTGAGGGTGCTCCCCAACCCACCCACCTGCTCCTGCCTCCCCGCCTTGGCATTACCCTTCCCAGTACCAAGGGCCTCTCCTTCCATTGATGAGGATATGCTACATATGTGGCTGGAGCCATGGGTCTCTCCATGTGTATTCTTTTGTTGGTGGTTTAGTCCCATGGAGCTCCTAGGGGTTTTGGTTGGTTGATACTGTTGCTCTTCCTATGGGTTGCAAACCCCTTTAGCTTCTTCAGTTCTTTCTCTAACTTCTCCATTGAGGACCCCGTGCTCAGTCCAATGGTTGGCTGTGAGCATCTGCCTATTTATTTGTCAGACTCTGGCAGAGCCTCTCAGGAGACAGCTATATCAGGCTCCCGTCAGCAAGCCCTGCTTGGCATCTGCAATAGTGTCTGGGTTTGATGGCTGTATATAGAATGTATCTGGATGGCCTTTCCTTCAGTCTCTGCTCCACACTTTGTCTCTATTATTTCCTCCCTCCAGTCTTTTGTTCCCCCTTCTAAGAAGAACTGAAGCATCCACACTTTGGTCTTCTTGTTGAGCTTCATGTGGTCTGTGAATTGTATCTTGGGTATTCTGAGCTTTTGGGCTAACATCCACTTATCAGTGAATGCATAACGTGTGTTCTTTTGTGATTGAGACCTGTTTGTTTTCTAAAAAGAGTAAAAGATCATGTGCAGAAATGGGTGTATAGAAAGTTTCTGGAAGACATTAAGGAGGAGAAATGTAATCAAACTATATTGAACAAAATATTTCTTTTTTCAAAAAAAACCCCATGCAAATTGATAAACACTGTTGAAAAAATGCAGAACATTCAATTATGTTAACACCTCAATAATGCAATACAGGAATGTTTTACATAAGACTACTGAAAAAAGTAAGATACAGATGATTCATGAAAATATAAATCTTATCACTTTATTAGTTGGTATGAAATTAAATAGCTTCTAGTATTCCAGAGAGAAGCAGAAAGTCACGCATACTATTTGGTTCAAAGAGATACATTTATCTTGAAATGGGCATCAAGAGCACCCAAACAAAGCCATGTCTTCTGAAAGGAAACCCTCCTTTTAGTATATCCCAGCTTGGTGAGACAGCATCTGTTCAACAAGCACTCAGTTAACCTGATACTCATGTGTGGAAGCAGAGGGAGAATTAGAAGCAGAAGTTGCTAAGCAGATTCTTCTGTACAAAAAAAAAAAAAAAAAAAAAAAAAAAAAAAAAAAAAGAATCAAACAGCACAGAAGGAAAAGTTCCTACCAGTGTTTTAAAAATGAGAGTGGGCGTTCTCCCCAACCAGTGCTGCCTCATTTTATACTCCCTGGGACATGATGAGCAGCAAGGGATTTCTGACATGTTCACAAGATGGCATAAATAACAAAATAGTTTTCTGTACAAAAGAACTACAGTGAAAATGGATACAATACTTTTGACAATAGCCAAGTGTCTTCTGAGAATCTCAGAGTCATGACCTTTTCTAAAATTGTAAAATCCATACACACTGCACTGAATGGCAGCACTAGACATCTTCTGCAACCGTGGTGTCAAAAATCTGGTAGCAAATTCGTTGTTCTGTTCCAATGGTGACATTGTAGGACTTGATGAGGCACTCAAGCCATGGGTATGCATCTACAGAACAAAGGAAACATCATTTAGACATTAAACTAAGCGCAGAATTGGTAATGCTAACTAATTTTATTTTATTTTCCCCAGGTACAGATGAACGTGATTGGGATTACAAAACACCCAACAACAGAGAAAGCTGTCACATTTCCACCACATTCCCCTTTCAGTGGCCTCCCTTGACTTTTCCTTGATGAGCTGGAATGAAATGGAACCGGAACTTCAGATCCGATCAGCCTGAGTGTTAACATGTGATCTGCCCTGAAGGAAGCAGCTATGAACGCCCACCACGCTGGCAGCAGTGATCCCATCTCCACTCTGAAAACTGTTCAGACTCATTTCTGTCATCAACAGAAGGCTCAGGATGCTCTGAACAGCATCTGACACAGTCTTAAGGACACTTCTATGCATGGCTGGTGCAGAGAAACAGAAGGGCACAGTGGCAGTTATAACTGGTACAACTTAGTCTTGGCTGGAGCATGTTAACAAGCCAGTGTTTGTGCAGAAACAACTAAAGTTCATAAATTTTGCAAAATCAAAATTGAAAATTCTGAAGTCCATTAATATGGAAAAGAAAACTCATCAATAAGTCAAACAAGTAAACACAGTTTATTTTTAGGACATGTTTCTTGTAGAAATTATATCCACTTTGTATAATTACAATTTCAGTGTCTGTATGGTGCATGTGTAAAGTCAGAGTCAAATGTTCTGTGACCAAAACTGCTATGTTTTAAGTGTATTTCAAATTATTTTAAAACTTCTTTTATTTTTATTTGTCTCAGCCACTATCTTATCAAAACATTGGTAACAGTTAGTCATTTAGGTGGACTCACAGTTGGCTTACTTCCAGGCTACAGATTTGAAACATTCCAAGAAAAGGTGACGGGGGTGGTGGGTGGGAGGGGGTTGGGGGGTGGGGTGGGGCAGGTACAGATAGTCATCTTTTAATTACTGCCTACCAACTTTTATTCCAGGAGGGCATATCATATCCATGATTGCTTCTAGACTCCTCTGAAGGTTGTCATCAGTGAGGACTTCAGATGCTGGGATCTTGAAAAAGTTTTCCTAAAAATAATAAACACGGGAAATACTAATCTTTTGAAAAAAACCTTCAATGTGGGGCTAAGAACGCTGGCTCCTTTAGCAGAGGACTCAGGTTAGATACCCAGCACCCACGCAAGTGGCTCATAGTCTGTTACTCCTCTTTTAGGGAACCTGATATACTCTTCTGACCTCCAAAGGGACCATGTACACACAGCACACACATGGCAAACTTACATAAATATAGGCAAAACATTTAAATAATAAAAATAAAAGCATAAATAGAAACAAAGAGAAAAAGGTTCAATGCACAGAATTTCAACATCTGATTTGCTAAGATGACCTAATACATTCATCAGTGTTTTAAGGCTGCGGGATCTATAAACTGGAATACCTGTCTAAGTTAAAACCCGATTCACTGCTTTACTGGTAAAACAGCTTTGAAATGCACTGGCATACACAATACAATCGTGCAGCCATGCTGATGGTTCTTCTGTACCTTGGAAAGTAAATCTATTGTGAGGTATGATAAGAGTCTAACATTAAGAAAGTAAGCACTTAGTTTATTCCTTTTCTAATTTAGGTTCCAGAGAATAACATTTTCTTGCTTTGCTATTTATTCTATGTTCAACACACAAGGCACACAACAGCTACCTGTTAATATTCATTTAATAAGTGGATGGATGAATTGGGGAAAACAGAAGAAAATCTCTTAACCTTAACTTGGATTGTTTTGTGATTTGTATAAGTTAACCCATACAACCACACCCCCAAAATAATTAAATCCTCTTATCCCAATAAATGGCTGGTCTTCCTCTCAGCTTCCTCTCAGTAGCCCTTGGAGAGCCACTGGCTTGACTGTGTTCACTGTCATATGGGTTACTCTGGAACATCTAACAATGTCATCTGAGGTTGAAGAGTTTGGGACATGACTCATTAGCCTTACCTCAAGAAGAGAGCCCTCAGCTACATGGGGAGTCAGTTATGAATGAAAACATATAGGACAAGTCACAACAGGATCTAGGTTAATCTTTCCTCATTGTCATGACTCCACACAACACAGGGAAATAACATGCTCTGAGTATATGGAGAGGATGATGACCTTCAAATGATCAAAGCTAAGGGCAGCCTCAAAGACTAGTCAACGGGCAACTGTTCGCTCTGCTTCTCTACAGCTTATTCAACACTACACGTGTATCAAGTGAGTTCATGGAGTCTTAGTTACAAAGCACAGTGAGATGACCGCAGTGTGCCTATCTATCTGTTTCTTATCTGCTCCCTGGTAGCAGCACTTCTGTATGACAGGGAGAATGACACCTCAAACTTTGTATTCCTCAACTTTGTATTTTTAAAATACGATTTATAATAAAATCAAAGGCAAAGACATAATATTGAATTTATGTGGTTATATTTTATTTATTTAAGTTAATTTAAATCCTTCTAAGAACAAAATACAGAGAAACTGAGTTTTATTCTTCAAAAGTTCTCAATAATTTACACTGAAGTAAAACTAAGACGTATAAATATATAAAAGATTTAAATATAAAATTTTAGTGAGCTATCTTTAGCAATTGAGTTACTCACAGAATCCTTGAGGTAAGTGTCCAACACTCCTGTTCCATCATCCAGAGTGAACGTCATAACAAACACATACTGCAGGGGCACAATGCCCAGGACTGGTGGGGAAAGAGCATATTACACCAGGCAAACAAACACTTTTATAAGATGAACTCGTCATGGAGCTGCGAAGGATGCTTACTAAGAACATTTAAGAGAGAAAGAAAATGTGCACTTAAGAACTGTCTGCTGCAGGATTAGTTTGTTAAATTCATGAAGCAGACCAATGTATTTATATAGGGGTAGTCTCATGATGTAAGCAACTGTATCTTAATACTTGATAGAAAGCATAAAAAGTGGTAATAAAAGTAACACACTGCATTCTAATATTATGAAAAGTCAAACTAAAAGGAACATGCAGTTGAGTCTTTTTCTTAGTTTAACCCTATTTGTATTACGAGGAGAGAGAACTTTTTTTTTAGGAGATGTTATTTGGCTGAAAGAACAAAACTGTTAGTATCTGGACTCTATAATTTGCTAGGATAAAGAAGAATGAATAAATGAGACACACCAAACCACATGAGACTTTGCCATGAGGATGAACATCCTGTTACTGAAAAGCTGAAGTAACAGCATAGATGTATGAAGTGCTATACTACCTTCAACCACACAGCCCACATTCCAGTAGGAGAATTAGTTAAGCAGTCAGACAAGTCAGAAGAATAAATTGGCAACAGACAGAATTTTAGAGGAACAGAGTTTGGGGCTTCAAAAGGCCCCAAGAGGTTATACTGAAACAAAAATGGTGAACTTAAAAACTATGCTGAGAAATGCAAAAAGGGATTATGCAGTTCAAAGTAACATGGACAGCAGGATATGACATAGTCATATCACAAAGCCAGATATAAAAGGCAACCCCCCACAAGCACACATACATTTATACAAAATATTTTATCTGACAAAATTCCAGTCTAACAGAAAGAATCTGGTTGATCAGTTTGGGTTGCCCAAAGGATACTATCAGCATCTTTGAAAGATAAATTCTGAGGAGAGAATTGGCCAAGTGGAATGCTTATGGAGTAGAGACAAAGGAGTAAGGAATGAGGAAAAGTGATTAAGGGAGGGAGGGTACTGGCTTTAAAATATGGACTCAATGAAGGCACACTAGATACTGTCAAACCTAGAGTGTTTACCTTATAGAAGTTTAATGGATACACACACTAAATAATTCTAGTAGACAGGACATAATCCATGTAACTTGTGTATAGGCGGACTTGGCTTCAACATCAAGGACTGTCTAAAAATTGCTCCAGTCCTGGAAGCTGCAAACTTGGGCGAGGTGATCACTTATGTGTGTAAGAGATAAAGACTCCTTTCTCCTGGCTAAAGACTTGGGAGGAATCTAATAGTCATCTCGACATCTCTTCCAATGCTACGATAAGAGTCTGAAAGATTTGCTCAGGACCTGTGTTTGGGATCAATGATTAAATGGAAAACAAATGAGCAAGTTCTAAGATATGAATATGATTATGATGCTTGGAAATATTTGCAAACGATTTAAACATTCAGTCCTAATTATCAATACAATTATTGTAAACAGATTTCAACTTAGCAAAGTTAGGCTAGTCCTGCCAAAAATATCAATAAATATTAAAGAACAGATCAGTGAGATGATAGGGAGAATTGAAATTACATGACAAAGCAATTTATCTAACCTTCTGCCACGGAGGAAGGAATCCATGGTCCTTTATTAAGAAGGGAATTTAGGTTTTGTATAGGTTTCAAGCTTGAACACTGTTTACATCTGAAATGAGTAAGTGGAAAACAGTAAATATTTAAATATAATCAAATTCAGCTAATTATCACATCCTGTTCAAGTATGGACAGTTTTAGGAAGTCAGTTATTAAATCATACTGTGGTTATGCTTGTTTCAAGAGAATTATGAATAACTTTCTACATAAAAGCAATTAAAGACACTGTGGGTGTGGTGGAATGAGAAAGTGCCCCTAGCCTCCTATCTTTGAATGTGTAGATCCACATTGGTGGACTTTGAAGGAAATCTTAGGAGATGTTGTGCCTTGCTGGGGAGGGCTTTGGGTACCACAAGCCCACACTAGGCCCATTCGTCCTCCTTCTAATTCCAACTTGCAGGTAAGGTGGGAGTAGGTGGGAGTCCTTAGCTACTGCTCTAGCACCATGCCTGCCTGCCTGCTGCTGTGCCCCGAACTGTGATGGTCAGGAGCTCAGCCTCTGAAACTGTAAGCGAGCCCCGAATTCAATGCTTTCTTTCATAGGCTGCCTTGGTCACGTTGTCTATTCACAGTAATAGGACAGATAATGGGCTTGAGATTAGAACTTTTATGTTGAGAATCCGAATTGGACTCTAGATCAAATAATAAATTTGTTATGAATTTTCTTGTTAAAACAAAAAAGGGGTTGGGGATTTAGCTCAGTGGTAGAGCTTGCCTATGCGCAAGGCCCTGGTTCGGTCCCCAGTCCGAAAAAAAAAAAAAAAAAAAAAAAAAAAAAAAAAAAAAAAAACAAAAAAGAGCCAGAAGTTGCAGAAACTCTTTGAATTTATGGCTCTGTTAGCTATATCTGATGGCCACAGCATTACCAAAACAGCAAGAAACAATTACTCTGAAAGAAAGGTGAGAACAAGTAATAGTTTAGGTGAAGTACTGTTTTAGTACCCATATTCAGAGTCATATACTTTATGATGCCTGATTTTAACCACCTAACATATAATATTGGACATTGTTTCATACAATTTTCTCTCCCTATATATTAATACATTTTAAGGACAAATAATTCTACTTTATTATGATCGGTTTTGATATTTCAACTAAGTGACATATAAGCCTTGCAGAAGGTTTAAAGATATGGAGACACTAGGTATTTTAGAGCAAAAATAGTTACTAATTAATTTTACTTCATTGCTGAAGGTGTCCATCCATTGTGTATGAAACAAAACAAAGGGTAAAGCTCACTAGTCACTCTAAGGACCACAATCAGGTAGCTTTGATAATGGCAGAAAGTAATTTTATGATGAAAATCTAAATTTAGTTTGATTAGTAATAATGACTAGCAAATGCTACACCTTAGGAGAAGGAAAGAGAGACAGGGAGAGAAGATGAGATCTCGGCTGCAGAATAAGGCTTCTCAAAATGGTGTGTTACTAGGGTGACTGCTTCTTAAGAGTACAGGGTGCTTTGCTTCCTCTTCCTTCCGGTCTGTAGACCCTGTACTCTCTGCCAGTTCTCAGTGGCAGCGACTCTGCAAGGTGCAAGCTCAGCAGCGATGTCATTCACTTACTCGATTTGCACCTTTGAACTGTCCCTTTAGGCAACATCTTAATTGTTATAAAACAAACTTTAGGCTATGACTGAGGAAGAAAATACTCAGTCTTATACCCACTGTGATTTACCATGCACACACACAGTAAGTATGTATATATATATGTATATATATGCTCTAGAATAGAACATTCAAGAAAAGTTTGGTATGGATGCTCTTGAACTCACAATGGGGCTACATTAATACATCTAATCTAGTGAAAATGGCACACAGCACACAATCCTGTTGTCCACTCAAATTCTGAATTTGTGATCTCTCCCTAGCATATGAATGCCGTGCTACATACCACTCGACTGGAAACGATTACAACTCAACATT
This sequence comes from Rattus rattus, assembly GCF_011064425.1. NCBI lineage: Eukaryota > Metazoa > Chordata > Mammalia > Rodentia > Muridae > Rattus > Rattus rattus. Next base: position 114,109,220 of record NC_046159.1, read on the forward strand.
TAAAGAAGAGTTTGCTGGACTTGCATTGTATCCATACAATCTAAGACAATCATTATAGCCCCGGAACTGTTTCTACCTACAAACTGGTAGAAGTAAGCCCCTACTGCAAATACAGCAGTCTGCTGGATAAACACAGTTGTAACCACAAATCTTGCGCTGACACATACCCATAGTGATGCAGCTTTCCCTGTATGAGGAATGGGGCTGAAAGGTCGAGGAGCTCCAGATCCTCAGGGCCGGACCTCACAGGGATCACACTGTGGAACTTGCTGGACAGCTTGGACACTTCACAGAGCCTTCCTCCTTTAAATTATAATTAATTAATTAACTAATAAACAAACAAATTCTTCAATAACACGAATATAATTGGAGCAAAATATGAGACATAAAAGTAACACATGAGATACAACTAATCCTACAAAGCAGGACAAGGAAAGGGAGTTGTAAATTTAGAAGAAAACTTAAACTCAGCAGGACAAATAACAAAATAAAATGAAACAAAACAAAAAACCTCCTACATAAAAATTAGATTAAAAAACGCAGAAAATAAAAAAATAGTATAATTCCATTCTATTAAAGTTGCCATTCTCCAGGCTTTTCAAGGTTCTTTCCCTTGACTTAGGTATTAGCTGAGGGCGTTCATCCCATTTTTATGAAACAACAGTGACATCCAGAGGCAGAGACTCCATCAGCCGCCCATAAGCAATCAGCCTTTCTACTATATTACTATTCAACTAGATCTGCTCAAAGCTGACAAGACTACAGAAAGAAATTCAACAAGGTAGATAAATGCAAGTTTTTACAACTTGAAAATGCACAATTCAGGTAAATGTGTTTGGTCATACGTACTTGAATCTAGCTGATGTACTATTTTGGTCAATTAACAGTATTTTACTAGGTGCCCATGAGGCATAGTTAACATAATTCATTTGCAAAACAATATTCTAAAAAATCTAATTACAAGTATCTTACCTTCTATCAAAATTAGACATTCACTTGAAGGTGGGAGAACGCCATCCTTCTTAACAAAGTGAACGGCGACCTGCCGTCCTCCCTGGCCTTCCGTGGTCCAGATCTTTGATTCGTACAAAGATGTACCTTGCAGCCTCATGTCTGGCGCTTTAGTTGCAGCATCTTGCAAAAGTTTATCCAAACTGTCCTCATGTGGAACTTCTTGTCTAAAATTATTGATAATGAAAAGAATATATATATATATGTATACATATATATATATGTATACATATATACATCTTGTTAAAAATTCAAATTTAATAAATTATTCAAGTAAATAAAAAGCTGGGGGGCTAGTTAAAATTTGCCACTCCTGCATAAAATCCAGTTTGACTTGCCAGCACCACATGATGCCGGGAAACCACCTATAACTCCAGTCCTGAACGCTGTGGGTGTGAAGCATACACATGGAGTACATGCACACATGCAGGTAAGACACACATATACATAAAGTAAGTGAATATAGAACAATTTTCTAAAAATATTTCATATGCAGATTAAATCAGCTATGCTGTCTTAAGTTAAGGAAATCATTCATTTTTCAGATTTAATGGACTTTACTCAATAGATATTCAACATTTCATGGCAAGGTAAGTCCATGTCCTAACTGGGGAGATAGATTTCACTCAGTTGGCAAACACCACCATGGTGCATGTGGAAGTCAGAGGACTACGTCCTATCACGTAGGCTCCCGGGTCAGCAGGCATTTCCACTGCTGTCCTGTCTGCTTGGCCCAGGTCACAGTTATTCCCAGGACCAGTCTGCTGGTAGACAACTGTACAAGTGGCTCTGCCTTCACCCCAGTGAGTGCCCTGTTACAGGGTACCTACTTTAAAACATAGTAACCTCAGTCGTCTTTAGTAGTCAATAATTCATGTAAGTCACAAATGTTCACGGGGTACAAATGGCATGGCTGAGACCCGAAAGGTCTAAGTGCTTGTCCTCATTGTGTCACCGGCTGTTTGGAACTTCAGGCAATCTCTCATACTCACTGACATGCTTTATTTCTATGCTTTAATCACCTTCAGCATGAAACTTCTCCAAAACGCTATAATCTCAGAATTTGGAAGGAAAACATACATTATTCTAGAGATATATTAACGAAGACCATGCAAACATACAAATTATGTGTACAGCTATGCGTGTTTATATGTGAAGTTCACTAGAGCTTTAGCTTCATGGATGCTGTCCTGGTGCTGATTGTCATGCACTCTGTATTCTGTATTCTCCCAAATACCACTTTCTATATTTCAAGGGAAGATGGCACATTATATTAAAGAGAATAACAGGAAATAAAATTCATTATTTAAACATGTTTTGTGATGAACTCATATTAAGAAGATTACAAAAATTCTGTTTATATATTCACATAATAACTGGGGTTTGGAAGGAAGACACTGTATTATTACATTACCATTATTCAGTATGACAGAAAATTTTCAGTTATATCTATCAAAGCTACGAAACCTTGAATTTTAAGCATGCAAATAGAATCTATTTTATTATTACTACACAGAATCTTTTTGGAGCAATTTAGTACTTTCCCTTTAAGCCATCAGCATTCTTTGAAACTACTACAAATTAATCAAATCATAACTTATTTTAGGACTTAAAACTTCGCATATACAAACAGGCAACCAGACAAACATATGGACATGCATATCTATAAATTATGAACAATATGACATGGAAACAGTTTCTGTTTGTTCTCATTTTGGGAACACTTACAGTGAATGGCACTGCGGACAGAGCAGTTTAACAGACTGGGGCAGTCTCCTGGGCAAATACGACCTCAGCTTGGCACGGACCCGATATTGCTGCGGAGCCTTTTGCTTCAAAACGGCACACAATGGAGTTTTCTCTAGGTGCTGGTGATCTGTGAGTACTGTGAAGAATTTCTACATTACATCAGAGTAACTAATGCATGGGAGTTTTAGCTACATTTGGCATGGATTCTCCTGAAGCAAAGATTTACTATGAAATCAATCGCAGCTAGTTACTGTTTCTAGATGGACACTGCCAGGCACAGAGCAGGAACTCACCAGACTAACACAGAGGCTGAGTAACTGGGATAAGAGGTAATTTAATTATATACACTGTGCTTATGCATATTTATACCATTAAATATTATGTGCTTATGTATTTTAATGTAGAAGTAACAGAAATTTCCATGAACTAACTTATGGGAAACTTGATGGACTATTTTAACTAGAAAATGACTATTAACCTACCTGTATAAAGAGTAAACCAGTTCACGGCCAACCTCTCAGACAATGCATTAGGCCACAGCTTACATGCCAACTGGATTTCAAACATTAACAAAACGTGGACTTGCTAAATAAAAACGATCTGCCACACAGGCTCTTGTCTTGGGGATCTCAAATTCAAGACTTCATTGAACCTTCTTTCATTAAAGAGTCAGAATGTGAGACTAGAAATGGTGATTAGGAGAATTCAATTATCGCAGTCATGTGGTGTGTGAAAGAAAAGGGATTCGTTTTGTAAACAGAGAGGGGCAATAGGAGAGGAGGAAAAGGAGGATGTGGAGAGAGGAAGGCATCAGAGTTAACAGTAGAAGGAAAGACCAGTAGGAGGAAATGCCTGGGGAATAGAAAACTAACTGCAAGGTTGGGAGAGGTAAAATGAGTTTACATTAAACACTCTAATGCAAAGCTCTGACTCAGCTCTTAGAATACAGAAGTCAGGGAGCTAACACCGCCCCAGACCTACAAACCCCAGTCAGGCTTCTCTACATAGCTCTACTGCAGCCAAGCCTTCCTTCCTGTGGTAAGTGCTTGTGGGAAACACCCATGTTGTGCAGATCTGATCAACATAAAGTAAAATGAATACATGCCTCACTTCGCCTTTGAGGTGAACTTCATATTACTTTCACACTTAAATAAAAATTGCGAGAGCATGAAGATGTCCTGAATATGCTTCAAAAAGATCCCGTAATATACTTGTCTCTGTGTCCACCTTTCTGTCTCTCTCCTTACAAATTTGTAAGTGAATTGTTGCGAGCAGCTTCCAGACATTATGTCCTTCCTATCACTTCAGTATTTTATGAAAAGAATGTTTCATTGAGATAGCTGTAGTAACCGTTTCAAAGATAATCAACTTGGATTTAATACTATTATACAATTATCAGATACGTGAATCTTCCCAACTGTTCTTTTACCTTTCTGTTCTAATCTTGACAGTGCGAAATACTTGACTTTCATGTGTTCACATTGTAACTTGAAATGGCCCCCAGTCTGTGTTCACATCATGACAATGACTTGAGGATGAGAAACTCACTTTGCTGAGTAAGCATCATTTTGGCATTCCTAGTATCTTCTCCTGCTCAGATTCCGACGTGCATTTTTGGCACAGAAGCTCCTCTGTTACCCTGGTTCTTAATGAATTCTAGGAAGAGGTCTGTTAGGGAGGAGCTTGCCCTCCAGAGGAGGGAATTGGCTTTGGGGAGTAAAGGATGTTCAACTTTACTCTGAACTAATTTCCAACTTTGCAATTAGTATGGGCGTAATGAGAAAGGAGTAACCTCATTATTCTTTATCAAACATTTAGAATTCAATCGTTTGTTCCTCACCACATTGTTTCAGATTTGGCATTTTCTACTAAGTGAGATTTTCTTTACTTTCTAGCAGTTCAGGATTCTTGGTTTAGCTCTAATTTCCTTGTCCAAATGTTGGAATCTGCCTTTTCTCTAAGGATACCCAGACTATCCCTATAATCAGGATTTGTCTGTGCATTTCCTGTGACTGCTGCCTCTGCCTGACACCACCTGTAACAGTCTCACAGAGGCCTCTACAGCCTGAGTATAATGCCGTCCTCAGTTCCAGCACACCTGATCTTCCTTCTTCCTTCCCGCACTTACGCCTCCTTTCTCTGAGAGGAAAAGCTTCCATTTTAGAGCATTATACATTCAATGAACTACTGAACAAATTATTTAATGTGCTTCTGTTAACATTTTTTTCTGAATTAAAGTTTCTTTTCCCAAGTTAGGTAAAATAACTGGGTGTGTGGTAAATACGTACTATTAGTGTATTAATGTTAAAATTTGGGAGCATAGTGAAAATATTTTCTTAGGTGTATAAATAGTATTTTATTAAATTAATGCCAGAGTACAATTTATATTGTTAAGCTAATAATACACCCAATGCAACAAATTTCATAAATCATATTGATCTATAACTTAAACTACATATTCGATATAGAGATATGCACATGCATGGGTTTTACCTTATACTACTACAGGAGCAGGTAGGGGGATCAAAGTTACACACAAACACTAACTGCTGCCAGGAAATCTAGGGTCACGGATGGTACACAGGAATTGGTTGGGAAGTATAGACAGGCGCCTGTATGCTGGCCACTGAAATGTGAGCAGTCTTACTTGTAGAAGAGACTTGCTGACATCGTTCTTCCTCATACAGGGATACTGAGCCTGATGCAGAGCCTAAAGCAAGGGAGACGGGAAATCACACAATTACATAGCTCTTTAGCATGTCTATTAGAAACTTAATATAAAACTTAAAATAAGGAACTCTGTTCAAAGAAATCAAAGACAGCCTAAATAAATGTTGACATGTCTGTTTTCCTCAAATTCTGGTGTTCCTAGCAAAAATATCAGGCTTAGTTGTAAAATTTGACACACAAAGTGTCTCCTTTCTTTGAGGAAAAATATAGAATTTTGAATAGCAACTTAGTATATCAATCAAGGAACTTTGGTATTGATAGAAAGACAGACAAACCAGAAATGTTTAGAAATCAACTCGTGTTTTGATTGTTGGCTAAGGAAGGTCATTCAGAGAACACAGGTTGGATTTTTTGTTTGTTTGTTTGATTGTTTTTGCTTGTTTTGCTTGTTTTGTTTTTTAAGAAATGGTTTTGCAACTACTAGGAATTATTACAAGATGGTTCAAAATACACCAATAAGTGATTCCTAGGAAACCCCCAATAAGACCGTACTGATAGCCACTGAATGTTTTGGTAGATACAGAAGCCACATAGTCATGAAAGGAGACAGCAGTGCTTCTACTCCAAGGCCACTCATCAGCACATCCCTCGCACTAAGAAATGAGCTACTGGCACGTGCTCCAGCATAGACGCATCTCAGAACAGTGTGTCAAAAAGCAATCACACTAAGATTAACAAGACTATCTTTGAGAGATTTGGATGATTCATGTTTATGCATTAGACATCCATGTATGGGGGAAAACCAACTTGGGCTAGTTAATATAAGGGAATCTCAATATTTTTCGTTACCTTTAGAAACTGACAAGGAAAATGGCTGCTTAGGGAATTCATGAAATTTTTCTTTTTTTAGTGAATACAAAATACCACGTATACATCAAAAAACAAGTAAACACTATTACTTTAATTTGAAAATGTGATTATATATTTAACAGTGAACCAAGCTAGTGCATAGGACAAACCAAATGTTTAAAGAGTTACTTTAATGAACATACACATATGCCCTGTACAGTCAGGTGAACTGGAAAGAGACTTAAGCAAGAAACCACTGAAAAGGAAAGTGTGCTTCTAAAATTATGAGGCAGTAAAATATCAATGTTACAAATTGTCCTTACTTGAAAGTACAAAGCTATCCTCATTTTTTGATTGACAGATACCATTTGAGGGCTGAGTGACTGCCGAATCTGCACATTCTAAATCTCTAAAATATAAAAGAATATAAAATATATGAAGAATATAAAAGCAAATTGTGTAGCAAATGCAATAGAAAAACTTGTAGCTATACCCTAAAAATCCAGGAGTTCATTAAGTTACATCATTTGGTATGATTCTAATCAATATTCTATAGCTTTTATCAGATTATCTGAGACCTCTAAAGCCCTCACAGTAAGCAGCAGTAGTTTAGAAAGATAGAAGTAGAACACTGAGTCAATGAAATACTAAAAACAAAAGATCTGGGAACTTAATGGTTAACATTATCAGTTACAATGACGTCACTGAAGCTTAGAAAAGTAAGGTTAGCCCCTTTCAGCCTTCCCTTGAAGTCCATCTCCACTGCTTTCTGACTCCACTGACCTGCAGAAAATCTGTCTTCTAGAGACTAGTGACCTTAGTCCAGCTGCAGCCTACTTGTCTGATTCCCTTTCCCAGTTCACAATCACAATCACACCCTTGGGACTCAACATCTTGGTACAGATGCAAAGTCTCTATGATTTTTCCCAATCACTTCTTCCAGCCTTTCCTTGTAGGCTATCTCCATTCCTTCATGAGGTCCCACCAACCAGCAGAATAGTTCTCTACCACAGACCCCAGAACCACCACCCTTTTCTAGGACTAGAACAGTTTGTTACCCAGAATCTCATACTGAAACAAAGCAGTCAAAGAAGAGAAAGTCCTCCAACAAACAGAAAATCAGTTATCTTCAACAAAATACACCTTAAATCTACAGATGCCCAAGTCACAGGGCAAAGATCCAAGAATGAAGAACAAGACAGTATGACTCCTCCAGAAACCTGAAAGCCTATTACAATAAGCCCTGAGAAAAGCAATTAAGCCAAGGTATAAAACAAGAACAAAAATAGCAAATGGAAATATGATCAACGACCTTAAAAAGGATATGAATAAATTTCTAAAAGACCATAAAAAAAAATAAATGAAAATACAAACAGTTGAATGAAATAATGAAAACAATTAAAGGTAAGTAGACTTTATCAAAAAATAAAATCAATAAAGAAAAACCAAAATGAAATAAAAAGGAAAATGAAAAACTGAAGTTAAACAAAAAAACCTCATAGGTAAGTCTACAGAGAACAGAATTTCAGGTTTTGAAGACAACATAGAATAGATAAATTTGTATGGTGGTTTAAATATGCTTGGCCCTTGGGAAGTGGCAATATTAGTAGGTGTGACCTTGCAGGAATAGGTGTGGCCTTATTGGAGGAAGTGTGTCACTATCTGTTGGGGTGGTCTTTGAGTTCTCCTAATGTTCAAGCTATGCCCAGTGTAGAAATGGAGCCTCCTCCTGGATGCCTGCAGATAAAAATGCAGAATTCTTGGCTTTGTCTGAATGCTTCTATGCTTCCAGTCACTAAACCTCTGAAACTGTAAAGTAGCCCCAATTAAATGTTTTTATTTTTCATAGTTTTATTTTTCAAGAGTTTCCGTGGTCATGGTGTCTCTTCACAACAATGGAAACCCTAACTAAAAGAGAAGTTGGGACCAGGAATTGGGTAGGCCTGAACATGTTTCTGTGTGAAAGAATGTAGGTTTGCGGACTTTGGAAAGTGGGGGCTTAATGGGCCACCCAAGTAGGAATGGGGAAGACATTGGTGCTGAGGGTAATTTGAACTCTGTGGGCCTGGCTCAAGAGGTTTCAGAGAAGAATAATTTTAGTTTGTTGCCTAAAAATCATTTTTGTGATTTTTGGTAAAGAACGTGGTGCTTTTTGCCCTTGTCTGAAAAGTCTACCTGAGGATAAGGTAAGAGGTTCAGATTAGATGCAGTGACAAAGCAAGTCTCACAGAAGCCTGGCAGAGACTTGTTCTCTGGTTCACTCTCACGAACTACATGTTGATCAAGTATAGCAATCCCACCCAGCCACGCGTATCATTTCTGTGTCTGCAGTTGAGAAGGGGATAGTGATACCACGGTGGGCATTAGGACCTGGTTATTACTTTCATTTGGACAAAGGGATTGTG